>NC_141347.1:1816913-2224413 GCF_057382095.1 Aulonocara sp. 'chitande type north' Nkhata Bay | reverse complement strand
CTTCACCTGGCCCGGCTCCATCATCCTCTTCTGCCTCGCCTGGCCCGGCTCCATCATCCTCTTCTGCCTCGCCTGGCCCGGCTCCACCATCCTCTTCTGCCTCGCCTGGCCCGGCTCCACCATCCTCTTCTGCCTCGCCTGGCCCGGCTCCAGCATCCGCTTCTGCCTCGCCTGGTCCGGCTTCAGCTTCTGCCTCGCCTGGTCCGGCTTCAGCTTCTGCCTCGCCTGGTCCAGCTTCAGCCTCCGCTTCTGCCTCACCTGGTCCGGCTTCAGCCTCCGCTTCTGCCTCAGCTTCGCCTGGTCCAGCCTCTGCTTCAGTCTCGTCTGGTGCTGCGAAGACCACGCCACCTTCAGGTCCCAAACTGCCGCCTCGACCTCGGCGGTCATCTGCCAGGCCGCTTGTTGGGCGTCATTGCCGATATGGACGACCTCCCAAATGCCGCCGCTACTTTCCGCGCGGTAGGCCGCCTGAACGGTTTCCCCGTCGCCGCCGCTGCCGTGTGCACGGTCGGCCCCCTGAACTGTTTCCACTTCGCCGCCGCTGCCTTCCACTTGGTCGGCTTTTGGATCTGTGTCGCCAACGTGGCCGGCCTCAGAAGATGAACTGTCCTGGACTTCTGAGTTGTCAGCCTCCGGGCCGGCCGCCTGAACTGTGTTTTGTTCTTGAACTCCAGCATGTGTGTTTTTGTTTTGGACGGTTCCCTTGGTTCGCTGGAGCTTGTTTTGTTCGGTGTTGGTCCCTCCGTCCTGGACCCCCCGCCGCCCGCCCTGGGTTGGTCGTTTGTTTTTGTTTTGGGCTGTCTGGAGCCAGCCCTTGGAGGGGGGGTACACTCATGGTCCTGGGTCGTTGACCCAGCGTTTTGTGTTTATTCTGATTTTGTATTAGTTTAGGGTTGAACCTGAAGTTTGGTGTATATTCAGCCCTACCTGTGTCTGTCCTTGGTGCTCTGTTCATGTCCCCGTGTTGTGTTGTAAATCAGTCTGTGTGTTTCCTGCTTTACTTTGAAGGCTCGTATCCTAGAGTTCCTGTTTTGTTCTGAAAGTCTGTGTCTGTTGTCATTGTGTTCAGCTTGTCTCCTCCGGTCCTCATGTGTATTAGGTTCAGCTGTTCTTCCCTCCTGTGTGTGATTACCTGATTACCTTGTGTGTGTATATATAGTGGGTGTCGGTCTGTGTTCGTCGTCGGCTCGTCTGCGTTCTATGGTGTTCCGTTCCTGTCTCTGCCTCGCACCCCTTTTGTATGGTCTCAGGTTTGTCATTTAGTTCTCCCAGTTTAGGTTTCTTCAGTTGTTTTGTCATGCCTCACTGCCTGTTTTTGCCACTCCACCACTTGTAAATAAACACTCGAATCATCAGTCACTGCCGCATTTTGGGTCCTCCTTTTCCCCCACACCACACGGCTCACCCCGCCAGCCGTGACAGTATTTAGAGCTTCCTGTTTAGTGCTGATGTCAAAGTCAATTTTAGTTTTGTTTTTTTGGTCTAGAGTTACACTCAACAAAAATATAAACGTAACACCTTTGTTACTGCTCCCATTCCCCATGGGATGGACGTAGAGACCTAAAATTCACTCCAGATACACAATATAACCATCCCTCCCAAACAGTGGTCACAAATCAGTCCAAATGTGTGGTAGTGGGCACATCTGCTATATTGAGATAATCCATCCCACCTCACAGGTGTGCCACATCAGGATGCTGATCTGACATCATGAGTAGTGCACAGGTGTACCTCAGACTGCCATCTGGGACGCAAATGACTGTACAGCAGGAAGATCAGCAAGGTTAGGTGTGGACAGCGGTGCCAAGACAAGTTGGAAGGGAAGTCCTTCGGCGGCTGCTTTGGCTGCTGCATCGGCGGCGGCATTTCCTTAGGAGACAGAATCAGTTTTACCTGTGTGTGCTGCACACTTCACTACAGCAATGCGAGCAGGCAGGGGGATGGCATCCAGCAGCACTGCTACCTGGTTAGCATTGAGGATGGGCTTCCCATCAGATTTCAGGAACTTTCTGTGCCTCCACAAGGCGCCAAAATCATGCACCACACCGAATGCGTAGCGAGAGTCAGTGTAGATGGTGGCCGACTGACTCTCCGCGAGTTTACAGGCTTCTGTGAGCGCCACAAGTTCTGCAGTCTGTGCTGAGAAGTGTCTGGGCAATGAGCCTGAAACGTTTTTCTACGTGTGTGTGTGTGTATACACATATTTTACAAATTAAATAGAGTCAATAAATAAAATATATAAAAAAAAAAGGTGGGTTACTGCAGTACAATATTCACGGTTTTCTCCATGCTCATAGGTCAGGTGTCGTATCCTCAGCTTAGGATCAGGCAAGTGAGGTGATATTCTCCTCAGGTCGCATGGTTTCAGCTTGCCTGCCACTGCGCGTCTAATTTCTTGACCCATGGGTCGATATTCTTGGCAGAAAATTAGGAGCTGCTCACCGAACCTTGCTCCCGACATGAGAGGGTCAGGTAGATGGATTGTGGCGTTGGCTCTAAACAGAAAACTCTCTATCACCTGTGTGAATTTCCCCCACTCTGGGGTCAAGTCTTCCTGTGTGAGCTTCCGTCTCCTGGGAGACATTCACCAGTTTCTCACCGTCTGTTTCCCAGTGTGAATGAGGTGTCAACCAGACATACTAAACTAAGTAACATGAAAGCATTTCATCAAGACAATACATTAAAGGACAATACGCTAAAGAGAAATCCCACAACACATATGTGGAAGGAAATCGTGACCTAGGACAAGCTGATGGCATAAGATGTAAGTACAACTTCTCCGGTTTCATATGTAAAAAAAAATTATTGTGCTAGCTTACGTGGTTGCAGTTCTACAAGGATTTAAAAGTAGTGGCGCAAAACGGAGCGTGCCCGCTCTGACCGGTTTTAAAGGGTTAACCCATTCAGTCAGTGAAGCAGTGGGCAGCCATTGGGTGCCCGGGGAACAGTATGTTGGGACGGTACCTTGCTCAGGGGCACCTAAGGGTAGCCATTCAGTGGATTCAAACGTCTAACCTTCTGGTCATGGGGCCACCACTCTACCTACTGAGCTATCCCTGCCCCTATCTATCCCTCAGTTCCTATGTTCAGAGTTTTGTTTTGTTTTATTTCTGAGGCGTTCTTCCGGCAATAAAAGCTGTGTTTTGAGTTAAGTCCCATCTTTGAGAGTCCTGCGTTTGGGTCTTTTCCTGCCTGCTGCACACAGCCTATCATGACAGAATGATGCGACCACCACATGGACCGAGCGGGCTTATTCCGGGAGCACGAATTGTCTCACATCCAAGGCCTGATGATGCCAATTTCGACCACCTCGGATATCAAGGCAAGGGTGGTAGGAATACATGCCAACGAGGCAATTTTAGAGGGAAATTCTAATTTTCACCAGCTCCCGGAAGTGACGGGCCTGGTTAAGGAGCTGCAATGGGCCTGGGACACACTATTGTATTTAAGTGCA
This sequence comes from Aulonocara sp. 'chitande type north' Nkhata Bay, assembly GCF_057382095.1. NCBI lineage: Eukaryota > Metazoa > Chordata > Actinopteri > Cichliformes > Cichlidae > Aulonocara > Aulonocara sp. 'chitande type north' Nkhata Bay. Next base: position 2,220,959 of record NC_141347.1, on the reverse strand, counting down.
TGAAAGCTGGTGCAACAACGGGACAATTATAAACAGACACTGCTCCCTGAACCTTGAGTACATGTCAGTAAGATGCCGGCCTTTTTTGCTACCGAGAGAACTAACAGTAGTGATCATCACGGCTGTGTACATTCCACCCGATGCTAACGTAAACACGGAGCTGTCTATCCTGCTGAACACCATTAACGAACAGCAGCGGACCCACCCTGATGGTGTTCACATAATTGCACTTTAATAAGACCAACATAAAGACTGTACTCCCAAAGTTCTATCAGCATGTCAAATGTCCCACCAGAGGAGAGAACACTCTAGACCATGTTTACTCCAACATCAAGCATGCATATAGAGCCATACTCCTCCCCCACCTCGGTCAGTCCGACCACCTCTCCCTCCTGCTCTCCGCAGGCTACACCCCCCTCACATGCAGTGCCAGGCCCACCACAAAGACTGTTACAACCTGGCCTGAAAATGCTCTCTCCAAACTACAGGACTGTTTCACACAGACAGACTGGGACATATTTGAACACCAGGACCTAGAAACTTTCACAGGATCAGTACTGGACTATATCAAGTTCTGTATTGTAAATGTGACTGTGGACAAAAGCATTTGGGTTTTTCCAAACCAAAAACCCTGGATGACCAGCGAGGTCCACTCACTCCTCAAAGCCTGTGATGCTGCCTTCAGGTCAGGTGACAGAGCTCTGTACAGGGCTGCTCGAGCTGACCTGAAAAGGGGAATCAAAAAAGCCAAGTCAGACGGTCAGCAGAGTCTCACTGAGCTTAGCATGGCTCTCAGTTAAATACCTTCTCCAGGAACAAAAGAAAGTACACAGCTGTTTCACACCTTAAGGTTCACACTCCCTTGCTACCTCCCAGAGTCCTCGAAGAGACAAAAGACTCTTCCCGTGGAGTTGTCTGCTTCGCCCAACTTCCTTACTAGACCCCCACCATTTGTCTTATAGTATGAGTGTGAAACATGCTTAAAAATCCAGTGGCACCAAGGCATCATACAATAAAATAGTGTGATTAATACATAAGTAAAAGAAATTCCTATAAAATCCCACCCTTTGATTCTTAAATCAAGAATCACATTAATACCAGAATTTCTTTCCTGACATTCTGTATATCACATCAACATTATTGTACACTTAAAGGAGTTTCACACTGTATCCTCACTTCACTGTCCTCCCACCACCCTTTGTTCATCTTTAATCTTCCCCACAATCTAAGCTCTCACATGCAAATGGAAACAACAATGATACAGAGAGAAGGCCTTCTCCAGAGTGTCAAAGTACTTTGCATGGCAGAGTGAAACAGCATTAAGTGGACATTCTCAGTCACGGTCATGGCTCCTGGTGTCTGTGCCATTTACAGAGTCATAATTCCAACGCTGGTCTCCCTATCCGCTGTCACCTTTGGAGCTCTGTCCATCCCTCCATTTCTGTTCCAACGCGGCATCAACGTAAAAACTTTTCACTTCATTTTAAGATTTTGCTGTTCAAAATCTCCTCATGACAATCTTTTGGAAGCCCAGTGGTGCAGCCCACTGTCGTTTGTCAGTTGTGCATTGTCTCTTAAAAATTCCAGGGATTCTTCCCTGGAGTAGCTTCACTCCAGGCCCTGTCGTAAGAAAAAAAAACATTAGCCAGTGGTGTGTCCTGCTGTAAATCATGTGATTAGATCCCACGATTAACCCTCTGCTGTGGAAAAAGTGATGCAGATGTTAGCGCAGCACATCTGTATGCACACTTTCTCACAGTGACCTCTGCACTGTAAACAATACAAGGTCATGAATAACACACTGCTGGTAAATTCACAAAGACACAGAAAGTGGCAATTAAAAGGTTAAGTCAGCACGGCCCAAAAGCTCATGCAACCTGTTGCTGTGATCTTTCTGCTCCTGTAAAAAGAAACATACATACATACATCCACCCTTTTGTCACTCAGGGTGGAGGTGCAATCTTGCATACGGGTGTCAAGTCAGTCAAGCTTTTGTCAGTCCAGTCAGTCCCCATTTTTTTTATTTGCTGACAGTAGAACCTCTCGTGACGCAATAAGTTTCTACTGCCAGCAATGACGTCATTTAAAAAAAGAGAAAAAAAAGAATTTAGACTTGATTACCTTGCTGAATCCTTTTTGACAGGGACTTGTTTTCTGATTGTCCCAAATAAGTGGCTTTCTCCTGAGCCCATTTTAATTTTGGAGAAGCTCACTTGCGATTCTTCAACATGTTGTGTAGCGCTTTCGATTCCGATCTTGCAGGCCTGCTCGAAAAAAAGAAAATTGCCAAACAAAAAATCTCAGTGCACTGTTAAAAATAAAAAAATATGAAGGCCTCTTTTTAGAAGTTGCCTAAGCATACTCTCTTAGAATGATATGTGTTTTGATCACAACTAATTGGCAGGTTCAAAGTGGTACCAAAAGAAAATGCTCCGCTATTGGAGTTAAACTCTGTCCCCTCGATTATTTTTACTGTGGTGTACCGACCTCAATAAGGATTTTAATGTCGAATTCGCGGACTTACTAGGGAGCCTTTTCTTACGAGGTGGCCGTATTTTAATTGTTGGCGATTTCAACATCCATATTTGCTGTGAGACTGGACCACTAGTCAAGGACTTCCTTACCCTTATTGACACTTTTAATCTCACTCAATGGGTTAATGAACCAACCCATGTAAAAGGACATACGCTTGATCTGGTACTGTCTTTTGGGTTGGATATTTCCATTATGGATATCAAGGACTCTGGAATTTCAGATCATTTTCCGGCCATGTTTAATGTTTCAGTGTGTAATGTGGAGCTGAACAGTGAGGGTCCACTGCGCCAACTGCACATGATTAATTCCCAGACGACCGCTTGTTTCTCCGCTGCTTTTACCAGCTCTGTCCTTTATGATGTTAACAGTAACAAGGATCTTTTAGTTGATGAGCTCACTAATCTGTTTAACTCAACATGCTTCTCTATTCTCGATACTGTGGCTCCTTTAAAGACTAAGCGCGCTAAACTTTTACGTCAACCCTGGGTGAACAAAACTACCCGCACTCTCAGACGTGAATGCCATTGCACTGAGAGAAAATGGAAAAAGGGCAAACTTCAGGTATACTTTGACATCCTTCACAATTGTCTCTCAAATTTTCAAAAGACTGTTAAAGCTGCAGAGTCTGCCTTCCTGTCAGGTATAATTATGAATAACAGTCACAAGCCTCGAGTCCTTTTTAAAATCTTTAACTCTATGATTAACCCTGATGTCACTACTCATAGAGTGGCTTCTCCTATCGAGGCTACAACATGTTGTTGGTCTTAAAGGTATAGTACTATCTTGGTTTAAATCATATCTCTCAGAGAGGACTTTCTCCGTTGCTATGGGACAATACTTTTCCTCTTGCGGCTCACTCCGCCCTTGCATTGACTATCGACCCCTCAATGACATTACCATTAAAAATAAATATCCATTACCACTCATAAGTTCTGCATTCGAGCCTCTTCACAGTGCCACCATTTTCACCAAATTGGAACTCCGGAATGCCTATCACCTCGTCCGAATCAGAGAGGGGGATGAGTGGAAAACTGCATTTAACACTCACTTAGGTCATTTTGAGTATTTGGTTATTCGGTCTCACAAATGCACCTGCAGTTTTCCAAAACCTGGTTAATGATGTGCTTCGGGATTTTTTGGACCGTTTTGTCTTTGTATACCTCGATGACATCCTGATATTCTCTAAGAATCTCGAGGAACACAGGGTACATGTCCGGGCTGTGCTCCAGCGGCTGCTGGAGAACAAATTATTCGTCAAAGCTGAGAAATGTGAGTTCCACTCTCCTTTGGTGTCGTTCCTGGGTTACATCCTCGCAGGGGGGCAGGTGAAGACTGACCCAGCTAAGGTTAAAGCAGTCGTTGAGTGGCCCGTTCCAACATCGCGAAAACTCTTACAACGTTTTCTGGGCTTTGCTAATTTCTATCGCCGCTTCATAAGAAATTACAGTCAAAAAGCCGCTCCCCTTATCCGCCTTACATCTTCTAAACTTCCCTTCATCTGGAGTCAGGAGGCTGATGCTGCCTTTTCTAAGTTGAAAGAACTATTCACGTCTGCACCGGTGTTGATCCATCCTGATCTCAGTAAACAGTTTATAGTTGAGGTGGATGCATCTGATCTTGGGGTGGGGACGATGTTGTCCCAGTGCTCTGGCCCGGCCGAAAAGCTTCAACCCTGTGCCTTTTTTTCGCGCCGCCTCTAACCAGCGGAGAGAAATTATGATGTTGGGGATAGGGAGTTGCTCGTGGTCAAATTGGCGCTAGAGGTGTGGCGGCATTTTCTCGAGGGCGCTGAGCATCCCTTTATTGTTTGGACTGATCACAAGAACCTAACTTACCTCCGCACTGCTAAAAGACTTGACTCACGCCAAGCCCGCTGGTCATTGTTTTTCAATCGGTTTGACTTCTCTATTTCCTATCGCCCAGGATCCCGCAACATCAAACCGGATGCCCTGTCCCGCCAGTTTGACCTGGCAAATGACCCACCCGACGCTCCCACCGTCTTACCGGCAGGTGTCAGAATCGGCGCCGTCTCCTGGGAGGTGGAGGAGGACATCCGCCGCGCACTGGAGACGGAACCGGACCCTGGCACGGGTCCTCCGAACCGGCGTTTCGTTCCAGCAGTGGCGCGACCTAAGGTGATTGATTGGGTTCACAAAGGCAAATTTGCGTGTCATCCAGGTGGCGGGAGGACCAGCTCTCTCATTAGAAGGTATTTCTGGTGGGACTCAATAGATAAAGACGTCAAAGAGTATGTGGCTGCATGCTCCATCTGCGCCCGTAATAAATCAAACCCACGCCGCCCGGCTGGATACTTACAGCCGCTCTCCATTCCTCGTCGCCCCTGGTCTCACATCTCCCTGGATTTCGTCACTGGTCTCCCCGTGTCATCAGGTAAAACCACTATACTCACAGTGATAGACAGATTCTCCAAAGCGGCTCACTTCATCGCATTGGACAAACTGCCCACCGCCACTGAGACAGCCAGGGTCTTAACGGACCATGTTTTTAGACTACATGGAATACCTACTGAGATTGTGTCTGCCAGGGGCCCCCAGTTCACGTCGCGGGTGTGGAAGACGTTTTGTACAGCTCTCGGAGCAAAACCTTGCCTGAGCTCAGGTTATCACCCGCAAACGAATGGACAAACTGAGAGGCTCAACCAGGAACTGGAAGCCACCCTCCGCTGCATTACTGCCTCTAATCCAGCTTCCTGGTCATCTGGGCTGAATATGCCCATAATGCTCTCACCTCTTCTGCTACAGGTTTGTCACCTTTTGAAGCTTCCATTGGCTATCAGCCTCCTCTATTCCCGGAGTTGGAGACGGACCTCGATGTGCCCTCTGTTCAGCACCATCTCCAGCGCTGCCAGCGGGCATGGAGAATGACCCGCTGGGCCTTGTGTCGCTCAGTGGCATGCCAGCGTCGGTATGCGGCCCGTCGTCGGAGAGCCGCCCCCACATACACCCGTGGGCAGAAGGTGTGGCTATCCGCTAAAGACATTCCGCTCAGGACAGAGTCACGCAAGCTATCGCCACGCTTCATCGGGCCCTTCGAGGTGGAGCAGGTCATCAGTCCGTCGGCAATCAAGTTGAAGTTGCCCCCGTCACTACAGATCCACCCGACCTTTCATTTTTTCCCAGGTCAAGCCGGTGGGCGTCAGTAACTTGTGCCCTCCGTCCGTTCCCCCACCTCCCGCCTGACTCATCGACGGTCATCCCGCTTTCACGGTCCGGCGTATCCTGGACGTGCGCCGGCGGGGGCGGGACCAGCAGTACCTGGTGGATTGGGAGGGGTACAGCCCTGAGAAGCATTCCTGGGTGTCACGGTCCCTAATCTTGGATCCTTCTTTGTTGTCTGACTTTTACAGGGCTCATCGCAGGTCAGGGATGGGTCGGTTGCCTGGAGGCAACCCTTGAGGAGGGGAGGGGGGGGGGGGGTACTGTCATGGTCTGGGTGAGCCTGAGTAACTTTCCACAGCATCAGCTCTCCTCCTCTGTGTGGAGCCCTTCCTGCCCCCTCCGCCCCCCCGTTCCTCAGCTGCAGGCAATTATTCTGGCAGTATTTAGGAGCAATGCACACAATGAGCTTTTGCACAAAGCTTAATCTTGTTTTTTGTCTTGAATATTTATGTTAGGAACACTTGTAAATAAAAGTTTTTGTTTTCGCAAATCACTTCGAGCTTCCGGTCTTTGGTTCTGCGCCTGAGTCCATTCCACGCCACGGGCCTCTGAGCCCTGACAGCATTGGCTCATAACTGTAATTCATAATGAACTATGGTGTGTTATTCAGGAAATATTTATAATTAACCATTAACTCTATGGTGTGGTACATTGATATTGTGGAAATAATTATATTCACATACACATCATGCGTTTTTGACCATGTTACAGTACTGTAATAATTCCACATTTATGACTATATTATAGCAGATTAAAACTACTCATGTATTTCTTTGATTTCTCACAGATGGCGAGTTGTACTACATAAAGTACAAAGGCACAAATCACTGCATTAAGGCAAAAGTGCTGTGTGGGCCCAACATAGCCAATGAAGTTTTCCTTGACTTTCATGCCAGCAGTGGTGGTTCGCACTGTGGCCAGAAAAAAAACAAGAGAAGCAATCTCAAAAAGATTTTATTGGCCCGGAATGTCAGAGGACATAAATTTATGGGTCTGTATACAACTTGATTATACATGCATATTGTTTGTCTCGCAAAATGTCCTTTATTGTATTAAATTTCAAGTTAACAAGTGTACTAGTTAGCTGTCGATGTCTTAATTTTTTTCTGATACAAAACGTATAAGTCTTTTTACTGAAATTTATATGATTTAAATTATTATACTGATTATATTATAATAATATTATTTTATTTATTTTGCCCTCCTTTCAGGTGACTCAGGCTACGTTCACACGTACACGGGTATTTTTGAAAACGGAGATTTTCCATTTTAAAAAATAATCCCGTCCACAAGTAAACGCAGAAATGAAGGAAAACGCTGCTAGGAACATGCCAAAGCAACAGGTGACAATACATTCCTAACAGTGTAGAAATGTCAGCCAATCAGAAGTCTAGAAGCCTCGGTGGGAAATAGTAAACAAGGATGGGGCATAGAAGCAGAACCGAGTCGTCTGTGTGGAGGGACAGTAACTGTGTGTGTATATGTAAGCATTTAAACACTGCAGAGAGTACAATTAACAGTAACAGTATTGTAGAAATTCATTTCACCGAAACAATAACGTGGTGCACAGTGTGACGTCAAAAAAGGCGCACACCTTTGACGCTGCGTTTTCTCAGTTTTTCTCGTCCACACGTAAATGCAAAAACGGAGTTTTCAAAAATAACCACCCTGGCCGGAGTTTTTAAAAATCTCCGTTTTCAGTGACCAAAAACACCGTTTAGGTGTGGACGAAAGGTGCAAATGCATAGAAAAATCTGCGTTTTCAAAAATACCCGGGTAGGTGTGGACGTAGCCGCAGTGTGTGGCATGCCAGGCCAGCAGTGTCATCATTAAAAAGGAGGTGGAGTACACACCGATACAGGTAAACATTTTAGGTCTATTTTTTCCTGTAAATGGTTTGTGACATAATACATAAGATAAAAAACGTTGATTAAAATTCAAATTATTATTGAAAATAAGGAATTGCTAATGATTTCTGTGTTTAATAGGTCAATCAGCCATTTGAGCTTATTGGAATGGATTTAATTGGTCCACTAAAAATGACTTCAAATAACAACCAGTACATATGTGTACTTATTGACTACTTGATAAAATGGCCCCAGGCATATCAGTTGAAGTCCAAAAGCGCTGTAGAGGTAGCAAAATACATTCTGGAGTTCTTTTACCAGTTTGAAGCACCGAAGCGCATTCTAACGGACCAGGGGAAGGAGTTTGTGAATGAAGTAAGAAAGAAACACCTAAAATCCATTCCTCAGTTAGAAATTAACTGTTTTACTAGAGTAATGTGGTTATTTCTTTCTGAATTCGGATCAACCGAAATGTTTGCAAGATCCTAAACATTCAAAGGAGTCTCTGTGCCCAATACCACCAACAGACAAATGGGTTGGTAGAAAGGATGAATGGGACCATACAGAGGTATAATGTTATTTACGCATTTCATATGTTTTTATTTTTAATGTGGTTTTCCTTCATATCCCAATAACTGCTTTGTTATTTAATTTTGTAGAGCACTTTCCAAGTTGGTAAATAAAAAGCCAGAGGAATGGGACAAACATTTGGATCCTGTCATGTTTGGCCTGAGAACCAAGCGCCATATGACCACTAAGTACTCACCCTTTTTTTTAATGTTTGGTAGAGAGGCGAGGTACCCTACTCAAATCCCAGATGAATACAGAATAAGTTATTTTAAAAAACATTGTTGGATTAAATACATAAGACTTTAAATGTCTTTTCTTGAATTTTTTTTTTTTGATTTTCATATAATAACACATCCCCTTTTCTACATCTTACAGGTGGACAGCAGTGTGGAAGACATTTTGTCTGTTGAAGAGGCAACAGAAGAAATTCTTAAGCTGGATGAAGTCCTTCAGACTGCTATTTCCAGTAGCAAAAAAACAGTCAAAATATCAAAACAAAAATAAAGGCAGACCTAGTCCGAGTTTTACAGTTGGCATGAAAGTGTGGAGGATGAACACGAGGAGCCAGCAGAGGAAAGGGGGCAAGTTAGATTGCAATTACCTCGGTGTCATGGTCCTGGGCCATGTTGGCCCAGTATTCTTAGTTTTCTTGTATGTTTGTATTTTGTTCCCTATTTAGGCCATATTTCCTGAGTTGCCCTGTTGTGTTGTTCCCTAAGTGTTTTCCCTTCGTGGCTTTTACCCCCTGTGTGCCCCTCTGTGTATCTGTGAGCCCTCGTCTCTCCTTATGTTTTATTCCATGTTTCCCCAGCCCGTTATGTCTGTGTTTTCCCCGTGCTCTCTCTCCTCCTGTCTGAACCTCTGTACTTCCTGTTTGACTCTGCCCGTCTCCCGTCAGTGTTATGTTCACCCCGCCCTGTCTCGTTATGGTTATCTGTGTCAGCTGTGTTCCCCGTGTGTTCCCACTTTCCTCGTTAACCCTCTGTGTATTTCTGTCTGCGTCTCCCTCTGTTCGGCGTCACGTTCTCCCTCATGCTGTGTGTGATTCTCCCCGTGGTTCCTGGTTTACTTTATGTTTGGCTTTCCCAGTTTAGTTTAGTACTGTTTTCGTGTTCCACTTTTTGCCAGCATTAAAGCTGTGTTTTTGAGTTCATGTTTTGTCTCCGTGAGTTTGCGTTTGGGTCCTCTCCTGCCTGCCACACAGCCGAATCATGACAGAATAACGCGACCACGACATGGACCCAGCAGCTCACAACCCCTCTGCCGAGCTCCGTGAGGACCTGATTTACACGGTGGAATACCACTGTCAGGAGTGGGGAGCGCTGCCAAGAGGAGGATACCGGGAGACCGTAGCCATCGGCCTACAGAGGATGGTGTCCGGACTCCCCTGGTTATTCGGCGCGCTCCACCCCCACATCCGGAACTTCCTCGTGTCCACCGTAGGCATCCGCCCGGAACTGCCTCTCCGGTGGGAAGAGTCTGAGGACGTTCAGCCCGGTCCGCTGGAGGATTCGCGGCCCGGCTCAGCTCCTCCCCCTTCCCAGAGAAAACGGCGTTCACGCCGCCGACACCCACCGCCACAGCCAGACCCCGAGACTTCTGAGTTGCCAGCTGTGGTGAGTGGAAGGGACAAACAGGAGTTTCCTGACTCTGGGACTGTTTATTCCGGAGCTGTGTTTTTTCACTTAGCTGCCCAGCCAGAAGCGCTAGCTCCGTCTCCTGTATCCTCGCTAGCACAGTCGTTAACTCCACCACAAGCTCCGTTTTCACCCCTACCACCACTTCAGTCTCCTTCAGTTCAGTCTGCCACTCAGCTACCTCCTCAGTTAACCTTAGCTCAGTTTTCCCCAGCGCAGCCTCCCTTAGCACAGTCATCCACTCAATCACCAGTTCCACTTTCCCCCCAACTATCGCAGCTACTCCCAGCTCAGTTGGCTCCCCCGCAGCTACTCCCAGCTCAGTTGGCTCCCCCGCAGCTACTCCCAGCTCAGTTGGCTCCCCCGCAGCTACTCCCAGCTCAGTTGGCTCCCCCGCAGCTACTCCCAGCTCAGTTGGCTCCCCCGCAGCTACTCCCAGCTCAGTTGGCTCCCCCGCAGCTACTCCCAGCTCAGTTGGCTCCCCCGCAGCTACTCCCAGCTCAGTTTCCAAAGCCCCCAGTGCCGCCTGTAGCGCAGGCCCCAGTAGCTCCAGTGCCGCCTGTAGCGCAGGCCCCAGTAGCTCCAGTGCCGCCTGTAGCGCAGGCCCCAGTAGCTCCAGTGCCGCCTGTAGCGCAGGCCCCAGTAGCTCCAGTGCCGCCTGTAGCGCAGGCCCCAGTAGCTCAGCTCCCCGCGTCTCCAGTAGCCCAGTCCCCGATAGCAGTACGGTCCGCTGGTCAGCTTAACATTCAGCCAGGGGTCCCAAATCTCTCTGGCTCTGCATTAGCTCCTGCTGGGAGCCCGGATGAGCCCATCCAGGACTCCGCGGCTCCCACGCCGCCATCTACCTCGTCAGCTGGGGGGCCCGAGGAGCCCGTTCAGCCACCCGTCTCCGCTGGAGGGTCCGAGGGGCCCGTCCAGCCTCACGCCTCGTCAGCTGGAGGGCCCGAGGAGCCCGTCCAGCAACCTTCCTCGTCAGCTGGAGGGCCTGAGGAGCCCGTCCAGCCACCTTCCTCGTCAGCTGGAGGGCCTGAGGAGCCCATCCAGCCACCTTCTGCTTCTGCTCCGCCTGGTCCAGCTCCAGCCTGTGCTTCGCCTGCTGCAGCTCCAGCCTGTGCCTCGTCTGGCCCTGCCTCAGAGTCTTCGCCCTCGTCTGGTCCAGCCTCCGCCTCTGCCTCGCCTGGTCCAGCTTCCGCCACGCCTGGTCGAGCTCCAGCCTGTGCGTCGCCTGGTCCGGCCCCGTCATCGCCTGGTCCGGCCCCGTCATCGCCTTCAACGTCGCCCGGTCCGGCCTCAGCCTCAGCTCCTGCTTCGCCGTCGCCTGGTCCAGCCTCAGCAGCGACGCCTGGTCCTGCCTCGTCTGGTCCTGTGCCCACCGGGCCATGGCCAGCACGCCTAACACTGGAGAGCCGCCGCTGCCTTCCGCGTGGCCGGCCTCCTGAAATGCTCCGTCGTCGTCTCCTTCGCCGCTGCTGCTGCTGCCTTCCGCGCGGCCGGCCTCCTGAACTGCTCCGTCGTCGTCTCCTTCGCCGCCGCCGCTGCCTTCCGCGCGGCCGGCCTCCTGAACTGTTTCCACGTCTCCACCGTTGCCGTCCGCATGGTCGGTCCCCTGAACTGCACTGTGTTTTTGGGTTGTTTTTCTTGGGCTGTTGGGTTGTTTGCTGTGCTCTTTTGTTTTCTGTTCCGGGCCCTCCGTCCTGGGCCCCCGCCGCCCGCCCTGGGTCGTTTTCTGTCTGGTTTTGGTTTTTCTGTGTTTGGGCTGTCTGGTGCCAGCCCTTAAGGGGGGGGGGGGGTACTGTCATGGTCCTGGGCCATGTTGGCCCAGTATTCTTAGTTTTCTTGTATGTTTGTATTTTGTTCCCTATTTAGGCCATATTTCCTGAGTTGCCCTGTTGTGTTGTTCCCTAAGTGTTTTCCCTTCGTGGCTTTTACCCCCTGTGTGCCCCTCTGTATCTGTGAGCCCTCGTCTCTCCTTATGTTTTATTCCATGTTTCCCCTGCCCGTTATGTCTAAGTTCTCCCCGTGCTCTCTCTCCCCCCTGTGTGCCCTCTGTGTATTTATGAGCCCTCATCTCCCTTTGTGGTTGTTCCATGTTTCCCCAGCCCGTTATGTCTGTGTTTTCCCCGTGCTCTCTCTCCTCCTGTCTGAACCTCTGTACTTCCTGTTTGACTCTGCCCGTCTCCCGTCAGTGTTATGTTCACCCCGCCCTGTCTCGTTATGGTTATCTGTGTCAGCTGTGTTCCCCGTGTGTTCCCACTTTCCTCGTTAACCCTCTGTGTATTTCTGTCTGCGTCTCCCTCTGTTCGGCGTCGCGTTCTCCCTCATGCTGTGTGTGATTCTCCCCGTGGTTCCTGGTTTACTTTATGTTTGGCTTTCCCAGTTTAGTTTAGTACCGTTTTCGTGTTCCACTTTTTGCCAGCATTAAAGCTGTGTTTTTGAGTTTGTTTTGTCTCCGTGAGTTTGCGTTTGGGTCCTCTCCTGCCTGCCACACAGCCGAATCATGACACTCGGCCCCTACACAATTGCTGCGATAGCAGGAAAAAGTGTGGATCTTTTGGACAGCAAAGGTGTGACAATACCAAAAATTAACATTGATCATTTAATGGTGTTCACAGAGGAACAGCCAAGAATTCCACATAAGTTGTCTAATGCTTCTTCTTCTGAGCCATCCACCACTACCACATCCACAGTCGGGCCCCCAACCACCACGTCCGCCTCTGAACCATCCACCACCATGTCCACACCAATGCATTGTCCAGTGCCTCTCTGGGCATGATGCATGCCTCCACTGCCTCTGTAAAATCTACAGTAGACCCCTCGATCATCAAGAGTATGTTTATTCATTTTAAGAATTTCTAAAATTGGCGTTTTTGGAATAGCATTTACTGACTACGTAGTCTTTAACTGTTGATGCAGAATGTTTACGAGTTGTGGGCTCATGTATTCAAAAGTTCTGTCTATCTTTTAGTCGTAAAACAACGTTGATGAACAGTAACATACAGCTGAATAGCCCTGAGGATGGGTTCCTTAAACCTGGAACACTAATGTGCAGTTAGGTAATACTGTCACTGTCACTTTCGCATTAGTCTAAATAACAAAGCATTCTGAAATATTCATAAAATATTTAACTTAATGTGCAAACTGACATGTAATAACCTAAGGAACACTAAAACTGATCTAATATTATCTTCTTATCATGTCTAAAAATAGTCAGCTGAATTATTTTCCAACAATTTAGAGTTGTTGTTGACCATGCAAAGTGAGGTAAAGTGACATTTCTTTCTTTTTGTTTTTATGCTTACTGTTTCCAACAAAAAATGTTTGTAGCATAACTAACTTTATTTAATGTATTTAAAATTTTAAATCAATTATTGTGAATCTCTTGTTGTAATTCCCAAGTGAGCAACATCATCGCCATCACCGCCATTACTAGGTGTGACGGTGTTGTAACTAGTACCGGCTAGCGTTAGAAGTTTGTAGTGTTTACAACTTAATTCTGTTCGAAAAATCAAAATGGGGATTTTATTGTTGTCTTGTAATTTTTCTAAAATGAAAAACATAATTTGGAAAAAAAGGGAAAATTTAGAAAAAAAAAAAAGGAATTTATATCGTGAGGTCACGTGTTCTGTTCGTGTGTTGTTTTTTATTTTGCTGTGCTAATAATACACGTGTCAGCAATACAACAGTCACTCCCCCTTAATGAAGTTTTTAAATTTCAAGTAAACAGAAAAATGCCCTGCTTTTGATCTTTAAATGCGTGCATTAGCTCATAACTGTAAAATCATAATTATTTACGCATTTCATATGTTTTTATTTTTAATTTGGTTTTCCTTCATATCCCAATAACTGCTTTTTTATTTAATTTTGTAGAGCACTTTCCAAGTTGGTAAATAAAAAGCCAGAGGAATGGGACAAACATTTGGATCCTGTCATGTTTGGCCTGAGAACCAAGCGCCATATGACCACTAAGTACTCACCCTTTTTTTAATGTTTGGTAGAGAGGCGAGGTACCCTACTCAAATCCCAGATGAATACAGAATAAGTTATTTTAAAAAACAAGACTTTAAATGTCTTTTCTTGAATTTTTTTTTTTTTGATTTTCATATAATAACACATCCCCTTTTCTACATCTTACAGGTGGACAGCAGTGTGGAGGACATTTTGTCTGTTGAGGAGGCAACAGAAGAAATTCTTAAGCTGGATGAAGTCCTTCAGACTGCTATTTCCAGTAGCAAAAAAACAGTCAAAATATCAAAACAAAAATAAAGGCAGACCTAGTCCGAGTTTTACAGTTGGCATGAAAGTGTGGAGGATGAACACGAGGAGCCAGCAGAGGAAAGGGGGCAAGTTAGATCGCAATTACCTCGGCCCCTACACAATTGCTGCAATAGCAGGAAAAAGTGTGGATCTTTTAGACAGCAAAGGTGTGACAATACCAAAAATTAACATTGATCATTTAATGGTGTTCACAGAGGAACAGCCAAGAATTCCACATAAGTTGTCTAATGCTTCTTCTTCTGAGCCATCCACCACTACCACAGTCGGGCCCCCAACCACCACGTCCACCTCTGAAACATCCACCACCACGTCAGCCTGTGAAACATCCACCACCACGTCAGCCTCTGAACCATCCACCACCACGTCAGCCTCTGAACCATCCACCACCACGTCTACACCAATGCATTGTCCAGTGCCGCTCTGGGCATGATGCATGCCTCCACTGCCTCTGTAAAATCTATCATCAAGAGTATGTTTACTCATTTTAAGAAGTGCTAAAATTATTGGCGTTTTTGGAATAGCATTTACTGACTACGTAGTCTTTAACTGTTGATGCAGAATGTTTACGAGTTGTGGGCTCATGTATTCAAAAGTTCTGTCTATCTTTTAGTCGTAAAACAACGTTGATGAACAGTAACATACAGCTGAATAGCCCTGAGGATGGGTTCCTTAAACCTGGAACACTAATGTGCAGTTAGGTAATACTGTCACTGTCACTTTCGCATTAGTCTAAATAACAAAGCATTCTGAAATATTCATAAAATATTTAACTTAATGTGCAAACTGACATGTAATAACCTAAGGAACACTAAAACTGATCTAATATTATCTTCTTATCATGTCTAAAAATATTCAGCGAAAATTATTTTCCAACAATTTAGAGTTGTTGTTGTTTTTTGTGGGGGGGTTTGTTCTAAGGTCCATCCAAATACAACATTATTTTTTGTAAACATTTCATAGATGTGACAGATGCTTGGGAGGGAAATAAGACGTATGTCCTCCTGTCAAAAATCGGACCATACAAGATATTCTTTGAGGACATTTACAATACAGCTCCCCAAAGGGAATTAGAAAGTGAGGTAAAGTGACATTTCTTTCTTTTTGTTTTTATGCTTACTGTTTCCAACAAAAAAAGTTGGTTGCATAACTAACTTTATTTAATGTATTTAAAAATTTAAATCAATTATTGTGAATCTCTTGTTGTAATTCCAGGTTATTAATGCTTATCTGACTGTCGTGGTAAACAAATTCAACCAACCACGGTATGGAAGTGGAATAAGCCAAAAATTAAGGTATTAAACAATATTCTGTCATTAAGTTGTCCTTAAAAGCTTTGCAATACGTATTATCAGTGAGGTGGGTCTAACTTGTTTTTTTTAATGTGTTACAGATTGACCCAGTCTTCTACAAGTATATTTTGGGAGTTGTCAATGAAGGTCATCACTGGATGCTGGTGGTAATAATTTTTTCATACTTCATGGTCATTTGCGTATAGACTACTGGGTGACCAATTAAAGGAACAATATAAATACATTTTAAAACATTCTCCAAATTGGACAATTGGAGAATCATTTGCAATTAAGACAAGACACAATGTAGAAGAGCATATTACTAAGACATTGTGTGTCTTTTTAAAATTAATTTCTCACCCATCTTGATCTTATGTTCAAGCATAGATTAAGTAGTGCATTCAGTGTGCCTTGCAAGACACAAGTACATCGTCAATTTTATTTATTTGTAACTCTAGTGCTTCAACATTTAGGTGATCAAACCTGGAGAAAGGAGAAGGGCCCCCTTTCACTTGGTGAAAGCAAAAGGAGAGTCAAACAATGCCGGGACATTTCAAGGTAAATTTTTCTCTGCATATGTGTTAACACAATGTAAATCCAGTAGAAGAAAAACATTTAAAACTCAGAAAGTGACATTATAAGTTACCTTAAAATTGTAGTAGTTGTAATGATCTTTAAAATAATCTGTCTAATGCAGGGGTGTCGAACTCCAGGCCTCGAGGGCCGGTGTCCTGTAGGTTTTAGATAATACCCTGGGTCAACACACCAGAATCAAATGATTAGTTCATTACCAGGCTTCTGGAGAACTTCAAGACATGTTGAGGAGGTCATTTAGCCATTTAAATCAGCTGTGTTGGATCAAGGACACATCTAAAACCTGCAGGACACCGGCCCTTGGGGCGTGGAGTTCGACACCTGTGGTCTAATGCATCCTCATCTCACATTTCGGAGCTGCTGGATGTTGCCAAATAAGCTGACACATTCAGTTTATTTTTAAGTCTTTGATGTAGAAGCTATACGCTCAAAGACAATCATGTTTTAAAATATATTTTAAAAAGTATGAATTCCAAGCATATTACTTTATTGTATTCAACAGTCTTGTTGAAATATCACAAATCTCTTAATTAGAAAACTCAACTTTTTATTTTTCGGAGCACTGCACCTTCTGTGTATACAGTATTTTAAAATGACTCATGTAATTACATTTGTAGGTTATGCCTCATTTAATCAAAAACACAGTTTGTTGGGATCCTGGGTCTATCGACCACGTGTTTTGAGTTGTCTTGTGTCCCTGTGATTTTGTATTATGGCTTATGTTAAAAGCTCACTTTGTAACCCTGAGTTTATTCTATAGAGAAAAGTGTCATATTTTGGGGTTGTTGGATTATGTTTGGTTCCCAGATTATTTATTAATTTCCTCCTGTGTAGCTGTCCTCTGTGCATCCCGCTGTATGACTGTTTATGTAGGTAGGCAAGTTCTTGTGCCTTGTTTACCCAACTGTAGCACAGTTTCCACCTTCTGGGGTCCGTTCTTCGTACCTCTCTAAGTAAGTTAGCTGGATTTGATTGTTGACGATTTCGCGTGATCTTGGATCGTTCGGTTCTCCGAAGCTCATCCGGGACTTGCTGTCATAGCAACAGATCCGTAAGCGTAAACCTGCTTGGGAGCAGGCTTACTTTATGTAAACAGGATTAGATCGCGGCCACTCAGGTATGTCCGCTTCATGTATACAAAAGCAACAGCGATATTTTACCACTGTGTTTCCATAAATAAATATTATCAATGTAACTAAAGATAATGCAGTACTTGATCCTTTTATTGATTTCATACAGATACATACAGGTCATTTTCTAAAAAAAAAAAAAAAAAAAAAAAAAAGGTACTATCAATCATTCTATTACATGTATGTGATTATTACAGATGTAATTCATATTTCAGAGTAGTAATAGTAAATTACTTCGTGTAATCAAGATGAGAGACCACGGCTATAAAAGCGAAGGTGGATTTGGGAAGTCTGTCGCAGCCATGTCCTGTCCGTATACGTGAGCCACCCATTGCGGAAGGTGCAAGATTGATAAGGAGAGTTTCCAGAATTCACCGTATATTGCGGGATAGACAGGATCCTTTAGCTCAGCGCGACAGTGTGCTCATAGAGATATCGATTTTCCCGTGAGAGTATTATTTACTTAACCAACTTGTTGACGAGGGGGTGCAGGACCACCACCTGTCTTTTTTTTGCTCTGCCCTTTTCTTGGTTGCTGTTATAAACAAACAGATTATTTCAGGGTCTCTTTCCAAGAGACGAAAAGCAATATAAGTGATAAATATTACCATTCTGTAGAATATTCTTATATTTCACTTTTACTTGTTCCCATGTTCTAGTGGGTCCTGTTGTGGCTCTAATGTGAAAGAGGATATGATGTAATATAATATTGGATAATATAGTGTAATAGAATACATTTACCCTACCGCCTACTGGTGATGGCCAGAGGGGCCGATGGCGCGATATGGCAGCCTGGCTTCTGTCAGTCTCCCCCAGGGCAGCTGTGGCTACAACTGTAGCTTACCTCCACCAGTGTGTGAATGTGAGAGTGAATGAATAGTGGCATTGTAAAGCGCTTTGGGTGCCTTGGAAAGCGCTATATAAATCCACTCCATTATTATTATTATTATTAAATTACGAGTTTAATTTGTCAGCAACTTTCTGCCAGCCCTCTCTCCTTGCTTTTGCAGCCTTTGCAGTGTTCCCTTGCGTTTTAATTAAACTCTGAAACTCCTGAAATCCCTCACTCAAGAGTTCTTGCTCTGCTGCCGAAAAATACTGAGCGCGCTCCGACATTTTCGCCGATCAATGTTTCTACTATTGATGCGTAGCCCCTGTTAAACCACCCAGTGATCTCACATTACTTCATCCAGCTATACTAATCGTCAACAACAGGTGTGTTCGGAGAACCGGAATAGCGAGCTCAAAGTTGGCGCGATGATTTGATCTTGGATGTAGTAAGCGAGGTACGAAGAACGGACCCCTGGGCCCTGTTTCAGGAAGCCGGTTTAGAAAACTCAGAGTGAAAAACGACACTCACGGTTGAGTAACCCCGAACTGTCCAACTCGGAATATTCCGTTTCAGAAAGGCTGATAACAATTAGTTCAATCAACGCGGAGTTGCAACCCCAAGTTAAGCACGCGCACGAGGATACATAAAGCCCCGATCAGTGGAGCACAGATTGAGCGAGTCACCATGGAGACGGAGGGAAAGAAGGCGCGGTCGACGTATTTCACAGCGCTCGAGGCGGAAATTCTGATGGCAGCATATGCCGACAGCATGCACATCATGCAGAAAAAAAAGTAACACAGCCACAGCTGCAAAGGAAAGGGAGCATGCATGGCAAAACATAACCGACAGAGTCAATGCGTGAGTGTTAATTTAAACATTGATCTAGGGATTTCCACCCATATAACACGTTATTTTATCATATGTCATTCTATTTATTATGTTATACATTTTATTTTGTGATGTGATGTGAGCGCAGGTGCAACCCAACAGGCCCCAAACGTTCCTGGCAGCAAGTAAAAATGAAGTATAAAAACAGTCCAAACAGGTAAGGTGTAATTGTATTATGAGCCATAGTGCTTGGTCTGTGTGTCCTATGTAAATCAATTGCAGTTAGAGGCTACAGTAATATACCACCTGTAAGCACATATTGAAATTATCTGAGCACATCACAAGTACACATTTGCCTACTCTGTATGCCCAAATGTGTGCCGTCACAGCCAACAGAAAAAAAGCGGAGGCCCGAAAAACAGGTGGGGGTCCTCCACCACCACCACTCACAGAGGCTGAGCAGTTGGCCCTCAGCCAAAACAGTGGGCGCCCTGTGGCTGAAGGCATCTCTGCGGGGACATCCTCTGTGGCAACAACCCCACAAGACACAAGTGCCTACATAAGGGGTAAATCCAAAACAATACATGGCGTGCATACATCCATTCTGCACAGTCACCTTGACCAAAATGAACTATGTCGTAGTGAAGTTACTGTCCTACTGACAGAGAATGACAGTCATCAAACAGTTAGGTGAATAAACAACACTGAGACACTTGGAAACTGTTAACGTGCTGCACGGGTGAGGGCCCAGGGAGAGACTCACACACACCGAGCTGCAGTGGTACGTCTTTATTATGAGCATAGCAGTGTCCTTTAATTTTGCATACATGCGTGTGTGTGTGTTAACCTCCCACAGGGTGAGGTCCCTGTTCCCAGAGACAGAGCGAGTAGTACATTCCGTACCTTTCCCAATAAGTGTAACATATGAACATATACCTCAATGCAACATAAAGCTCATAAAAGCGTTTCCACCCTAACACCTACTGATTGTGCCTTCCCTCAGTGTCGGTTGTCTCTGAGAGCATACTGACAATGAGGTGTATGGTGATTGGTATGTCTGGTAATTGCCATTTGCGCCCACATAAGTCATGAGTGACCTGTATGAACCCCATATTCTTCCAGTTGACGGTGATGGTGTACTGCATCTGGTGCAGCCCCCTGTTGAGCCAGACCGACATGCAGTTGTGAGTACTCGTAATACTCCACAGACTACATGTGTCAACAGTAGAACAGCAATGTTGTTAAATGTCTCCACCACAGGCACATGATGACGAAACAGTGACAGCTGCTACAGAGGAGGCCGCAACAGAGCCACACTATGAGGTATACAGTGTACAGTGGAAAATATAACAACTGACGACAATGTGGTACTATGATGACACCATGGACTTACTATGTCCCCGGCAGAGTGATGCTGGAAATGAAGAGGAAGAGGGTCCAGCCACTCCTACAACGAACCTTTCCACAGTGGGTTGTTCAGCACTGATTTACAACCAACCTAAGTAGGCATGTACTATGGATGCCAATGCTATGTCCCTTGTTGCAATAGCTCCCTGTGAAGCAGCTGTATAAGACATATCTGGCCAGGAAGATAAGAAAGTGCGACATGGAAATGGTGCACCTCCAGCTGCAGATCCAAAAGTCGAAGCTGGAGATTGTACTGCTGGAACAACAGTTAAGGGTGGGTGGAGTGATCATAGATGGACGAATCATGTCAGTGTTTGTACAACATACTAATATACGCATTTATTCTTTGTGTACAGGACATACAGGGTGAGCAATAAAGCCAGTTGACCACAGTATCTGTGTATTTGTCTTGTAACATGTTGGGGTGACGGGTCACAGGAAATGGTTGTGGCATATGGTGTCTCTGACTGCTCTTCCATCCTGTACGTTCGTGGGTGGGTCAGGATGTTCATCGTGTGGATCACTGCTGTTGTCTGGTTCAGCTGGACACTGTTCACCTCTAATCGTGGCAATGTTGTGTAGGATCACACATGCCACAATGATGTCACATGCCCTTTCTGGGGTGACCCTGAGTCCACGAAGGCACTGGAACCGGGCCTTGAGCATTCCGATGGTCATTTCAACTCTGGCCCGTGTCCTGCAATGGGCCAGATTATAACGCTGCTGTGGGCCCGGTTCAGGGTCAGGGTAAGGGGTGAGCAAATAGGGTAGACATGGGTACCCCCTATCACCAAGCAGGTGGCCAGTGAACTCTCCTAGGACAGAAGAATACATGTCAGTGCAAACGTCCCTGTGGCAATTGGTCTCTGTATATTTCACAGTTACTTCGACCCACCATGTCCAAATTTGGTGCTCAGTGTACATTCCCGGAAGATTCGTGAGTCATGTACAGAGCCTGGCCACTTGGCTTCCACATTTGTGATGATGTTGGCAGCATCACATATGATCTACCCAGTGCAGAGAACACATATTAGCATCCATTACCATGATGCCATCACTTGTTGGTGTGAAATGCTACAGGGAATTATGTACCTGTACATTGATGCTGTGGACGGACTTCCTGTTCACATAGTCTCCTTCATTTGCTGAGGGTGCAATGATTGGGATGTGGGTGCCA
The DNA here is from genome assembly GCF_057382095.1 of Aulonocara sp. 'chitande type north' Nkhata Bay. Classification (NCBI taxonomy): domain Eukaryota; kingdom Metazoa; phylum Chordata; class Actinopteri; order Cichliformes; family Cichlidae; genus Aulonocara; species Aulonocara sp. 'chitande type north' Nkhata Bay. The sequence continues at coordinate 2,199,659 of NC_141347.1, read as the reverse complement.
TCTATACAGCCAATCACGCCTGGGAACCCTGGAAATTTATGTACCATTTGAGTGGTAGTTCACGTATCACCACATCATGCATTGAGTTTTGTTCATCCTGATACCTGCAATTTTGTGGAATCCCTCTTTGATGAATCTTGTGGGTCTGTGACCGGGGAACACCACAAACGAGTGCAGGAGACGTTTCAGTGCTACTGTAACATTCCTGACTGCCCGACAGACGGTAGCCTTGGAAACGTGCTCAGCGTCACCAATATTATACAGAAAGCTCCCGTTTGCAAAGAAACGGAGTGCGGTACAAAGAATATGTAATGGACTGAGCGCATGTCCGCGATGTGTCACATGCGCAATATATGGCCTGAGGATGTTATCCAAATAACTTATTGATTGTGCTGAGAAACGGTAACGTTCGCACAGGAAATCATCAGGTAATGATAAGATGTCCATACGCGCTCTGATCACTCTCTCCCGGCGGAGTGCTCTGCGGAGAATTTGGGCTTCAAGATCTACTGGCTCTTCAAGGAAGGGACACGCCATGTCTGACACTTCCTGCTGTCAGGTTTCCGACAAAGAGGCGGGGTCAGTCAGGGTTAGTTGTAGTAAACCTGCTAGGGGGCAGGTTAGCTTCACGGCGTGTGTCGTCATAGTGACTCACTTAGGCTTCAGCTGAACTCGCTTTGTGAAACCGAAAACCCAGAGTTTTCGTTAACTCAGGGTATACTTACTCAGTTTTTCCACTAAACCGGCTTCCTGAAACAGGGCCCTGGTCAACAACACTGGTGTTTTGTTTTTCTAATTTGGCCAAGATGTCCGCTGGATGTCCTTCCCCTGGCTTGTACCAGCACCCCACACGCACCTTACATGTCTAGGTTTAGCACGCAAATCCTTTATACAGAACAACTTATTAATCCTTACTACATGTGTCTTTCAGGTTTTTCATGAGACACAGAGGGCTTAATGCATCAAGATGGGCATGTGACACACTGCCTCATCCTATTCAACAGTATGCAACTTCATGTGGTGCCTACGTATTGAAGGTATGTGTAAGACCATGACTGAAATAAACATAATGAATAAAAGGCATGCAGCAAATTATGATAAATTACATGATCAAATATACATATTTTTCACAATTGCTTACATTAATTTCCTTATGTTAATGGAAATGAGGTTAACTTCATAACTACTTACATGGTGTAAGAGTAAACGTTTATAAGATTTCAGCTTTCAATATTTTATGTTCTGAGTATGTAACCATCCATGGACTTCAAATTTCCTTTTGAACTTCCTCAATTCTTGGTGCATGATGCTCTATTGCCAGCCCTGGTTGTAAATGGTCAGTTATGTTGGGTTTATGTAGTCCCCCTACCAGCTGTAGCAGTCAATGCATTCTCTGGTATGTATCAGCTAGACAATTTGTCCCAGAGAACTGCCACTCACTAAATTAATTGTGTTTTTGCAACCATTCTGTTGTGAGATGTTTGTGTGAAAATCTCAGTAGACCATTAGTTCCACAAATGCTCAGCCCAGCCTATCTGTAAGTAACAACAATCTGTAAGATTGTTAACACTATCAAATAATTTTATATTAAATTACTCAACAGATGTTTACTTCATCCCAATTACAAGCCATATGAACAGCAAACATGGTTAATTTTTTCCCTTTACCTTTGTTAGATCACATTTCTGAATTAATGTGCTTCTTGTTTTTTTGTTTTTTTTTTATAAAATGTTATAAAAAAATCAGTTCTAATCAAGTGGAGTGAGTGGAAAGACACAACACATTTACACGTTAAGCAATATGTTTCCCAACTAAATGGGATCAGCTGCTCATCAATGGTGACATTAGTCCCAGGGTTGTAAAACAGGGGGAGGTGGTGCACACACTTATCCCACACTGTCCTGATGGCAGCTAGCTTGTCTCTCTGCCGTCGAGCTGGTCTGTCGTCTTGGTTATCAAAACAGATAATCCTGGAAATTTTGTGGAAGTTTTCCAGAGACATTGATGCACGGAAAGGTTCTTGCCGGTTTCTGCATCCCACAGGGATTCTGTGGATTCCCCTTTGGACCTGAAAAGTCCTGCAAGGATAAGAACCCCAAAGTAGGCCTTTGGGGTTCTTAGATAAATTTGGTCCATCTCCTTCCACCTCTCTCCAAAAACACACCTTCCTTCTAGATTACTGCAATCCAGAATAATTTTCTGGATGGAATCTGGGATGAAAAGCTCAAATGAAGACTTGATGTCCTGCACATGAGTAACTGTCAGCCGTGTTGGCCCTGGCTTATCACAGTAACAGCTCTGCAGGGTGGCTCATTTCTTGGCAAGAAGACCATTCAATTTCACCAGTTATTGACATCCATATTTCTTCACTTGCTGTCTGGTGGGCTTGTTCTGGTCCTGGAGCTGTCTGCTGATGGGGTACTCGTCTTTGTTTTGTTACTAATTGGTGCTCAACCTCATCCTCTTCTTCAAAGTCACTGTCAGACTCAGAAATGTGAAATATTCTGAAACCTCTTTGTCAACATCATCATCCGAAGCCCCTCTCTTCCAAAATCAATTGGATGGCCCTCGCAGCAGATAATCTTTTGCCATCTTGATCAGTTGTGATAAAGAACCACACTGGCAAAGTCTTTTTTATAGTATTATGCCCCTAATTTGCAGGTGGGACAGGGTATGAGAAAATAAAATTTGGATCCCTCAAGAAAGAGGGTAAAATGTGTGGGAATGTAAGAGCAGACGGTGTTGATAGTTGAATTTTCAACAATGTTGCAACTTTGTGCGCGAGCAGGAGGGGAAGAAAACACTATCAGCAGCACCAGAAAGGAGGAAGACAGAGTGTGGGAACACAGGACCTGCACTTTCAACACTTTTATTAGACCTGGGTCCAGTGGACCCGAACACCTTGTATGTAATGTAAATGCGTGGGGGGAGGTACAGTATGAGGTCATTGAAAATTAGTTCGGATTTATGTTCTTCACAGAAAATAAGCCAAAGCCAATGAATTTCAGATTGAAAAAATAATTCATTGTTTAATTTTTCTTTTGAGAAAAACTGAAAACAGGTCTCACAGATCCGAACACCATACAAGGGTTAATGTTATCATCTATAGCCCATTGTGTAAGCCAGTTCTTGTCATGTAGTTAATATGACATGTATTTCTTGTCTGTGTGTTTGATGTTGTCAAGCCTCCCTTGTTGGTTCGTGTCATGTCGGCATGTTGTTATGCTTGCTGTTTTACTTTGACAGTCCTGTGCTTCTTTCTTCTTAGTGTTTAATTTTACTCTTCTAATGTGATGTCATAATTTTCATTTAGCTGTTTCCCTATACGTTTCCAATTTCCATGATCACCTCCTGTCTGTATCTCAGACCTTTTTCTTCCTTTGTTTTGCTGTCAAGTCATCTGTGTATTTTACCTCCACATCTCATCACAATACGCATTGTAGTCATCATAGATAGGATAGGTGAAATTTTTGCGTTACCTCAGCTCAAGTAGGTAAAGTATGTATCAGAAGGAAAATACAAAAATACCAGTAAATACAAACAAATAGAAAATACACTTTATAGAACGGTAGCATACAAAGTATGTGCTTATGGATGTGCTTGTGGAAATATCCAAGACAAACTATATAGCTTAACATAACTATTCTACCATTACTGTTCCTGTGAAGTAATAGATATCTACATGTATTTAGTATTTATTTATTTATTGTCATTGTCAAGAACAATGAAACTGCGTTTGGGGCTTCCATACAACCCAAAAAAAAAGAAGAAAATAATAAATACCCCTTAAAACCCAAGTGTACATATTTAACCCAGTGTGACTCCAATGCAATAAGACAATCCTTAGCAATAATGTTCGTAGAAATTCAGACAAAGACCTGAGAAACATGACAAAATACAACAATGCAACCCATTCAATATTATTGTACTGTGAGATATGATATCAGATATGATAGTTATCTATTTAAGAAAGAGGGGGGGGGGCAGGAGGGGGAAGAGAATAAAGATATGATGCACCAATGCAGACCAGTTCATTGCTATTAAGAAGTTGGATATGGTTATTGTCCGTGAGAGGGGGGCAGAGAGTTCAGGAGCCTCACAGCCTGTGGATACAGGCTGTTGGCCAGTCTGGATGTTCTGGCCTGTATAGACCTGTACCTTCTCCCTGAGGGCAGCAGATGGAAAAGGTGGCGCGCAGGGTGATGTTGGTCCCGCAGGATACTGTGCACCCTCCTCAGACAGCGAGTGGGGAAGATATTACTGATCTCTGGCAGACTTGTTCCAATAATTCTGCCAGCTTCTTTCACCACCCGCTGGAGTGCTTGCTGATCGGCCTTGGTGCAGCTGGGGAACCACACTAGAAATCCATACGTCAGAACGCTGCTGATGGCACAGTTGTAGAAGTTCAACATCAGAGATCTGGGAATGTGTGCGCTCCGCAGTCTCCTCAGGTAGTAGAGGCGCTGTTGGGCCTTCCGTGCAACTGAGGTGATATGGTTGCCCCAGGACAGGTCCTCGGTCACAGTTACCCCCAAGAATTTAAAACTGCTCACCCTCTCCACCGCCTCACTGCCAATGAAGAGAGGCAGATGGTTGTTATGACCCCTCTTCCGGAAATCTACAATGATCTCCTTGGTCTTTTTGGTGTTTAAGACCAAGTTATTGTCGTGGCACCATGACTCTAGTTGTTGCACCTCTGTCCTATAGTTTGTCTCATCATTGTTGGATATAAGTCCGAGCACTGTAGTGTCATCTGCAAACTTAACAATGAGATTGGACGCGCAGGAGGAAATACAGTCATGGGTGAAGAGAGTGTATAGCAGAGGGCTCAGAACACACCCCTGAGGGGCACCGGTGTTGACCACAAGGGTGGAAGAGGTGTTCTTACCCACTCTGACACTCTGTCTACGGTTAGTGAGGAAGTCCACAATCCAGTTGCACAGAGAGGAGTTAAGTCCCAGTTGGTGGAGTTTGGGACGGAGTTTGTATGGCCGGATGGTATTAAAAGCCGAGCTGTAGTCTACAAAGAGGAGCCGTGCATAGGTGTTCCTGTGTTCCAAGTGCTTCAGTAATGTGTGCAGCACTGTGGCGATCGCATCCTCGGTTGACCGGTTCTCCCTGTATGCAAACTGGTGCGAGTCCAGGGATGGTGGAAAAGCAGCTCTGATGTGTTTAATGACCAGTCTCTCCAGGCATTTGGCGGGAATGGGGGTGAGTGCCACAGGTCTGAAATCGTTCAGACATGTGACATTTGACTGTTTTGGGATGGGAACGATGGTTGCTGCTTTGAAACAGGATGGTACCAGTGAACAGGACAACGAGGTGTTATATATAGAGGTGAAGACGTCCGCCAGGTCCGCAGCACAGTCTTTTAGCACCCGGCCCAGCACTCCATCCGGCCCGGCCGCCTTCCTGGTGTTAATGCTCCGGAACACACGCCTCAGCTCATGAGTGCTCAGGACCGGAGCAGGGTTGGTTGAGGGGAGAGGGGACAGGACAGGGTCGGTGTTCTCCCTGTCAAAACGGGCATAAAAGAGATTTAGATCCTCAGCCAGAGTAGAACTGTCGGCTGAGGGTGATGGTGTTCTTCTTTTGTAGTCCGTGATAGCCCTGATGCCCTCCCAGACCTGCCTTGGGTTTGTGTTGTTCTCAAACCTGGCCTCGATACGCCTCCTGTGCTGCTGCTTGGCAGTCTTGATGCCTCTTCTCAGGTTGGCCCTGGCAGCACTGTATGCCTCCTGGTCTCTGGATTTGAAAGCGTTGTTCCTTGTTCGAATAAGTTGTTGAACTCCGTGTGTCATCCAGGGTGGATTATTAGGGAACACATGTACATGAAGACACACGTAGACACTAAGTATACATATGTATACATATATACCTGCACACCTCCATAAACAGAGAAGGTGCATTTTGCATTAATTTTGACCATGGATGTCCACAAAGTCCAGTGAATTATGACATCGTCATTGAGGAGTTATAGAGTTTAACTGCTGTTGGGATGAATGATCTGCGAAAGCGCTCCTTCCTGCAGCAAGGATGTTTCAGGAAGGAGCTGTGATAGTTGTCTAAATTGGTTCATATTTAGCATAATTTCACAATTATTTTCCCAATTTAGTTGTTATTCCTGTTCCATCTTTGCTGGCGTTCTGTTCATGTTTACCTGCCTTAATAAAATCACTTGCTTTTGGTTCTAGTCTCTGCTCTGTCTCCTCCAGTGTCTCCATTTGTGTCCTCTTTCTTGTTCAACACAAGCACTTACTATGATTTTCTAAAAATAAATATGATTCCAATTTTTTGAATAGCAAATGTTATTTCAAATAATGACAGCATTGTTATATATTTTATTCACAGTTTGCAGAGTGCATCTTAAAAGATGTTCCAGTAAAGTTTGAGAACTCTGCTTCAAGTATTGCAAGTCTGAGACAACAGATTGCAATATGTCTTCTTGAGAATACAGGTATCATTACAAATATAAATTAAATAGTAAACTACAAACTGTTACATTGAACGGGTTTTTAACATTGTTCTTTTATTGCTATAATCTTATTATGTAGTCATGCAAACAGAGTTCATTATTATTAAAATTAAAGTATTTGCTTCTTGTTGTTGAAGATGACCTGACTGACCTATGCCACTATTGTGGGAACCATGATGGTGACACGGAATGGGTAAATGCTTATGTTTTACATGTCCATAGCCCATTCAGCTTAAAAAGCTGATTAAAAAAAACAAAACAAAAATATAATTTTAAAAATGTCACAGACCATGTGAATACATCATCTGACTTATTGTAGTTGTAATGAATGGTGGACTGCTTTATGATCTGAGTATTTTGCAAAATTTTTATTTAAATACTTATTTGTACAACACTATTAACATAATACTTGTGTTTCCTTGTTTTGTCTAATTCAGATTGGCTGTGACATTTGCCCACGGTGGTACCACAGGGGCTGTGCAAAGAAGCCCCGCAAGAGCAAAGAAAACAAATTTGTCTGTGAAGCATGCTGGTCAGACAGTTAGGTTCTCTGGTAATTTTTCTGAGGCTTTGAAATGTGTGTGTTTTGTATCGTTGTCTCCAATAATATTAATTAGTTCTTTATGTTTGTGTTGCTGTGTGTGCGCGCTTCTGTATTGTTAACAACATTAAAATTCAGCTTTGATTTGAATTAGTTTGTAGGATTATTCAATTAGTTTTTGTTTCCTAACATGTTAACATTATAGGTACTGTGGGAAATTAATTAAAGAATTAATATATGTTGTTTCATGGTTTACTGGTGTTCAGCTTCCGCTATACCCCCTGTTTCTGGTATATTTGTTACTTTATTTCAATTGGTGGTTTCTTCTTTAAACACTATTTTGGTATATAAAACCGCCGCAAAGGTTTAAAGTAGGTTAGGATTCGCCGAAAGGAACCGAATTAGACATTTGTGCGCTTTTACAATTTGTTACAAAGTAATTATGGCTACCTCTAAAACCTGAGTCTATGTGTGTATGTGTCTGGAAGTAAGTTGATTTTACAGCACAATACGCTGCTGAACTACTTACCTTTTGTTTTCTTTGCTTGAGGCTCACGTACTGGTGACAAAGGAGAACAGTTGAGTTTCATCTCAAAACTGATACCGTTTCACCTCTAGGGTGAAGCCAAAGGCCGTATCAGCAACCACTCTGAAGTCACGTGTGACAGGGACGGCCCAGGATAATCTTTGAAAATGGGGAATAAACAAGCAAAATTAACACCTGATGAGGAATGGTTAGAAAAACAACAAACCGGAGCAGGTAAAATAATTGTAAATAGGTGGAGAAATCCACAAAAAGCTAAAAACCGCAGCTGGGAAGGGAAATGCAGTCCCTCAGCTGTTACCCAGCTGAGAGCTGTCCTGAAGCAAGAAATTACATTAACAAAAGACCCAAAGAAAAAATTAAAACAAGAGTATAGGCTTTTCGGGGCAGGGATAGCTCAGTAGGTAGAGTGGTAGTCCCATGATCGGAAGGTCGGGGGTTCGACTCCACTGAACGGCTACTCTGAGGTACCCCTGAGCAAGGTACCGTCCCTACACACTGCTCCCCGGGCGCTGCATTGGTGGCTGCCCACTGCTTCACTGGGTGAATGGGTTAAATGCAGAGGAACTATTTCCCTATGGGGACTAACACGCACACTTTACACACTTTATACTTTACTTTTACACTTTACAAGCATGGGAAAACGAAACTGAAAAGAAAAAACAATTAGCAGCAGCTTTTTTTTTTTTTTTTTTTTGGCCTGTCCCGTTTGGCTCTTTTGCCCTCAGAATTGTTGTCTAAAGGCAAAGAAAGATGCCCAACGGATTTACTTTACCAAACTGACCATCCCAGCCTTGCCGTAATGGTCCATTTGATTCACCTTTTATTGTTTATTTTATTTTCACTTACTGAATACGGGACAGACTTGACTGGGGGAAAGAAGGGGAGAAAGAAAGAGGGAAAGAGAAACAGCTGAGAAGAGGGACGGGGGAGAAGGGCAAAAGACAAAGCAGCAGCTTTAATAACCCCTGATGATGAAACTACAAAGCAGGCATGTGCTGAACAAAGACCTCCACTGACAGACCCACATAACTCTTTTAAATCCCTACGTTAAATCTTCCACACTAGCTGCAGAAAAAACAACCAGTATTACACCAAAATCTCGTTTCAAACGATCTCCCATATGGACAAGAGCAATGAAAATTAAATTCGACAATGCATATGAGGTTACACAAACAATGTTAGCCAAGCATGAAACAGATTTTCATCCAGGAAGATCTGATTATGGCTCTGAAGAAGAGTGCGACGATTGTGGTTCACACCCAGACCCACCACCATCTACACTAGCATGTCCATTAGTTGAAGTAGCAAATCCCAGATATGGCACACTTCTAGGTGATGGGTCAGGGAGGAGGCAGGGACAACAGACCCACAATTTTTTTGTGTACCGCCCATGGACACATAAAGACAGACAAAATGTAATAAAAGGCATTCCATCAATACAAGAAGGGTATGAACCATGGCAAGCTGCCGTGCATGAAGTAATCACCCAGTGGCATTTAAACGGTCACAAGTTAATGCAGTTATTCCAGGACTGCCTAGGGCTCTCCTGGGGAAGAATTAGGGGAGACTTTACTGGCTCCCAACCAGATGGTAGAGCATTTCCCCCAGGTCATGCTGACCTCCAAGCAGCATTAATACCTGTGTTTGATAGGGCCCGTCAACAACTAGCGCCAAGAGCCAACTATGGTAAGATAGGGCAAGTTAAACAGAGTGACACAGAAAACCCACATGAATACATGGACAGGCTGAGACCAGTTTTCAGACAGAACTCAGGTCTAAATTATGCTGATGACCCACAATCACCATATCAGCAACAATTTAAACGTGATTTTATTAAAGGATTGCTACCACGCATTAGGCCTCATGTAGAAAAATATTGGGTAACACAAGATACAGGCACAGTAGATGAGGCGCTCCAATATGCTAATCACGCACAAACGGTAGTGAAAAACAAAGAGAAGGCCTCAGTTTTTGCCCTAGACACTGACACTGCTCTCACAGCTTTTAGTGGGAGTGGAGGCTACAGGGGAGGTTTCAGAGTTCAAAGGAGAGGAAGAGAAGAGGAATGTATAGAGGAGGAGCAAGAGGCAGAGGGAGACAGAGAGGCACATACACCACAGATGGTGACTCTAGTACTGCATGCTGGAGGTGTGGGAAAGAAGGTCACTTTGCACACCATTGTAGGACACAGAGAATGCCCGACACAGAATGACTAGCTGCAACCACTGTGACTGCAACCACCCAGACAGCTGACAGGGAGAGCCACATAGATGAAAAAGTAAAAGCATTAACAAACAAAGAAAACAATTTAGAACAGGATGAAGCTGAAGTATACAATGTTCATCAGCTAGTAAGTTTACTGGACGGAAAGCCAACACTTACAGTCTATGTAAATGGCAAAAAGCTGGAGGTGTTGTGTGACACAGGACCTTGTAAAACAGTACTTAAGGCAGAGCCCCCACGCACAACCTTTTCTAGAGAAGTAGTAATGGTGAAAACAGCGTCAGGGCACGTAAAAACCCAGCCACTAACAAAGCCACTGACATTTTTGCACAAACCTAGTCAACGCTCCTGTTACATGCCATGTATAATAGACCCAACCTGCCCAGTAAACTCACTAGGAAGAGATGCAATGACAAAACTAGGGATAGGAGTCATCCCCACAGAAACAGGTATGACAGCGGAAATAATGTTAGTAGAGGGAGACCCCTATCAGAGGGAAGGAAAAGGAGAGCCAAACTACTACTGGTCATTAGATTTGCCACCGCTTACACAGCTCAAAGAAGCATCAGAAAAACATCTCCCCGCAAGTGCCGAAAAAATGAAGCCAACTGAGTATCACAACACCCTGCACTATAAACAAACCCCAGGCCCAGACCCTCGTATGATAAACCGGTACACAGCCTAAAAAGCCCATATCTGACTCTGCAACACTTATGTCACAAAATGCGGAAATGCAGTATGCTCAGTGAACCAGACAGAGTAAAAAAAAAAAAAAAAAAAAAACTAAACAGGATCACAAAACCCCATGTGTCAGTTGCAAAAACAGCAGGTACACAATGGTATCAATTAGGTAAAATCCTGCAAAAGGTAGAAAATGATAAATATACACCTACAGAGGAAGAGGCTTGGGCACAGGGTAAAAGAACAGGGTGCATGAGATACACACTGGGCTGGGTGATAAGAACTACACCCAACGCTCATTTGCACGACAGCACACAAGAATGAGAAATTCTCTTGCTGGAAGAAGAGCCAGCACTTAAAAGTTTACCTTCTACACTGTGGTCGAATGTGGGATTAATAAAAAATGCAGACTCAGTAACAGTACAGACTGTTTCATCCCACAGGCCCATTAAACCACAATACCCCTTATCTAAGGAAGCAACAGAAGGGATTAAGCCAGTGATATGAAAAGATATGGAAAAAGCAGGAATTCTAATAAAAATTCTAATTCTCTTCTCTCTGGCTCTCAGCGAAGGCGGTCGCACTTTTCTCCTCTCCTCCTCACCCTTATCTTCCCTGCTTAGCCTCTATGTCCTTGTCTTGTCTCGTGTGCATTACTTTCCCTGGAATAGACTCACACGGTCATTCTCTAAAACCTAAAAGAGAATTATGGATTTGATCAACTGGTCTCTGAATGCTATTGACACCCTTTTCTCAATGAGAAGTCTGGGCTCGGGAGAGCCTGAGTGGCCTGGAGGGACTTTCCCTGCACGATGGACGGGTGGCAGAACTGGAGGGTCATGTGTCTGGCGGGACTGTCGATCGAGGACGCTGAAGATATCTATCTATTTGGAACCGTGATAACAGGGTTCGTGCATATCGGAGTTGGCTTGGCCCTGGTTTATCGGAGAAATAAGAGAGCGGAACCGGCTGTTCAAACCCCCCCCCCCCAAGGCTGCCCGCTGGAATTGAAGCGATGGGACGAGGCGCGACCTCTCACAACGAACGTAATATGGTCAACACCTTGGAGACGCTTACAGCTGCTGTGAAGGCTCAAAGCAACAACATTGAGCGTATGGGGGGACCCTTGAGCGACAGTTGGAAGACATTACGGAATGGATCACTGCAGCTGTGAGGTCTCAGAATCAAAAGAATGACAACACCATGGAACAGAAGTTTGATACCATCATGGGGAGGCTCGTGGCTCTCCAACGGGAGATCGAGAGGCCAGTGTCGGAGTGTTAGTAAGTAAGTTAGTAAGTAAGTGAGTAAGTGAGTAAGTAAGTAAGTAAGTAAAATTTATTTATATAGCACATTTCACAGATAAAAATCACAAAGTGCTTTACAGTAAGATCAGACATACAAGTAAAAATTAATTAAATTAATTAAAAGCCCGTTTTTTTTTATAAAAATGTCTTCAGCTGCTTTTTAAAGGAGTCAGTAGAGTCTAGACAGCGTAAAGACAACGGCAGAGAGTTCCACAGCCTAGGTGCCAGTGCCTGAAAAGCTCGATCCCCACGTGTTTTAAATCTAGTACGTTAGGGCAGCCTGAAAATTCTCCTGGGCTGCTCGCATGGGAATTTACAAAATCAACATTGAGATTGCGGACCCCCATAACGGCGCTAGCTGCAGGCCCAAGGCTGGAGCCGAACAATCACTCCCTGATAACGACTGTGTTACAGCTATTCTTCCCGTCCCATGCAAGGACACCTGGATTGGCTGGAGGACTGTTTACTTAGCCTGATAGGCCGAAGGACACTGTCTCAGCTAAACTATGGACACGCACACACATACATATACACTGATAAGCACTCACTATGTCTGTGAAGGTTCTCAGTCATCCAGGTCATCGTAGTCAAAGGAGCTTGCAAAGAAAAGCGTCTGGACTTCTTTAAGTTGCTTGAAGATGTTTCACCTCTCATCCGAGAAGCTTCTTCAGTTCTAAGGTCAAATGGTGGAGAGTCCCAGCTATAAACCTAGTGGGAGTATCCCCCCCCACAGAGGGACAAAAGGACCCCCTGATGATCCTCTAATCGCCTGAGCCAAGGTGTGAAACTGGGTGTGGGCCCCAATCAGCCAGAGTTTCGGGTGAGTTCATTGTGAAACCTGGCCCCACCTTATCATGCGAATTCCTGAGATCAGATGGCCCAGGATGTGAGTGGGCGTTAAGGCGTCTGGGAAGGGATCTCAAAACTGGATTATAGATGGCAGAGAGTTGGTGTCGTAAACCCCTGCCTCTGTTCAAAGATGGTCGCGCACAGTGGACATAGATGGCTTCTTTCACTCCTCTTTCAAACCATCTGTCCTCTGTCCAAAATGTGAACATTGGCATCCTCGAAAGAGTGTCCTTTATCCTTAAGATGCAGACTCACTCACTCATCCCCCCTCCCTTTCCAACGCCAAAAAACTCTCGCGATCCCCGCAGCCCCCTTAACCTAATCTTTAGAAACATAAGCAGGGAAAACTCCTTAAAAAACCCTCCGCGTTTTCTCTAAAACCCTAGAATAACTTGTTAGGTACCCCCTCTATTCCCAAAACCTTATATTCGATAACAGGGGAAATCCTGAAAAAATCCTTAGTCTTTTCTCAAATTAAGCGCCCCGCGGCTCCCGCCCACCGAACAAAGTCAAAACTCCTTTAAAAAATCCTCCGCGATTTCTCCAAAACCCTAGAATAACTTGTTAGCTACCCTCTATTCCCAAAAGCCTTATAATCCAAAACAGGGGGAAAAGTCCTTAGTCTTTTTTTCTTCAAAAGCTTCCCTCTTATTAGCAACCTCTAAAATTCAACGCACAGTCTAAGTTCTACCTCGCTCTTAATCGCCGACCTGCAACTGCTTCCAGAGCAGAGCACAATTTTTTCCTGCTTGTTCGCTCCCCGCTCTGCTCCCGAATGCACTGCTTACCTCGTTTGAAAATTTCCGCCGGAGACCAACTCTGCTAATTCGCCCCGCTGCCAATCACATAACAATGGCACGGCTCCCTTCGCACCCCGGTTAGCCAATCGGCTCCAGGTCCGATTTTATGATCTCCCGCTGAGGTTAAGACTGCCGTCGAGCTCCCAGAAGACCTCTGACTTCAGACATATCAACAACTGGCGCCGCTCAGACTGCTTGTGAGCTCGCTACAGCCACGAAACCAGGGATCAACAACAACTGCCTTCGCGTGCCCTATGTGCATATCACTCGGTAAGTGTTAATCTTCCCCGTCTTACTACATTTTCGCATTTTCCTTTTTACCATTCTGTCAAAAAAGCTTTTTCCATCTTCAAAAGCCATGCAAATAGGCTCTGTAACACTTGGAATACACTTTTCAAAAATATATACAGTGGGGCAAAAAAGTATTTAGTCAGCCACCGGTTGTGCAAGTTCCCCCACTTAAAATGATGACAGAGGTCAGTAATTTGCACCAGAGGTACACTTCAACTGTGAGACACAGAATGTGGGGGGAAAAAAAAAAAAAATCCATGAATTCACATGGTAGGATTTGTAAAGAATTTATTCGTAAATCAGGGTGGAAAATAAGTATTTGGTCACCTCAAACAAGGAAAATCTCTGGCTCTCACAGACCTGTAACGTCTTCTGTAAGAAGCTTTTCTGTCCCCCACTCGTTACCTGTATGAATGGCACCTGCTTGAACTCATCATCTGTACAAAAGACACCTGTCCACAGCCTCAAACAGTCAGACTCCAAACTCCGCCATGGCCAAGACCAAAGAGACTAAATACTTTTTTGCCCCACTGTATAACCTCGCCTCTAACGCTCAGAGCTAAAAAGTGCATTTGTACACTAAACTATAGCAGCGATCATGTCCTCATCAGGTACCTCATTTTTCTCACTCTTGTTCATATAATGTTTATATTTTACCGTTTTTCCCGTTTGTAAATATTCGTTATTTCTTTTCAGACTCTGAGATAAGCGTGCTCAACTCGTCTCTTTTTGGTTCTCTCGATCAAATTGGTAGGTTTGGTTCATTGTTGTTCTCCCTCTTAACAGCTAATTGTACAAGAAAAACAAAACATTTACCCTCTTTTTCATTTTTATCAAACTTTCTAGATATCTCAGACTTGGACACCTTTATTTTTTCGAGTTCGCCGAATTCTTCTCCACCAGTGCTTGAGCGATCCACAGGCAAGAACATCCGTCTCTCCACACGCGATAGACAGCATCTGCTCTCTACGCTAGATCGCCCCACTTCATCTGGCCCCAGGTCCATCCCCGCCGGAGCTTGTTCTCTCCCGCGACCCTCTGGGAAAAACTTGCGCCTGTCCGCCGGAGACAGGCAAGATTTGCTCTCCGATCTCACTCCCGATGCTCCAGCCAATCAGAGCCCCAGAAACGCTTCTTCTCCGCCATCAGACACACGAAATGCACCGCGCCTGCCTTTGAGACCCAATCACGGTCAGTCTCTCTAGGTTCTCGCTTTTTTCTCATTTTATAAAAACTATCCCTTTTCTATTTAACTTTACTAACTGTTTGTATCTTACCCTCAAATTCTCAGAGCATCTCAGAAGGAGGAATAGCAGGACCGGTAGGATCGCAAGGACAACGAGGACAAGGCGAATACGCACACGGAGGCAGTTCGCTGAATTAGTTCAGCTCATCTTATAAAAAGTTTGTGGTTTTTTTCCATTTTGCTTTTTCAAACAAACTGTCTTTTGTGGTTTTGTTCTTTTAATATATTCCTGTTAAACAATAATAATAAAAAAAATGGATAACCAGGAACAAGATATTACAGACCCATTTCTTGCTTTAGAAACAGCGTTCGCTAGGTTAAATGAAAATACACAGCATTCTCAGATTACATATTCACAAAACAGTGAGCAACCTGAGGTGATCAATAATGATCCTTTAGAATTGCTTAATTTAGCTCTTGCCCGATTAGCGCCCAATGAAAGGGCCTTTCAAAATAATTCTTTGAGTTTTGGAGTGGATCATGATGAGATCCAAACAGAGTCAGACGCGGCTCATTCACAAATGAGTCTGACACAAAACATCTCTTCTGATCCGTTTTTAGCAATTAATAGAGCTTTAGAAGCTTTGGCCCAGATACAAAATGAGGTCCAAATACCACCGAGTTATTGAGTCAAATAAACAGGTTAAAATCAAAATAGTTTGATTCTCAAAGCCAGCATTCGCTAGTCTTTTCCCCAGACAATGCGTGTCCCAACGAACCGCTCAGCCGCAGCCCACCGCTACAGCTGTCAACCACTTTCAATGACTAATCATCATCAATCACTCAGCTCTCCCGCAGACATTGTCTCTGCGAACGACCCACTTAACCCAGTAAACCATGCTCACTCCTTTCAACAAGGGGGTAATCCAGACCAGAGTTGTGCCAGTAATTCAGCACAACCCTCTATAGTCGTTAGAAATAAATTAATAACGTTGAAATTAGAGAAATTTTGAATTTTCCTCCTCCAAACGATATACCCGACTATGCGCATTATTATCAAGGCGTAATGTCGAGTCCACGTGAAATATCAAACAGGCTTTTCTCTCACGCACGTCCAGGTGATCATATCCAGTTAGAATTGATAGGCCAGCAGTTACAAAATAATGTTTCAGTGATTTTACGTGATAATCATGATTTATCTGAATTTGAAAATTTATTCTTGAGAGCGGTACAGTCAAACTGGTCAGTAATGTGTGATGGTTCGCTGGCGGTTGTAGCTCAGATTGTTAGACCCCCAAATGGGAGTGGGAAAAGATTGCTTAAACACATACTCGACAGCGATTGTGAAAAAGAAAAGACGTTTTTTTATATGTGGTCCATAACCCCGCGAATAAGTTATGTTTTGCTACAAGTCTTGCTCACCTTCTGCAACCCGATTTTAATGACTATCAAGCACAAACTTTGCTAGAGAAATTCAACAAAAAGCTGGTCTAAATGATCAAATGCCTGTTGGGTTTAATCAAATAATTACATTTGAAAGGTTACTAGGATGTAAAATTATAGTATTTTACCGTAACGAGCATGATCGCACCCTTTGTAAATTTCAGACTAGTACAGTGAATAGCGCAAAAGCGCTGTTTATTTTTATTTGACAATTACTACGCTATCAAAAATCTAAAAGGATTTTTGGGCACAGCGTATTTGTGTACTCATTGTTACATAGGCTTTAACCATGTGTTATCCCATTTCTGCTCTGCTCAGTCTGTATGCAGCCTGACTGCAACGATCATTTCCTCTCGCCTATTGTATGTACCGATTGTAATCGCACCTGTAGATCTCCTTATTGTTTTGAGAGCCATAAAAAACTCGTTGAGAGGCATCAAAGGTCCGCCAGCAACTGCGATCTCTATAAGAAATGTATCGAGTGCTCGAGGCTATATTGTTTAGCAGCACGTGAAAAACCTCACAAATGCCAAAAGAGAAAATGCCCAATCTTTCGTCAGGAAATCTCTAGTGATCATCAAACACATCAGTGCTATATGCAGGTTTACAACGCGAAACAAAACATAATAACAAGTTGATTTTTTATGATTTTGAAACGTTTGTTAACGAACACGGTGAGCACAGCCCTTTTCTGGTGTGTACAAAAACATCAGATGGTAAATCTTGGAGCTCTCAGGGCGAGCATTGCATTGAAAACTTTCTTGCTCATTTTAGACGCCCCCTCTTCAATCTTTATCGCTCATAATGCAAAGGGTTTCGATGCGTACATTATCCTTCGCGGGTTAGTTAGGTGAGGATTAAAACCAAACTTGATAATGCAAGGTTCCAAAGTGATCAGTGATTACAATAATCAGACTGATTGCTGACAAAAAGATCAAAACTTTGAAAAAGAGAGACAATCAACCAATCTGGAGGGTTTTTACTGCCGTTATTAGGGGCTGCAATCCCTTTCATAAGCAGTCTGATAGCAAACAGGTGAAAATGGAACATGTGCAAAAGATGTTTTTGGTACCCCAACACCAGTTGGACTTAATAAAACAGCAGCAGCAGCTGCAGCACGCAGGCAGCATCAGACAACAGGCTCAGAACGAGTTGGACAAAGAGATGCTTCAAGTGGTACAAGATTCTGACAGATGTGTATGAGAAGGCTAAAAAAATACGGCGATATTCTCCAAAGATACCTCACGCTTGTGAGACAAGGTGTTCGTGAAAAGAATGTATTGTCTTTATCACTACCTGAACAATTTAACAGGGATGTGCAACCCCAGTTGGCGGATACATTGCCTGTTCGTGGTGATGCGGGGGTGAGGGATCTTGTTGCGGAGAATGTTTTAACACACATACCTAAAAGGAGTAGGAGGAATGCAGAACTTATTCTGTCAGTGGTGAGCTGTTCGCCAGACTTGATCTCTTACAATGACAAAGGCAAAATTGTTGTTGATAAACACACCATCCCTGGTTCACACATTTATGATCTAATTAAAGCCGTCACAACCACACACACCTTCTGAGGGTTTGAGACCCATCGGTTGGTCAGAGTTTTTGAAAGCGGTCTCAGATTTAAATGTACCGTTATCAGCCATATCTAACACAGGCATACATTAAGGGGGGGGGGGGGGGTCCTGTAGAGTGATTGGATATTTAATTCAAGCTTTGTCCTATCACAGCTGAAATTGTTTTTCTGCATATTCCAAAAATGTAATATGCTCCTTAGGTCAGTGAAAGTGTGTTGCTATAGTATTTTGAGTGAGTGAGTGAGAGATTCTGCAAACTGGCTATTAATTTCCAAGATGTCACAGGTTTGATAACTACAAAGCCATGTTCACTTGTAACTGGTAAGTACAGGCAACATTTCTGTGACTTTTATTTTCTTCAAATAACAGTCTTAATAATTTATGTACTTTTTAAAATGAGATATCCATCACAGTACATAAATGCAGATGACAGCTGTCTGTATTTGGTCGATCCTTAAAGAAATTCTCTGGAGCAGGAAGAGTCTGACCATGCAACCAAAAGATTCCGGTAATTATGCATTATTACCTGTATATTATGATAACAATATTAGGTACTCTAATGTCACTAGAAACGTGACAGGACCAAGGGCTGAATCTAAAGCGAATCAGGTACTTTCAAACCACGTAATATAATTTTTTTCAATTAGTAGCTTAATAAACTACACTACAGCAGAAAAATAAAGATGAATAAATAATTGTTAGAACACAGAATGTCATCTTACATTGATTACAAAGAAGGATTAGCATGTGAATAGTGGACTGGCATGTTTATGGAGGACACATTTTAACACAAGATGTGTTTTTTTTGGGATTTAAATGTTTCTGACATATTGTTGTCTTTTGTTGCAGACACCAAGTGTTGAGATCCTGTCTCAACCTACAGACCAAGTAGTGAGTGACAGACACTTCATTCTTCCAACAGGTTGCACATTTTTCAAGTATGTGTGTCAGTTGGGCCTAGTGCATAAATGCAATGCCCTGTGATTGTATTAAAACAATGAGTTTGAGTGAAGGTTTCTCAATGTAAACATTAGAATTACTTGTTTGTGAATATCTTAGCAGAAAGAAATTGGCTATACCATTTGTTAGTCCAAACTTTCCCTTAAAGCATCAAATTGATCTTTATTCTGACCAAATTTGATATTTTTGTCCTATTTGTCACCTAACCTCACGCTGATTGGTTTATACACTCAACAAAAATATAAACGCAACACCTTTGTTTCTGCTCCGATTTGACATGGGATGGACATAAAGACCTAAAAGTCACTCCAGATACACAATATTACCATCCCTCCCAAACATTGTTCACAAATCAGTCTAAATGTGTGATAGTGAGCACTTCTGCTTTGCTGAGATAATCCATCCCACCTCACAGGTGTGCCACATCAAGATGCTGATCTGACATCATGAGTAGTGCACAGGTGTACCTCAGACTGCCCACAACAAAAGGCCACCCTGGAATGTGCAGTTTTGTCTCACAGCAAAATGCCACAAGCAATGAGGGAGCGTGCAATTGGCATGCTGACAGCAGGAATGTCAACCAGATCTGTTGCCCGTGCATTGAATGTCCATCCCTCAACCATAAGCCGTCTCCACAGGCGTTTCCGAGAATATGGCAGCACATCCAACCGGCCTCACAACTGCAGACCTCGTGTAACCACACCAGCCCAGGACCTCCACATCCAGCAGGTTCACCTCCAAGAACGTCTGAGACCAGCCACTCAGACAGCTGCTGGAACAATTGGTGTGCATAACCAAACAATTTCTGCACAAACTGTCAGAAACCGTCTCAGGGAGGCTCAACTGCATGCTCGCCGTCCTCATCGGGGTCTTGACCTGACTCCAGCTCGTCGCCGCAACAGACTTGTGTGGGCAAATGCTCACATCCGATGGCGTCTGGCACGTTGGAGAGGTGTTCTCTTCACGGATGAATCTCGGTTCACATTGTTCAGGGCAGATGGCAGACAGCGTGTGTGGCGTCGTGTGGGTGAGCGCATTGCTGATGTCAATGTTGTGGATCGAGTGGCCCATGGTGGTGGTGGGGTTATGGTATGGGCAGGCATCTGTTATGGACGAAGAACACGAGTGCATTTCATTGATGGCATTCTGAATGCACAGAGATACCGTGATGAGATCCTGAGGCCCATTGTTGTGCCATACATCCATGAACACCACCTCATGTTCCAGCAAGATAATGCACGGCCCCATGTTGCAAGGATCTGTACACAGTTCTTGGATGCTGAAAATGTCCCAGTTCTTGCATGGCCAGCATACTCACCGGACATGTCACCCAATGAGCATGTTTGGGATGTGCTTGACCGGTGTATACGACAGCGTGTACCAGTTCCCACTAATATCCAACAACTTCGCACAGCCATTGAAGAGGAGTGGACCAACATTCCACAATTGACAATCTGATAAACTCCATGCGAAGACTATGTGTTGCACTGCATGAGGCAAATGGTGGTCACACCAGATACTGACCGGTTCTGAGTCCCCAGACCACCAATAAAGCAAAAAAACTGCACATTCCAGGGTGGCCTTTTATTGTGGGTAGTATAAGGTACACCTGTGCACTACTCATGATGTCAGATCAGCATCTTGATGTGGCACACCTGTGAGGTGGGATGGATTATCTCAGCAAAGCAGAAGTGCTCACTATCACACATTTAAACTGATTTGTGAACAATGTTTGGGAGGGATGGTAATATTGTGTATCTGGAGTGACTTTTAGGTCTTTATGTCCATCCCATGTCAAATCGGAGCAGAAACAAAGGTGTTGCGTTTATATTTTTGTTTAGTGTATGATTGGATTTCTTGGGAAATGGATTGCTTTACATCAGTGTTGAGAGCTCTTTTGACAACAGCAGGAGAAGTTAGAAGTCAGGAACATGGACTCCATGTTCAGTCATGTATTCATAAGAACATTCCGTATTCACATTATTAACTAGAATATTGTCTTTCTTGCTTTCGCATTGAGATGTTTTTTGTTTCCATTTATGACAGCTGGGAAGGTGAGAAGCAAGTGGACAAATGATGAAGTGAAGGCTGTTGAGCAGCACACGTTTCATTTCATAACAAGCTGCAAAGTACCAGGTAAAAAGGTATGTGACTCCTGCCTCCAAGCAGAGCCGGCAGCTCTGAAAGGCAGAGACTGGGTTGCTGTAAAGTACTACATCAACAACAACAGGATGATAGCATTAAAAAGAAAAATGAATAGATAGAACTATAAAATGCAGGTTCAGGTGGAATGCTGTATCAGTTAAAATTAACTTTACTTTCATTTAATTTTAAATTTGTCTTTAAGTCTATTGCGTTGGTCGTAAGTTGCTCAGTCCTTTCCTGGGTCTGTTTTTAGTTTAAACAAGCAAGAGAGCCCTAGCCAAAATCTCAACAGATGGGCATGTTACTGGACGCATGGGTCACACTTTGTGATTCCCATGCCTCTAGGACCTTCGGAAAAGCATGTACCCATTTGTCACATGTTTGTCATTCGTACCGATATATCATGAAAACAGGTATGTGTCTGTGCGTGTTGGTGTCCTGGTTTCTGTGGATTCCGGGACCCTTTGGAGCTACTTAGAGTGGCTGAGCTTCCGTCAATGCTGGATCGTGAGAATCTGCCAGTGTAGTCCGTGAGCTTAGATGTTTTAAAGTGTTTGTTTGCCACTGGTGAAAAGTTTCTAATGGCTGTTTCTGTGGTTTCCAGCAGGATCATTGACATGAGGGGACAAAGCAAGCAACACAGTATTTGGTAACAAAGGGAGCGGAAACAGATCACTATCACTGGCAGAAGACACTGCACGTACACACACACACACACACACACACACACACACACACACACACACAGCTGGAGCATGCACAGGATTCAAGGATGAATATTCATACCAGAGAGTCCTGCATTTGGGTCCTACTCTGTGAGAGTTTATATTTTCAGAGAAATACTTTGAAAATGTGCAACCAGGTCAAGGTGTTCACCTGGGATCCGAAAGAGGAAGTGGTTAAACCACTTATTACAAAGTGTAGTAAAGTGGCAGCCATCACCGTTGGGGAGATGGTAGTAAAAACAACATGTCTGATGAGTTTCTCCAAAGTGGGGGTCTCCTATATAATTAAGGGGCATGAACTAAGAGATAAAGCTCCCCCTAAAGACATAGACATCACTGCACGGACCCAGTTTTTCAAGGCACCTGCCCGTCTTTTTGCAGAAGAAGACGTTCTTGTAAAAGCTGAGGATCTTTTACATCCCCTGGCTCCTGTGACTAACCTTAAGAGGAGCTCAACAAATGTGGGGCTTATAACAATAGAACGGGAGGTTAGTATTTGTGCAGCCATCAGAATTGATATTGCTTTAGGTTTTAGAAGCCATTAGTGTTTTTATGCATTTAGAAGTAATATCAATCATTTGTTTTCAAACAGATGCTAAATTGTGTCCAAAGAAAGGTTTGACCTGACTGTTTTGTTCCCCTGTTACGCTCTGGCTGCTACATGTTTTTCTTCTACTCCCTCCTCAGTGTTTGGCAGTGAAGAAGGAAACGAGTTCCTATTATCACACACACAAAAAAAAAAAAAAAAAAAAGTCAGTGGGAGTATGGAAGTATTTTTGGTTTGTGTGTCGTTGAGAATGTTTAAAAAAAAAAAAAAAGAATTATAGATTAGAAATGGGAGGGGGGGGGTTGAACAGCAGTTTAAAGAGTTTTCAAATGTGACGTATTTATATGAAAAGAATTGTAATAAAGAGTTGGAAATGCATACAGTGTTGTGTTTATGAAATGAAACTGAAAAGCATGGTTAATACAACAGTCTTTAAAGAACCGTTAGATGCAGGCTGTGTAGCTATACCAGGGGTCGGCAACCTGCATGCGGCTCTTTAGTGTTTATACTGCGGCTCCGTGGTTTGGGAAAACTGTAAAAGTATTTAGCTGAAGTGTATTTTATTTGTGCTATTTCTTTTTTAACTTTTAGTTCTAAATGAGAAGATTATCATGATCTTGAAATATAAAAATAAAATGATATTTTATTTTTCATCGCTCAAAATAATTAAATGATTTTTAAATAATTTTTCAGTCACACTCGCAGAAGCCGGTATATCTGCCGAAACGACGTGCATTTATCGAGACTTTCAGTATGGAGAAATGTAAAAAAAAGAAAATTATCTGAAGAAGATTTAATGATGCCTGGGTAGATTTATTTGCATTTACTTCTGACGAGAGCGGCCTACCATGCCTAATTTGTGGATTGTCGAAACAAAAACCGCTCACACCTCACAGACGACAGCTTGCAGTCCTACGTAAAGACGAAAGTGACTTCGTACAGCCCCTGTCCGCCGACGCTGTGCGCAGAGGTTTAGGAGCAGGAGTCCCATTGTAAACTACGGCAGACCCAATGATGTTTGCATGAACATCCTTTTCAGCTTCTCTTTATTGACCACTTTTCACACATGCAGCTGGCTTTAGCTTTCCAGCACACAGCCCGACACATAACACAACAGCAGACTTTAAGGCGGCGAGGAGTGATTGCGGATGACGCTCAGGTGCGACCACCTCTCCTGCAGCAGCACTGCAGGCCACGCCCCGCCATACACATTAACCAGGTAAAATAAATATTTATGCAGATATTTTGCGAATATTATTTATTTTTTAGGAGCATAGTGCTTTTCTCCAATTATTTTTAAAATTCAGGTCAAGGCTCTACACACTCCGAAAGCCCAAAGGCGATATAAGGATCAGTTTTTGTTTGCTACATGGATAATTTAAGTTCAGCTTCTCAATTCATTTAAAAGAGACCTTCAACTGGATGTTTTTATTTTTTGTTATAATTTTTTAAAGCGTTAAAAATGTGTTCATTAGATAAATAAAATTTAATTTACTTTGTAGTCTTTCATGGATTTCATAAGCAACACACTATAGTTTTTTTTATACAAAGCATAAAAGGTAAAAACAACCAGTGTGCATTGTTAGTCTTCATTTTAGATGTCAAAAAGTATTTGCGGCTCCCAGTGTTTTCTTTTCCATGCAAACCGGGTACAAATGGCTCTTTGGGTCTTAAAGGTTGCTGACCCTTGAGCTAGACAAATGTTACACAAGGACTACTTGGATGGGGAACAAGGGCAACAGTTGCCCATCTGGTCAACATGAAACATTTGTGAGTGGGTGAGGGTTATGTTTTTGTGGCAGGATGAGAAGATGAAAAATGTTTGCAAAACAAGAATATCAGAAATAGAAATCAAGATCAAAAGGTTAATGTTTTATATTATTAAAGAGGCAGGTCTATCAAAATTATGCATGGAAAACATGCATTCAGTGATGTGTAGAAGTAGAAAAATTCCTACTGAATGTTATCTGTAATGTGAAAATATTTAAAAACAAATGCAATAATTATGCTTTGGATATAATTGAATTGTGTTTTCAGTCCAGAAAGCTTTGACCTGACTTGCATTCCCCTAAAGAGGTCCAGGGGATGAGGGAAAACAACAAAAAGGTATCCAGGATGGAAGAGGAGACAGGGAAGCAAAATGGTTAAATTTGAGTGTCCTAAAATAAGCAAAAACAGACAGACAAGCCACTATCACCTTTTTAAAGAAAGAAGGGGAAGGGAAAAACCCTAAACAGACTCCTCTCCACAGAGCAGGAGCACTCAACCACCACACACACAGGTCAAGCCTCTCTAGCACGAGAGCTCGCCTTTCTCTGGCCTTAAGTACTCTTTATTGCTGATGGGAGTCAGCTGAATAAAACAAGGTGGCACCTAAGGCAGGAGAGATGGCAGGACACACCTACACGAGGGCAATTTCAGGAGGGGGCTCTGCGAGGGCTGTAACACCATCTCCCATAAATACAAACCAGTAGTTTGTCACAGAAGGTCCTTCACATTGCAGTAATCAAACCAATTAATTATACCTGCAATCGTTTCACCACCAAATTGTAAATATGAAGTGGCAACCCCTAATCCTACCCCTACTCAAGTAAATTTAAGTAAATGTAAGTGTTTAAAAAAAAAAAAAAAAAAAAAAAGGTACTTTTATTGCACCATGTTCACTCATGAGCTGCTGTAACATAAATTAAATGGCTGAATTGCCACCTCAGCATGCAGTCAAGAGTGTTGCTAATGACCTGCTAATTGTATTCAGGTGCAACTAGATTGTGTTTTCTGCAACATAAGAATAAAACAGTAAAAGAATGAAAATTCAAAAAATAATTTTTGTTAATGAAGGACTGAAATTGTCAAGGTGTGTGCTGTGGCAGACAGAAGGAAGAACCCAAATGCAGGATTCGGAACACGGAAAAGTAATCTTAAAACTTCGGACATGGCTTCTACATTCTACACCAGCGGTCCCCAACCTTTTTTGCGCCACGGACCGGTTTATGGCCGCCAATATTTTCACGGACCGGCCTTTAAGGTGTTGCGGATAAATGCAACAAAATAAAAGTAGTACCGGTACCGAAAAAAATAACATTTATTCATAACAAAAGACCCAGGAAGACCGAGTTAACGATACAAAGAGTAACAAAATAACGCTGAAAACCAATAAAAACCATACGTTTCAGACCTGAGCCTCTACTCTCGCGGCCCGGTACCAAACGACTCACAGACCGGTACCGGTCAGAGACCCGGGGATTGGGGACCGCTGTTCTACACAGATGCTCTCATAACCCAAATCCAGTCGGTTTTGTAAATTATTTAAAAAAAATAAAATTATGAATGCTGTATGTATTTTGTTCATTCCTAAGTTGTGAGTCTACACCAACTAAAATACTTTATTTAGTTATTAACATTCGAAATGATGAAGGCACTTAAAAAGTAACACAAAATTAGCTGCCTTTCCAGAAACTTAAGGTTTTGTGAGGGCACAAACACGTTTAGTCTTTCCCTCCTAGGCTTTAAGACTTGTGATTGGGCAACATTTTGTTTTTAGTGTTTACATGTGGAGATATTTTTTTCAAAACTGCATGCGTGGACAGGATTTAAACCCCCCCCAGAAAAGCTCAGTTTTCAAAAATACCCATGCACGTGTGGACGTAGCCTAAAATAAACAGGCAGGATTAACGGAAGTATTGGGAACAGGTGGAAACACAGCTGGGACTAATCAAACCTAAAGACACAAGGGGCAGCAAAAGTAGATAGGCATCTGACATAGGCTCTGACTTAGTAAATGTAATTAGTATATCAGAAAGTATGGGTTCTACCTCTTTGCTTTCTGATGGTTTTTGTTTATTTGCAGCTGCCCAGAGAAACTTTACATTTCCATCGACATCAGTTGAGAGCCACGCGCATCGAGATAAAACAATTTTGATTAAATAATGAATTGTAGAATAAATACTCCATTTGTAAATTCATTTTTGAATTCCACATTAAAAAAGTGATTTTTAAAAAATGCTTTTTAAAAACCTCATTTCAAAAACCATTTTCAAATTTAAAAAACTGATTTTCAAAATGTTTTTCTAAATATCTCATCATTACAAAAACCATTTTTTAATTCCAATTAAAAAAAAAAAACAACTATTTTTGAAAATGCTTTTTAAAAACCTCTTTTCAAAAAAGTTTTCAAATTTCAATTTAAAAGACTGATTTTCAAAAGCCCCATGTCCAAACCCATTTTTGAATTCCAAATTAAACCTATCCGGTTGTTCAGTGATGACGCGACGAATCCTGCTTCCGGGTCTAAAGTAGTCTGCGTTTAATATGGCTTTTGTGTTGTTAACATGTTTAATGTTATGTATTTTCTTCTATTTGATCTCAAAAATCTCCTAAAACAGTCAGTGATCACTGTTGACCTCCCTCGGCTTTTATTACCGCTAATCATTTATTTAAGCTCAGTTTTTAAAACCTTAGGATGTAACTACAGCCCAGCCCATGCAGCAGTATATGAATGACGAACCTCGTATTGTGGATGGATTATCTCAGTTGTTCTCCTGGCTGAAGTTTGGTCCTTTTACAGCATCCTGCCATGCGATTACATTTGTTCCTGACCACCGAGAACACTCACGTTAACTTTTATCGAGTGGAAAAAAAGTTAGCTTGTTTATATTATGCTAAAATAGCTGTGTCGCTAGCGGTCACGTAGCACATCATTATATACCAGCTAGCCCAACTTCAGTAACCCTACAAACATCACTGCTGTTTAGTTTTCTGTCTTCATTTATGCTGGAAGTGATAGCAGAGCTGTACGCTTTAATTTGTTTCCAAAACCCCGCAGTCAGGACATGCTATATTGTATTTAGATAGAAGCTAGCGAGCTAACTCCCTGCTAACTTCTAACTCCGTTAAATGTCATAAATTCCGTT
Organism: Aulonocara sp. 'chitande type north' Nkhata Bay; assembly: GCF_057382095.1. Taxonomy (NCBI): domain Eukaryota; kingdom Metazoa; phylum Chordata; class Actinopteri; order Cichliformes; family Cichlidae; genus Aulonocara; species Aulonocara sp. 'chitande type north' Nkhata Bay. The sequence goes on along the minus strand of NC_141347.1, from coordinate 2,172,455 downwards.
TTCATGGATGCCTGGATGTTAAACTCAATTGTTTTACCTGGTAGAGCAGAACGCTGATCATTTTATTAAAGATGAAAGACTTTAGACAGTTTTTCAACTCTCAGTAATGCCATAGTGATCCCATACGGTAAAAAAATATATGTGCTAAAATACATTTTAAAATATATTTATATATTTAAAATGTATTTTAGCACATATATTTTTTGGCCATTTTTTGTATATTTTGAAATATATTAATAAAATATATTTCAAAATACAATTTAAATTTATTTAAAATCATTCAAAAAAATATAAATTTAACCCTTCATATATTTCTAAGAAAACACATTCACATGTAACATCTGAAAGAAATCTTTATTTGATGTTTAAAACATACATATAGCATATCAATCAAGCAAGGAATATTCATTTTATAAATTTATTCTCATTACATACTCAAACATTCTAAAAGAAACACACACACATATACGTGTGTGTGTGTATATATATATATGTGTGTGTGTGTGTGTGTGTGTGTGTGTGTGTGTGTGTGTGTGTATATATATATATACATATATATATATATATATATATATATATATATATATATATATATATATATATATATATATATATATATATATACACACACACACACACACACACAGACACACACACACACAGACACACACACACACACAGACACACACACACACAGACACACACTGGTAAAGGTGAATTGGAAGGACAATTTTTTCAAACAAGATTTTTGCAACACTAAACGGACCCCCCTTTCCGCTTGTGCTAGATAGATGAAGTGCATCTTTAAAAATCCCATTTGAGTTGTACAACACAAATCTCACTTTAAAATTGTGAAAAACACACCAGAACTCAAAATATAAGAACCTGACAACATGGTGTAATAAGAGGACAACACTAATTAGGTAACTTGGCTCCTCCCCCTGACATGAACAGTAATTGTCAGGGCTAACTTTATTAACAGGACAAAGGCCATACACATACACAAACATGTATTTTGTGTGTATTAAAAGGGCAACAGGTGAATAAAAGGAACAAATTGAGTGCATTTTACAAAAACAGGATTGTTTTGTTAACAGAAATGAAAATAACTGGCAATATAAAATTATATGTCCTCTTAGATCAGATGCACTAAAACAGTGTCAACAAAATGAATTTACCAATCTTCTAATAGTAAAATTCTAAAATAAATAAATGAGAAACCAAAACATACAAAATATCTTTTGTAACTCCTCCAAGAAGTACTTTGGAGTTATGTAGACTCCTCTACATAGGATTTTCTTTTTTCTTCAACGACACGCCCCGATTCCTCACAAAATCTCTGATGTTTTGAATAGAACGACCAGCCAGAGCAGGATCTTCTGCAGTTTTGCATTGCTGGCATTCGATAATAGTGGCCAGTTTTCCTTTTTTGATATGTTCGCCAAAATACTTCATTATCGCAGCAACCTCCGTGGGAGACCAAGGATGCTTTTTGACCCTCCTTGCATTTTCCAGAGAAGCTAGAAGCAGAAAAAAATAAATGTAAAAAAACTACTTTTTAAACAATTTTTAAATTAAAGGGGACGTATTATGCTCAATTGTGTGAGTTGACATGGTTGTAGGATGCAAAAATATAATGGCGATAATCGGCTTCCTTCAAATAAGCCGAAGAATTGAGTTCTGCACACACTAGTTTTACAGCCCTGCTAAGAACAGTTAGTGTTTAGTCTACACAGCCCAAAGACGGCCTTTGCATTGTCCACGAGGACAGGTGCTGAGGCTGTGATTATGCTGGATTGTGCAAAATACACTACCTGGGACCTAAAAGAGCTCCTTTTTTAGTTGTTGAAAACCTACACTTAAGGAGTCGGGAGGCAATTCATAACCAAATATACATACAAAAGCAACAAAAAAAAGTGGGTTTTGCATAATATGTCCCCTTTAAGGTGAATTTGTTGTAACAGTGTTTCTTTGGTATAAATCCTGTAATGCTGACTGTTTAAATACTTATTACAATGGATGAATACATTTATTTAAATGTAAAATTCTGAAAGGTAGCCCACATTAAGTCAGAATTCCAATAAATAGCTATGGCAAATCACTATGGATGGAGAGCATTTTATTCCACACACCGTTATACAACAAAAAACATGTATAGCATGATATTGTAATAATTTGAAATGTATAACATATACTCAAACATTTCATATATAACTGTCTGACTCAAATGTTTATTTAAAAACAAGGGTGGACCCTGCCTGACCATGAGGTGGGCCTTCAGGTTTTTTCAGTGAACATAATTTTCTTCAAGACGTTCAGGTTACAGCCCACAATTAGCCAAACCAGCCCAAATTTTCCAATATTATCCAGATTCTGCCTATGGGAATAAGATGATGTTCAGAGTATGGAGATAATGTAGAAGCCCAATGGTTGAGGAATCCTCAAAATTAAAAACCCAAATCATAATATGTTCTCATTGCTTTGTTTATTAATTGTTTTGGTGCATTGCTGTTTTGAAAATGATAAGTATTTAAATGTATTACAGATTAAAACAGGCATAGGGAAAGTAATTTAAACATTTATCCCATTACTTAATACAAGGTATTGTTCCACATTGAATGTGATTTATGTTTTACCTTACCAAGTAGGTTAATATAATTGTCTAACCAAGTTGTAGAATTATGGTACGGTCCCTGGCAGAAAGATGAGCATAGTCACCATACTGGCTTGGGTGGTGTGGATAACTGGGTTCAAAAATGCATGAAGTTTACATTTGTGCTTAAGTGACTTTTGTATGCATGTCACCATTTACCAGATTGTTTATTTGTTTTCTTCTTACTGCTTGGCTTCATCTCCTTGTTTAGTATTCTGTTGGGTTCAATGACCTTACCCGCTCCATTTTTACTTTGTGCTGAAAAACAAAACAAAACAGTAAGCATATATTTGTTGTATTAAATCTCTTATAATGTAATGTCAAATGCTCCTGAATGTGGTCAAGCAACTAATGGACCTTGAAATCTTGAATATGGTTTCTAAGATAAATCCAGAGTCGCAACTATGACTTTTAGTTTAAGGTGACACATGTGAATGTGGAATATGGCTAGAGCTATTACAGCTGATATTAAAAGATACAAGGCTGAATTTTTCTCCAAACAAGACTCCGGTGTAGTGATGGGATTTCCGGCTCTTTTTAGAGATCCGGCTCTCTCGGCTCGGCTCACTAAAAAGAGCCGGCTCTTTCGGCTCCCGAACCGGCTCTTCAGGTTATTTTGTTGCTTTCATTCATTTATTATTAACAACAATATAAAATTATGCACAAAATGAATTACTAATGTTTAAAAACGTGTTTTCTATGTATATATGTTCATTATATAAATCTGCTTTTATTTATTCACTCCAAATAAAATTTAAAAAATAAATTATAAAATACAAAAACCTACCATTTACAATTTAACTTTTAAAATTTAAACTTTAAATTTAAAAATACCAAGTGCCCAGTGCTCAGCTCAGTGGGTAGACACACTGGCAGCTTCACTTATATCACACTTAATTCACTGTGTTTTATCTTCCCATCGCACTGATGAGTGGACAGTTTTCAGGTGCCCGTGCACCGGCTCTATATGATATCCTTTTCTTGCAGACTCTACACTCTGCCTATGTATTGTCAGTAAAATTTAAATGGTTCTAGATTTTGCTTCTTTTCTTGGTGTCACTCATTTTCTTTACTCCACCTTTCTAATGTGACGACATTGTCTCTTGTTGTTGCTCCCGGCTCTCTTTCTCTCTCTCTCCCTGCTGCTCTTTTCGTGTGCTACTGCTGTTGCGAGTGTAACTACCGCCCCTAGCTCCTCCCTCTGCTCAGAGGCGGGAGGGGTGCAAACGCAAGGCTCTGTTTGCGCCCCTCCCGTCTCTACTCAGCGCAAACACAAGGCTGACGTGCAGCGAAAAAAGTGAGAGAGAGGGCAAGAGAAAGTAAAAAAAAAAAATCCACGGCTCCCAATAAGGAGCCGGCTCGCATCGTTCACTTCAAAGAACCAGCTCTAAGAGCCATTTCGTTCGCGAACGACCCATCACTACTCCGGTGACTGGTCAACTTTCCACTCACCACTGATTTACTGTAGAAAGAGGATGAGAGCGTAGAGGGAATACTTCAGAAGCGCAAACCAGGTAAATAAAGAGTAGTAGATCAGCCCTCCACACACCAACTATTTTCATCTCTCTTGATTAATCTCATCTCCTTCTGTCTCCTGCAGGGCAGCTTCCTTTCTAACATCCTTCAACAAACCTTCCTCACTGTCCCTTGTTTGCACATGCCCAACACAACCTCAACCTGGCCAATGTAGAACAATGTAGACATTTTTTCCAACATGTGCAGTCCCAATGATATTGTTCTTCCTAATCCTATCCATTCTCTCCACCCTCAAAAAGAATCCCAGCATCTTTGCTTTCCCCAAACTCACCTCCAAGAACTGCAATCTATTAAGAACTCTGCTGCCCCCTTACTCTACTGCACTCACTCTAGAGACTATATCACCACATCCTAAAAAGAACATTACTGGCTGCACACTGACTATAGTATTGAGTGCAAACTCCTAAGCCTTCAACAACCTCGCCCCCGCCACCCTGAGGGATTGTCTTTACTGTCACTCTCCCACAACACTGCTAACACTAACCTCCTTACCCCCATCATCAAAATCATAAATCTGAGGGTACAATCCTTTGCCACTGCTAATTGCACCCTCTGGAACTTCCTCTGCTCATTAGATTCTCTCTAGAACTTTAAATCACAGCTCAAAATCACCTGTTCAAACTAGCATTTCCTACCTGACCATCCTCCAAAACTGACCTTTCTATTCTGTTGAGCTGGTCTTTAGAAAGATCCTTGACTTTCTTTAAATTACCATTTGGACAAAGGTAACAATCACTGGAAAAATGATAGTAATGAATTATCTTTTTTTTTTTTACATAAAGATAGCAAAGATAGCAAAAGTGTCTAGGAAGTAGTTACAAAGGTAAAAGCTTCAATAAATGATGACAAACACATACCTGGAGGTTCCTTGACAACTTTCTTCATCATTCTAGTATCTATAGAATCTGTAATAAAGTCTATTAGTCATGTGATTTCATAAATTGAACAAAGTTGAGACTAATCACATTGTACTTACCAATCTGTGGATATACAAGATTTCCTTCATTGACCTCACGCTCCGCTCCGACCTCCTCACGCTCCGCTCCGACCTCCTCACGCTCCGCTCCGACCTCCTCACGCTCCGCTCCGACCTCCTCACGCTCCGCTCCGACCTCCTCACGCTCCGCTCCGACCTCCTCACGCTCCGCTCCGACCTCCTCACGCTCCGCTCCGACCTCACTTTCTTCACTTGAATCTGTCAACTGTAGGTTATCTAACAAAATAAAAGATTGTCTTAATGAACGTGTATAATTCTTAACCTTAACACCACTTTACCTTCGATTTCAATCTCTTCAAGTGTTTTGCCTTGAAGGCTTTTGAGAGACCCTTTCTCCATGGCAATCAGTAGTTTGGATATTTTGGCAAGCTGGGTAGTAGCCTCTGGAAGTCTATAATATTCGCGATGAACACGAATATCATGACCTAGGAAGTTGGCAACTTGGTCTAACTCGTGATTCTTGAGGTTTAAGATCTGAGACAAAGTTGCGACATGTTTGCGCAACTGCGTTGAACGTAGGTGTTCAGGGTTTTCAGCCCCACATTCAGTCGCATAAATCCTCAAACAGTCCTGTCCTCTGTAGGGAGTCAGACAATGAGGTCTGGCAAACAGGAATATGTTTTCTGCCAGAACACCACAGTCTTGTCTTTTCTCTGTCAGCCGTGTTATGGCATTCACCATGTCTGGTGAAAGTAGCACTGCAACCTTGCGTCCTCGTTTACCCCTCAATTCTACACGACTGAAGTGTTGACAAAGGTAAAGTTCAAATTTTGTCAGTCCAATTGCAACATCCTTGTGCAGGGTACTAGTGTCTCTCTCCTGGAAGCCATTCAGTGTCATCTTTGAAATTTCTCCCCCTCTTCTCCTGTTAAATAGTATTACATTTGCCATGGTAGCTTTACAAAGTTCACTGTATGATTTTGGTGAACTATGCTCTTCCAAGTCCTTCAGTGCTTGTTCTGTAGTCTTCTCCAGATGTCTATGAAGACGCTGAACATCTTCTGTGAAAGGAAGTGTGGAAGGCTTGTTGAAGTGCCGCTCGTTTAGTGTGGTTAATGCAGTATGGGAGATGAGTTCTGACCACTTTGTAGCATAAAGGGTTTTGAAACTCTGGGTTGACTTTATCAGTGCACTGTCTTCTGCCATCAGTGCTCTGCAATGTATAATATCACAGACTTTCTGCAGTGAGTGTCCCAACTTTAAAGCAAGGCTTGGAGTCGAGTAGCAGTTCTTTTCTTCATCATACCCACACACCTTCTTAACAGCTTTGATAACCACATTGAAATTTGCAGGTCTTACAGCATCCTCAAAAGTGTGTATTGAGCATTCTTTCCGAAGTGTGAGCAGAAGTCTTCCACATTCTCGGAGTGTCTGGCGAATGTAGTCAAATTTGGTGGGATCTTTCCCATGTTTGTTAAAGAATGATTGAGCAAGCTGAAGAATAGAGAAGTCACTTCGCACAGTAGAAGTTATTTCATCATCTTTCATGACAGCTAATATCTTCCAAACACCGGGGGAAACTTGCTGACACAGAGCTGACTCACTCATACAGGCCAGGGACAAGACCTTTTTTCGTCCCCCCTCTGAATTGGCCTCCACTGGTTTTGAAGAACATTTACGAACATGTCTCCAAAGATCTCTTTTAAGATATAATGCCTCGCAATAAATGCAGTGAATATAGTCTTTTCCTTTGTAGGGTTTTTTTGATGTGCGTCTGGTTTTTAATGATCCAATCCCACTTGCGATGACCTCCGAGTTATGTCTGTGGTTTCCTTTGTTTCGCAGCTTAGAAAGCATTTTCAAACGGTCTTTGGACTTCTTGGGAAGACTTAAAACTCGAGCAACATCTGCATGTGATTTCTCATGAGTTTTTAAATGACGTGTAAACTTTGTCTGTAGTTTTCCACAAATGTAGCAGTATGTTTTGTTTCTTAGTGAGGAGGATGTTTTTAAGGAATCTTCAGCCGTAGTATTAGAGTCATCAACAATGCCTTCAGCATCAGACTTTTCTGCTGTGGCAATAACCCCTGATACGTCGAGCTGTCTTGTGCCAATTCCATCTTCAGATATTGATTCGGCATCTTCTGAAATTCTTTGTCCTACTCTCTCTAAAAAACTTTCTAGGCGAGGTCTTTTCGTTTTGCAAGCAGATTGACTGCTGGAGATCTCAGAGTTCTGTACTTGTTTGCAACTTATATTTAAAGGCTCTGATTTGTTGTCCCATGAGCTGTCTGAGTCAGCTATAGAATCTGGCACATATTCCTCTTCTGATGAAGCCCCCTCACTTGAACTATCTTCACTAAAGACCTAATAACAATCAAAAACACAAAGTAAGACTTTGTTTACCTTACATATTTTACTGAGAAGAATTCTGCAAAAACACTTACCTCTGGAAGAGGTTCAGTGAGGTTCACCTTGTGGCTAACATAACATCTTTTGTGCCAGGACTGGTAGCAAACTAGACAGAGAAAAATTAAGTTAATAAAAGAAAGGTAGTTAAAGCCGCTTTCCCCAATTTAAAAAAACAGGCTAGATGGAAGCATAAACACAGTCAAGAAGGCTCCCCCCTCCCATTGGATATTATCCATAGGCCACACCCCCTGGTGTGCTTTGCTGCTAAACAGGCCAGTGCATAGTGTGGTGGAGCCATGTTAATGTAGAATTTAAGGAGTCAGGAAAGACTGTTCTATCGTTTTTCTGGACTGAGCCATGTTATTGGCTGATGGTTTTAGACAAATGCAACAGAACCACTTCATTTTTTTTTCTTTAATCTCCAAACAACATTTATAGCTATGCTTTGTTAAAATGTTGTTATGAACATGAAAAAAAAATATGTTAAGCTAACTTGTTTTTGCAAATTGGGTATAGCAGCTTTAATAATGACATGGTAAGTAAATATGTAAAAAGTGCAGATGTAAAAGGTTCATTATGAACATATATCACTTATGGATTAGTTTTTATAGTGTTCCTTATGGATCATATTTAAGATATTCTAATGTACCCAACCTTCCATAATTAAATAATTACCTTCACATCTCACACCACTCCATTTCAGAGGCGAAAAAGGTCCTCCACATGCAAAACATTTTTCTAAACTTGACATTTCGTCAGGGACTAGATCATGATCGCAGTCCTGTTTGGTAAAAAAAAACAAAAAAAAAAACAGTGTAATCAAAAACAAAATTCATACTTTTGTGATGTAAAATATCACAACCAAATAGTTGTTTTGGTTCCTCTTTAAAAAGGAGTTAAGGACGGAAGAAAAAAAAAAAAAAAAAAAAAAACAGGTTCAAGTGTTACTAAAACTATTAAATCAATTTTTGTAACTTTTGCAATGCAAAATTTAAAGGGAAAAATACCTGCTGTATATAGATCAATTTTCAAAACAATTTGTTCTTCTAGGTTTTATATTATGGTATATATTACAAAACCACAATGAAAAGAAAATTCATTGTGGACCCACAACACCCAAAAAAGATTAGACTTACAATTTGTTCTTTCTGAAATGAGAAGATGTGTCCAAAGTTTTGACTGGGAGTGTAAAAAAGTATAATTAAATCATGAAGTCATGAATCCATCAAGACATAACGGATGGCCTTTACACAACAATGTTACATAAATGTGCTTAGCATTAACAGGAAAGAGTTTAGCGATTGTTTCAGTTGTATTTACATGCTCCTTCCTATAGTAAGCTTCATTCTTGCTCCTTGATCAGCTGAAATTCAAATATGCGATCTAACTACATCAGAGTTCATTTCAACCAAGCCGAGAACTACGTCTTTATGCAAACCAGATTTAGGGTTGGGGTTTCATACTTCTTGTTTCAAATCTCAGTCCTCCTAATGCGTGCATCTTACTTGGTCAAGATAACCAAGGACCCACATACCTCAATACTGCCTAATAACTAGCACCTCAGTCTACAACTAAAACAATCTGACACTGAAACTCCAATTTACCTTTGTTGCGTCGTTAGGAGAGGAACTGGCTGCATTCTCATCCACAGCCTGAGATGGCACCATGTTGGATTTCTAAGGAAGAAGCGTGAATAATGAATGGCAGTCTTTGGGTCTAGCCAAGATGAATACAGTCCTCCTAATGTCTGGACCTGTCCAGTTGAGTAATACACAGGACCCGTGTGTGTGGGCGCACTTGTAGGTAGAACTCAGTTGTTTATACTTCCTGTTTCAAATCTCAGTCCTCCTAATGCGTGCATCTTACTTGGTCAAGATAACCAAGGACCCACATACCTCAATACTGCCTAATAACTAGCACCTCAGTCTACAACTAAAACAATCTGACACTGAAACTCCAATTTACCTTTGTTGCGTCGTTAGGAGAGGAACTGGCTGCAATCTCATCCACAGCCTGAGATGCCACCATGTTGGATTTCTAAGGAAGAAGCATGAATAATGAATGGCAGTCTTTGGGTCTAGCCAAGATGAATACAGTCCTCCTAATGTCTGGACCTGTCCAGTTGAGTATTACACAGGACCCGTGTGTGTATGCATACTTTTCAGTATAGCCTTTATTCATTTAATACTATTTATACTTATACTGTACTATTTACATTATACCTTGCTTCTCCATGGCCAGTTGGAATCACCATAGTTATAGGTGATTTCTTCTCCTGGACCAATATCTTTGATTGCAAACAAACAGAGATGGGGCCTTCCATCCACTCTGGTAACTGTCATTTTACTGTTTGGATTCACATTATCGTCATTTACAAGTCTGCCAAGTGAGCCGTCCTCTCTGGTAGCATCAACACTAAAAAAGTATACAATAACAATTACACTCTGTAAAGAAAGTCATTAAGTATATTAGGTTGTAGAACGTCTGAATAACATTTTAATATTCAATTCAAAATATTATTTGAATATTATAATTTGTAAACCTCATGTATTTTATCCTTTATCAAAGCAGTTACATACCATAACTGTTTTCCATTGAACTTGAAATCAAATATGAAAACCTTGAGTGCATCATGGTAAAGTTTCATTTGGTTTTCTTGTTCCTCTTTAGTTATGATTTGTCCTCTGTACTCAAAAAGAAAATCTCCCTTTTGAAATGACCGACAGCTGAACACACCGCGACCTAAAGACACACATCAAAAACAAATTGGGCAATAAACTATAAACCATTTAATTAAAATCCTTCTTGTTTTTAAATATGTTTTTTATTTGATTATATTGTATTATTTATTTTGGAACATGTAACATGTTCATAATTCCTTGGGGAAAGACAAGGAAAAAATAGAAATATAATAATAATAATAAAACAAGTATAATTATATTCGTGATTATTAATTTTCTCATGCATGGTATGCTACAAAAAAACTACAAAAAACATAAAAATTTCTATTTTGAGAAGCTGACTGCATTCTTTGGAATCAACTCACCTTTAAATGAATCAATATACCTCACATCAAATCCTGCCTTGTCTTCACCTAAGGAGCAGTAATACCTAGCATCTTGTATGGGATTTATTTTAGCTCTCCGTGGCCTTGTTGCCGCCATCCCCTGCAAAGATCAGGTATTAATGACTTTAGAAATAACACATTATACTACAAAATGTATGTAGACATAGAAATAAACAGATCGAAAAATCTATTTATGTTGGGGAGAGCTCCCCTAAAGGTTCCAAATATCTGTGTTTCCCAACAGTTCCTCCTATCTTGTATCACTGTGTGTCAGAGGCTGCATGCCCTACCTGTGGAAGTTCTGTTTCGTATATTTTATTTGGTCTAAGGTTACTGCAAATCTTAATGAGTTAATTTTCATATCCACATTTCCTTAACCTTTTATATTTCTTAAAGTTATAAATTAAAATAATGATTTAGTATGGTTGAACAATAAGCATATTTGTCCTACAGTTTTTGTTTCATTTGTAAAATATTTTCTGAAAACAGATCTCACTAGTTTTAAAACCACAAGTTTTGTGATGCTAAAACCAAAATTAATCAAACCAACAGCAACAGAATGTCAAACTTTTGCTACTAGCATGCTGGCTAGCTAAACTGTCAAAAATTAGATGCTTTGGTGTATCCGAACGTAATATAATAACCTATATTACTTTGCTTTATTGGATGAATATATTTATATAAACATCATGTGTAAGGGAATTTGTATGGTTCTCACCTGATCTTCCACGAAAGCAGTAAGATAAAAGCTGTCTCATTAAATCCTCATGTCGTGCACCTGAACTCTTTAGTGTCCTCTTCTTCTTCTTCTGCTCTTTAAATGTTCATGGTGGTTGGCAACCAGCGTAGATGTACATTAGCACCCCCATAGTGCTGAGGAGTGGATATCATTGGCCAAGAACAGTGGATTAACACTGGGATTCTTGCAAATAGAATGCTATGATGTAATAGAGTTAAATTGCTCTAGTGCATTCTGACATAACTCACTTGGAATATGTAGACTTAATAATACTGTATAAAATGTAATTTTTCCAAAAGACTGATATTTATGCTTCTAAATTTTTAAAGAATGAAACAAAAGTAGTAAATGGGGATGATGAGTTTTAGTAACAACTTCAAAGTTATTTGGCTAAAAGAGTTTTAAAATTCAAATAATTAACTTGGACCAAAAAGGCATATCATTGCTACAATGAGATTGGTGAATAAAAATAGATTAGACCACAGATATTTAAGTATTGCAGCAATACAATTAATTTTCATGACCTTAAGTGTTTTTGTGATGCTTTCTTTTTCTTTTTAAATAGTAAAAACTCATGACATAATTAGGACAAAGTTTATAATGAAATAGAAAAATCTTTATTATTGTGGCTGGTCTGGGATGCTGCTGCAGGTGAGATGGACTCACCTGCATTGTATCTACAATCTGTTACAGCAACCGTATAATTATTGTAATTGTTGGACAGCGCGAGGGAACGACCGGCTCAGGTGAGCCACAGGCTGGTGCGCTAGCGGGATGGGGGTGCCGCTGGAAGCGTGGGCGGTCCCTGGAACCACCTCGTCACCAGCGCCGCTAGATCTACAGGCGAACGCCCAGGTAGTCACTTCCCCGTGGCTGGGCTGGGGCGCTGATGCTCCAGGCCTATTCCCTCGCTTGCTCATGGAGGGGGGGGGGAGGTGGCTCCTCGGTCTTAGTCGGGGGAAGAGGGTATGTGGTGGGGCGTGTTCTGCGATGCCGCTGCATGTGAGATGGACCCACCTGCACGGCATCTATAATCACACCACGCTGGCTTAAAAACTTGTGCTCTGCTTGTGGTGTTGTTTGTGGTGATGTGTACGGCAGACACAAACATACCTTCCCACCCTCATACACACAACCACAAACACTCGGCCCTCACCCAACGTGGACACAGACAAATGGACACTGTACACACAATCACACTCCCCAAACATTCTCTACATCCCAGGTCCAGGTATTCTTGCCCCGGAGGGGGAACTCATACCCAGACCCAGATGTTGCCCTCCTACCTGAGGTGGAAATCAAGCAGACCGTCCCCGGCTCCGCAGTGGCAGGGGGCCGCTGCAACCCAGGCCTCGATCAGATGGCCAATTCCACCTTCAGCCCCCCCCGCCCTGACGGCTGGCAGAGAGTGGGGCTCTGTGAAGACCCCATGCCTCCCTCCGCTCGCTCATATGTAGTGTTGCTGCGTGCTGTTCTAAAGTGCATTTAAAACACGGGAGGAGATGTCATCTGTTCTTTTGATATTCATCAGAACCCTGGCTGCAGCATTTTGGATCAGCTGAAGACTTTTAGTTGCATTATGTGGACTTCCTGATAGTTAAGAGTTATAGTAATGCAGCCTTGAAGTAACAAAGGCATCAACTAGTTTTTCAGCATCACTCCTGGATGGGATGTTTCTAATTTTAGCAATATTACGGAGGTGGAAGGAGGAGACCCTAGAAACCTCTTTCATGTCAGATCTAAATGACATGTCTTTGTCAAAAAATAACACAGAGGTTCTTTGCTTTATTACTGGAGGCTAATTTAATGCCATCCAGATGAAGGGACTGACCAAGTAATTTGTTTTTCTGAGCTTCTGGTCCAAAGACAACTTCTGTCTTGTCGGAATTCAAAAGGAGGAAGTTTGAAGACATCCAGGTTTTTATGTCTTCCAAGCATGCCCGTAATCTTTATAACTGATTAGGTTCATCAGGATTTAGGTGTGCATAGCTATGGAAATTTATCCCATGCTGTCTAATGATTTTACCAATAGGGAACATATATATAGTAAAAAGGATCAGTCCAAGTACAGAACCCTGTGGTGTACGCCACAAGTAACCATAGAGGTTGAAGAGGATTTATCATTTACGTAAACAAACCTTGAGTCTGTTGGACAAGTAAGATTTAAACCAGCCTAGTGCTGTTCCTTTGATCCCTGCAACATTTTCAAACCTTTCTATGAGAATATTGTGATTGAATGTGTCAAAAACAGCACTGAGGTCCAGTAGAACCAGAATGGTCACCAGTCCATTATCTGAGGCCATGAGAATATCATTAGTAACTTTCACCAGAGCTGTTTCAGTGCTATGATGAGCTCTAAAGCCAGATTGAAACTCTTCAAACAGGTCGTTATTGTTTAAGTGCTAACACACCTGATTGGCAACTATTACCTCAAGAATTTTAGATATGAAGGGAAGATTAGATATAGGTCTATAGTTCATTAAGTTGTCTTGATTAAAAGAGGGTTTCTTAAATAGAGGTTTAATTACAGCAACCTTAAAATCCTATGGTACGTATCCATTTTCTAAAAATAAATTCATTATATCCAAAACTGGAGCAACAATTAAAGGAAATACCGCTTTAAATAGTTTGGTTCGGGATTAGGTCTAACATGCAGGTATGTATGTAGACCATGTCTACATACCTAAATGTCATAGTTCAGCTGTGTGCAGGCAGGAACGAGGAAAAGGACCCAAAATGCAGACTCTCGGAAGACTGGAGTGAAACTCAAAAACGGCAGCTTTATTGCTGGTTGGAAAATAAGAGACAATACAAAACTAATCCACGGGGAGACACACAGCACAGGATTAGTGCCGTTTACGACGCGACAGGGAGCACAGAAAATACAGGGCTAAAATACACAGGGCATAACGAGGGGAATGAGAGGCAGGAGGTGAACACTGGTGGGAGACATCAGGGCTAACGAGACCAAGGAAGCAAAACTGAAAACACTGACATGAGACAAAGGCTGTATCCCAATTCAGGGTCTGCAGCCTTAAAGTACGCAGCCTCAACGATCCTCAAAGGCTGCGTACTCAAAGACCGCTAAGGCCGGAAGTAAGAGGCTTGTGAAATGGGACGGTCTAGCCTCCATCGCGCTGCCCAGGTTGCCTAGCAACCATAACACCAATCGCTGGAAACGTTTCATACAGTTTTGTTTGACAGAAATGAAAGAGAACATATTTTGTTTGTGTGTTTGTTTCTACACGAGCTTTGTGTGATTTAATAAGTATCTGAGGCTGAGACCACAGGACTGTAAAACATGATTGTTGGCCTTCATATTTGTACTGCAGTCATTTAAGATTAGCTAGTAAATAACAATTAGCTAATGTTGTTCATGAGACTAAAGTCAGTGTAAATATGATATGGCCAATATTATAGTTATTATATTAATCATCATAAGCCATTACAGCAGTGAGTTTGAACTCTCAAATCAAATCACTTCTACAGCACATGTGAGTGAAATTCATGTGAGTGAACTCTGTGTCAAATACTGATTTTCAGTAAAGATTCAAGTTGCAGTTATTTATATGTCCTATGACCTTAAACCTTCACTCAAAGACAAGTATCTTTGACAGTGTATATACAGATGTATCATATATAAGAGACAAATATTGTCCGTTTGATATGTTGGCATTACTAAATTTGGCTCAATGCTTACATATATGTGTAAAAAGAAAATGTACGAGCTGTGATAACTGTTTCTGATAAACAAAGAGTAGACTGATATATTAAATATTCCTTTATTGGGTGAGAAAATCAGACCATGTCATAACTGCTTTAGGTCATACAGAATAGATATCAGAGCCTTAAACAGGCTGACTTCTGCTAAATGGGTCAAACTGGACAGAAAGTAAACAAACACATAACATCCTTATAGAATATGATGTAACACTATAGATCAACTTACCTCAGAATATATAAAGCATATAAACAATTACAGCAATATGATGCAACAAACACAGCAGTGCTACTAATCCAAAATACTCAAAGCTTCATAGAAGTGAAACAAACATTTATTTTTAGCTCCATTTTGCTGCTGATACATACTTTAGGTTTCTGAATATTAAACTTGTTGCTGCCTTTCGTAGTGTGTAACTTGAAGGCCCTGAGTACTTTCTCCCACACTGAAAACACTGGAATGATAACATTATTTGAACATTACCTAATAAGACTGATTCAGGACAGACAATTAGTTATTTTAAACTTTTCTAGCAGTCCTTCATAAACAGGGAACAGTCTGTCTATTCTCTCCATCTGTCAGCTGCTGCTGGCTCTTCCTCCTCCTCTTCCTCACACACTGCTGAGTTTGTCCTGGTGGATCATCAGGGCTGCAAAGCCTCACAGATGGTGTGCAGCAGTGGATCCCTCAGTCTGTCGTCACTCTGGACACTTGCAGTTGTCACACATGGAAATCAAATGTGTGATAAGCTGCAGGATTCAAACACAAGTGTAACTTATAAATACATGTTCATACTTTTATTCCACAATCAGAGAGAAAGAAAAAGAGAGAGAGTGCAGGACAGACAGACAGGTGACAGTCTCAGGTGTATACACTGCTACAAAACAGCACAAGAGAAGGAGGATTTAGTGTTTGTGTTATTACGAGTGCTAAACAAGAAGAGTTCCCAGATGGTGCAGTGGACACATGTGTGACTCCGGTGATTAAAGCATCTTTCTTTCAGCTTAACGAGTGAACCGTCAGCTCGTTCAAACACACGTTAAAGTCCGTTTGGCTCGACACCACCGAGCAGAGGCAGCAATATAACATAGCTAACATTAACAGTGCAGTGAATCCTGCTTGTGCCGTGATATTCAGGACTGCAAACAGAGCAGCATCACTGACTTTCAGCTTGTTGTGTTTGTGGATATATGACTGACTTTAATTTTCCATACAATCATCACATTCTCTGTAAGATTAAGGTCAACTATTGTATTATTATATTTTAAAGGCTTTAAAACCAAGTAAACGCTAAAAGTACAAACATCGCTAATGTCATAACTTTGCCGACATGTGGCCAACAGTAATGTTTTAATGTTCCTCATTATTAAACATTTGCACATAAATAAGTGACATAATATTCAGTACTTACGTTTAACAGTTTACTCTTCGGCCGCTCCGCTTCTGCCGTCTGCAGCAAAATTGTCCACAGTGACTGCCGCGCTATGAATTGTGGGATATGTTGGGCCACGAAGTCTACATCACCACAGCCTTAAAATTCAGGGAAATGAAGGACGCATTTCAGGGCCGCATTTCGAGCAGCCTTTGAATTGGGACAGCCTTCGGCGCGCCGCTGTGACGTAATCGGCCTTAAAATGCAGCCTTTAAGGCTGCAGACCCTGAATTGGGATACAGCCAAAGACCTTGAAAGTAAAGCAGGAAACACAAAATCACAGAGACAGACTCAGAAACATGGCTTCACACAGGGATTTGACAGAGAACACAGACAGGGGAGAGCAACAGGGGCTGTATCCCAATTCAGGGTCTGCAGCCTTAAAGGCCGCATTTTAAGTTTCAATTCAAAGGCTGCTCGAAATGTGGCCCACAAATGCGTCCTTCATTTCCCTGAATTTGAAGGATGTGGCTGTGTAGACTTCATGGCCCAACATATCCCAGAATGCATAGCGCGGCGTTGGGTGTGGATAATTTTGCCGAAAAAAAAACAGCGGAAGCGGGGCGGCCAAAGAGTAAACTTGGAAAAGTAAGTACTGAATATTAATTCACTTATTTATGTACAAATGTTTAATAACGAAGAACATTAAAACATTACTGTTGGCCACATGTTGGCAAAGTTATGTGACATTAGTGATGTTTGTACTTTCAGCGTTTACTTTGTTTTAAAGCCTTTACTTTAAAATATACGCCGTTCAATAGTCGACCTTAATCTTACAGAGAATGTGATGTTTTTATGGATAATTAAAGTCAGTCATATATCCACAAACACAACAAGCTGAAAGTCAGTGATGCTGCTCGGTTTGCAGTACTGAATATCACGGCTCAAGGAGGATTCACTGCACTGTTAATGTTAGCTATGTTATATTGCTGCCTCTGTTCGGTGGTGTCGAGCCAAACGGACTTTAACGTGTGTTTGAACGTTTGTTTCACTCGTTAAGCTGAAAGAAAGAAGCTTTAATCACAGGAGTCACACATGTGTCCACTGTACCATCTGGGAACTCTTCTTGTTTAGCACTCGGAATAACACAAACACTAAATCCTCCTTCTCTTTTGCTGTTTTGTAGCAGTGTGTACACCTGAGACTGTCACCTGTCTGTCTGTCCTGCACTCTCTCTCTTTTTCTTTCTCTCTGATTGTGGAATAAAAGTATGAACATGTATTTATAAGTTACACTTGTGTTTGAATCCTGCAGCTTATCACACATTTGATTTCCATGTGTGACAACTGCAAGTGTCCAGAGTGAGGACAAACTGAGGAACCCACTGCTGCACATCATCTGTGAGGCTTTGCACCCCTGATGATCCACCAGGACAAACTCAGCAGTGTGTGAGGAAGAGGAGGAGGAAGAGCCAGCAGCAGCTGACAGATGGAGAGAATAGACAGACTGTTCCCTCTGTGTGAAGGACGCTAGAAAAGGTTAAAAGAACTCATTGTCTGTCCTGAATCAGTCTGATTAGGTCATGTTCAAATAATGTTGTCATTCCAGTGTTTTTAGTGTGGGAGAAAGTACTCAGGGCCTTCAAGGGAAACACTATGAAAGGCAGGAACAAGTTTAATATTCACAAACCTAAAGTATGTATCAGCAGCAGAATGGACCTCAAAATAAATGTCCATGTTTGTTTCAGTTCTAGGAAGCTTTGAGTATTTTGCATTAGTAGTACTGCTGTGTTTGTTGGATCATATTGCTGTAATTATTTCTATGCTTTATATATTCTGAGGTAAGTTGATCTATAGTGTTCCATCATATTCTATAAATATGTTATGTGTTTGTATACTTTGTGCCCAGTTTGACCCATTTAGCAGAAGTCAGCCTGTTTAAGGCTCTGATATCTATTTTGTAGGACTTAAAGCAGTTATGACATGACATGGTCTGATTTCCTCACTCAATAAAGGAATATTTAATATATCAGTCTACTCTTCATTCTATCACAAACGGTTATCACAGCTCGTACATTTTATTTTTACACATATGTCAGCATTGAGCCAAATTTAGTAATACCAACATATTAAAAGAACAACATTTGTCTCTTATATATAATACATCGATATATACACTGTCAAAGATACTTGTCTTTGAGTGAAGATTTAAGGTGATGGGAAATATAAATAACTGCAACTTGAATCTTTACTGAAGCTCAGTATTTGACACAGAGTTCAAGTTCACTGCTGTAATAACAAGTAATGATTAATATAATAATAACTTTAATATTGGCCATATTATATTTTCATTGCCATTGCCACTTTAGTTTCATGAACAACATTAGTTAATTGTTAATTACTAACTAATTTTAAAATGACTGTTCAGTACAGAAATGAAGCCCAACAATCATGTTTTACAGTCCCGTGGTCTCAGCCTCAGATACTTATCACATCAAAGCTCATAGAAAAACAAACACATGAACAAAAACAAATGAATTTTCTCCTTTATTTCTGTCAAACAATACTGTATGAAACTGTTAGCAGAGCTGCTCTGGGCCACGTCATGGCATAATATTTTTGAGGGAGAATAAAAAGTCAACACACATATCTTATTTCTGACGGAGGACTCTGCCACTACACTTCTCCAGTCCATTCACAAAGTCGTTGCATGGTGAGACATGGATAGGAAGTGGGCGGAGCCTTTTACCGTCATTTTATTGTGACGCAAAGTACAAACACCTGTGGACACACAATCCAACACCCCCACTTGTACACAGGTTGGGGAAAAACAGTCCTCCGAAAAAAACATCTTACATTCCAAACACAAATACAGAGAATTTGTCTAACTTAGACTTTGAAACTGGTTTCGTCATCATATCTGCTACCATTGACTCAGTTGGACAGTAATCAATGAGCACTTTCCTTTCATGTACAGCTGACCTTATAAAATGATATTTCACATCAATGTGTTTACATCTTTGTCTGTTCACTGGATTTTTTGACAAAGCGATTGTTCCCTGATTGTCCTCCAATATCATAGGTATTTCATACTCAAACTCATCAAGATCTTGAATCAAATAAGTCAAATACATACACTCCTGAATTGTTGCTGCTAATGCCATGTATTCGGCTTCACAAGTTGATAGTGCTGTAGTTGTCTGCTTTTTGGTTTTCCATGATATCAAAGGACCATTTTCATTTAGGCTTACACAATAACCTGTCATACTGCGTCTATCAGAAACATCGGATGCCCAGTCTGCGTCACTGTATGCTTGTAGACCTAGTTTTCCACTTGAACATTTCCTAAAACACAGTTCTTTTCCTTGACTACCTTTTAGATACCTCAGAACATGTTTCACTGCTGTCCAATCATCAACAGTTGGCGCATTGAAGTGTTGTGACAGTTTGCTGACAACATAGCTTAAATCAGGTCGCGTACAATAGCTCAGATAAATAAGACATCCTACCGCTTCACGATATCTCCTCACATCTGGTAATGTCTCGAATTTATCAGAATGAGTCCATTTCTGTTCACAGGGTGTTAACCTTGGCTTACAGTTTTGCATGTTAAATCTTTTTAAAATGTTCTCAATATATATTTTCTATGACATTTTGACACATTCTTTTTCTTGAAGAAAATCTATTCCTAGAAAATGGTTAAGTTTCCCCAGATCTTTCATTTGGAATTTAGAAGAGAGCATTTCTTTCACGCCTGAAAGCACATTTTCATTGTTAGCTGCAATGAGTAAATCATCCACCCACACTATGATGATTACTTTTTCACTTTCAGTTTCTTTTGAATACACACAATGATCAGCAATATTTTGTCTAAATCCACAACTGCTTAAATAGTCATGTAAGGTTTGGTTCCAGTTACGACCCGATTGCTTCAGCCCATAAAGTGATTTCTTTAGTCTATACACCAGTTTATTAGTCTCACTTGATTCTGTCTCAAAACCTTCTGGTTGTTGTATATATATTTCTTCATTTATTGGTGCGTGTAGATAGGCGGTTTTTACATCCATCTGGTGAACCAACATATCATCCTGAACCACTTTCTGCATCAAAACTCTCACACTCGATAAATTAGCAGTCGGTGAAAAAGTCTCCTCATAATCAACTCCTTTTGTTTGACTAAAACCTTTAGCCACAAATCGAGCTTTATATCTGTCTGATCCATCTGAGTTCTTTTTAACGGCATAAACCCATTTACCCCCCACTGCTTTCTTACCCTCTGGTAAAGTGGTTAAAGTAAATGTGTCATTCTCCTTAAGGGATTGAATTTCTTCATTCATCGCTTTTTCCCATTCTTTTGACTCACTTGACACAATAGCTTCACTAAATGATGTGGGTATTTCACACAACAATCTGTAGCAATAATCAACACTAGTTTGCATCTGTTCATTTTCACACTCTTTCACATCCGTGATATAATCACTCAAATAATCAGGTCTCTTTCTGATTCTGGATGGATAACGTGTAGCTCCAGCATCTACTTTATCCTCAGTTTTAACCTCGGACTCAGTTTGACTGCTTTCACTACCATCTGGAATGTCCTCATCCTTCGTCTGTTTGGGTTCACCATCTTTTCTGGATTCATAAACCTCATCTTCATACATCTGATCACTCTGTGTTTGTTGATCCATTGTCGCGGGATTTAGTATTTTTATCAATCTGTGCTTTTCAACCTTCCCGGTTTTTGGGAAATAGATCAAATATGCTGGACTATTTTTGTCATATCCCAAGAAAACACCATTGTCGCATCTTGGATCCAGCTTTCCCCTATTTTGTTTATAAGCATAGCACAATGATCCGAATTTTTTCATTCTAGAAAGATCAGGTCTTTTTCCAGTTAACATCTTATACGCTGTCTGACCTGTGCGTTTGTTAAAACATCGGTTCCTAATCACTCCCGCGGTTTGTACTGCATATGGCCATAAAGACTTTGGCAATTCGCTCTCAACTAACATGCATCTCGCCATGTCAAAAAGTGTACGCCAGTTCCTCTCTGCTGTTCGGTTTTGATGAGGCGAATATGGCGCCGAAGTTTCCTGCCTAATGCCGTGTCTACTTAATAAATCTCTGAACTGACTGCTTGTAAATTCAGTTCCATTATCAGAACGAATGCACTTGATTTTCCCATATGACGCCACATCTGCAATAAATCTTTCAGTTGCTTGAGTTGTATCACTTTTGTGTTTCAGATTATATACAAATGTTGCACCTGAATAATCATCAACAAACGACAAAACAAACTTAAACCCTTCTTTAGAGTTTGGCGTAATCGGACCAGCCAAATCCGTATGTACCAACTCTAATGCTGCCCTGGCCTTTTCATCCGGTTCTCGGTTCCTAGTTTGAATAAACTTCCCTTGTATACAGGCTTCACATTGCATATTTTTGTTGATTTTACCCTTAATTTCCATTCCATCAACGACATTTTGCAGATTTTGAACATCCTCATAATTACAGTGTCCTAGGATTTCATGCCACGTTTGCATATCAAAACATCCATTACATTTATCTTCAAACTCTTGCACAGTGTTTATAAAGAACAGTCTCTCGTGTTCATATATAGGGAATTTTGTTCCATCAACATGTTTAAGAAAACTGTCCCCGTGTTTGAAAACCACAGTGGCTCCGTTACTAGTAGCTGCTTTTACTGACAAAATGTCCTGTGGGAACGATGGAATGTAGAGTGCTTGTTTCAATGTTACCTTGTGGCTGCGTCCTTTACTGTCGATCATACTTATCTCAGCATCTCCTCGCCGCTTTGCAGCTCCTCTGCTCCGCCTTCCGTCAGCCAACTCTACACAATGAGCCTCGGGTTGAAATGTGTCATCAAAAGTCTTAAAACTCTCGATCTTCGTGAAGATATGTGACGTCGCTCCCGTATCCACCAATAGCTGGTTATTCAGCATCTCTTGGCCGCCGTCCGGGACCCTCTGGGGTTTGGAGCCCGTCTTGAACGCGTAGTCCTTCTCCACGACCCCTCTCGCTTCATCCCGTCTTAGCTTCCTTCTACAGGTCGCATCTTTGTGTGTACTACTCCGGCAAAAACTGCACCATACTCTAGATCGGCACGTTCTTGCAGTGTGTCCCTTTAGTCGAAAATTTAAAACACACAATCTCATTATTCTTTGATCTTCGGTCATCTGCTCGCCATGAAGTAGAATCCTGGTCTGATTGCACTTTTGTCCTCATTACGTTGTCATTAGTTATAGCCACACGCATTCGCTCGGTTTCTTCATAACTTCTGAGTTTTACTTTAAAATCTGAAAATGTGATTTTTGCTTCACTCTGTGTAACGTGCACAATCAGGGGTTTAAACGTCTCTGGTAGACCTTTCATTATCATTGCGATCAGAAGTCCATCAGTTAGTGACTCACCCGCATTTTTTAACGCTGTGATAATTGCTTCTGCTCGGATAATATAGTCCGTCACACTTTCATTCTTTTCATTTGTGAGAGAAGTGAGTTCGGTGTACAGACTTATGATCCTTGGCTTGCCCACTCCTGCATAATGACCTCTCAAAATTTTTAGGGCCTTCCGTCCGTCATCAACTGCATCTCTCATAACTAACGATAAACTTTTGTCATCCAGAAATTGTATCAACTCTGCATATGCTTCTGCATTTTTGTCATCATCTTCACCATCGGCTTCTTCATCACCCTCAGCCTTTAAGATGACATCTTTCAAACCTTGTAGTCTGAGATGACCAAGGAACTTCGTTTCCCATATCTCATATTTCCTTTCATCTCCATCAAATTGCAAACGGGAATATCGACTGCCCGACTCTGCCGTGCGTCTGCTCATGATGCACAAAAACGCTTACTCACTCAATCGTGCCAAACTTTTAACACCTGCCGGTAACTTGCGCAGCGGAAGCGTGCTGGGCCCATAACCTGTTAGCAGAGCTGCTCTGGGCCACGTCATGGCATAATATTTTTGAGGGAGAATAAAAAGTCAACACACATATCTTATTTCTGATGGAGGACTCTGCCACTACACTTCTCCAGTCCATTCACAAAGTCGTTGCATGGTGAGACATGGATAGGAAGTGGGCGGAGCCTTTTACCGTCATTTTATTGTGACGCAAAGTACAAACACCTGTGGACACACAATCCAACAGAAACGTTTCCAGCGGTGAGTATCATGGTTGCTAGGCAACCTGAGCAGTGCGACGGAGCCTAGACCGTCCCATTTCACAAGCCTCTCACTTCCGACCTTAGCGGTCTTTGAGTACGCGGCCCTTGTGGACTGCTAAGGCTGCGTATTTTAAGGCTGCAGACCCTGAATTGGGATACAGCCACAGAGACAGAACACCAAACCATGATAACCGAAACATGGGAAAATAATAATCAAAACTGTACACTAAGAAAGCAGAACAACAAAGCATGGAGCAGCAAAAAACCAAAACACAGACAGCAATAAATACAAAACACACAGTGAAGGGAAAGGGTGAACACAAGACCCAGGGAACACAGATAAACGTGAAGGCAAGAGGACCTAAAACAGTGAATAAAAAATAACCACAAACTCAAAATGCTGGGTCGAGAGACCCAGGACCATGACACCTAAATGCATTGAGTTGCCACTATGTGATTGCCCAATTAGTGAGTAGTTAACGAGCAGTTCGAGGTGTACCCAATAAAGGTCACTCTTTTTTACATTTGTTTTAGAATTGCAATATCCTCTTTACACAGGGCCAGGAAAGCATTTCCCCTTGAAAAATAAGATAATAGAAAACAACCTATATTTGTATTCACTCAGGTTCTCTTCATCTAATCTGATAACAGATAAATGAGAGAACAAACCAAAAAATAAATAACTTATCAGTCAAATACTTTTTCATACCACTTTGTAAGTACGTAACTGTATTTACTTAGTATAACTGTGAATAATTACACAAAACCTTAGTGTTTCATATAAAAGCAAAGCTTCATATGTCTTCTTTCCAACAAGGTAAAGCAGGCTTTTATTACAATTAAGTTCAACATACAGTGGTTCATTTGGTGTGGTCATTTTGGAACATTTACCAGTTATCTAACCCACATGTGAATTGGAAGGACTGTGTAAGAATTGGCGGGACAACTACACACAAGCCTCATTATTATTCACACATGTGTGAATATTCATGAGGTCCTGCTATTACACACGCTACCACCAGGGACACTCTTGGTGATACACAGATTTAACACAAAATCAAGTTTATATGTATTAAACCGACATCTTGATTTTTTTGTTTTTTTAGGGTTAGTGGACCAATAGAAACCACTCTACGTTGTTAGATTTCAGTCAAAATTAGCAGGACACCGCCTCTGTCCTGTTAATTCAAAATGTCCTTCTAGTGTGGTGTGTATTCAGACGAAATGTCCAGCTAATACATGTTTACCAACGCACATGTGTGTGTGTGTGTGTGTGTGTATGTGTGTGTGATTGTATGAACATAAGTCAGCATACTTAAAATGTAATTTCTTTTCCTTTTCCAGCAGTCTCAGTTCCCCCAGCTTTCACGGCAATCCTCAAAGCCCTTCTGGACACGCTGGGAAACCCCTTCCTTACCGCCACTGTAACAAACAAAAGTCACAGTTCTATTACTTTTATCAGAGTTAAAATAAAAATGTGATTTATGTTAGCTGGCTTCATTTAGCAAACAGATATTTCTGTTTATATAGATACAGATATTAATACAGATATATTTTACGCATAATTTTACCTCTTTTTTTTCCTAGATGGGAAGTCTATCCAGTTCACATTACAGTAATGCTAACACCCCTTTTGGTCATCTCTCCTTACCTTCCAGCATTCATAAATCTGTTGACCTTCTTTGTCTGAGACCAACCACTACAATGCATCATCACCTATTTGTATTGGTAACTTACTTTACAACCTATTTTAATGGTTGCAAAGTAAGTTACTTGTGCTGTATGCAATTTTAGATACACAGAAAGTCTTCACTTACTATATATGGCTGTCATAGTGTCCTTATCAAGGGCAGTTCTTCACTCTGCGCCGATGTCCGTTTTGCTCTGTCCTCCTATAAAAAGCATGAACATTTGAGTGTTTGACTAGTTTTAGATTTCCAAAAATTTGATATTTGTACAACTAAACATTTGAACTACAATATATGCTATTGAGCGATACTTTTATGGGTAATTTTTGGTAAAGAAACTGGTGACAGAGTTGTAGGCTTTTTAAAGTACTATTAGCTAACCATTTGAACTGACTTTCAAAGCTGATTACCTTTTAAATTGCTGTGGATCAAAACCTCCAGTGGGAAGGCGGCCATTAGAAGAACACGCACCATTGAACCTGAAAATAACAAAAACAAACAATATATAAGAGTCCGGTAGGGTAATAAATCTCTTCTGAAGCAATATAGTTCATTTTGGGTGAAAAACAAAACATTCCTCTAAAATATATATACTGACATCAGCAATCAACATCATGATTGTAATTATTTCCTTTTTAGTACATCTACTGCTGTTTGCATGTGTCAAGCACTACGACTGTATCTATGCATATAAATTCACCATATATATCCAGCAAAAATGTTTTGTTATAGTCAAAAGGAAAACAAACAAAGGCATTCAATTAGAGGTGAGAAATTAATTGGGAATATGAATTATAGGTGAACTATTCTTTACCTACTAGCGATCAAGCTTCTTTAACCAAGAAGCTTGAAATATTTGAATGTAAAATAAAATAAATAAATAAATAATAATAAAAATAACATGATGTAATTAAAATGCACAACTTACATTAAGGAAATCTGCATTTGTATCCACAGGCTAAAAGTAAAACAGTAAATGTGTTAGTGATAGTACAGGTATTTGTAAAAAAAAAAAAAAGCCGGAAGTAACTGTGACGCTTCTAGTGGGATGCTAAATGCAGAGATTTATATTTACAGTATAATACTGCATGTACGGGTAACTGTGTTGTGAACTGTAACTGAATATTAGAGAATCTCAGAGAAATTAAATGTATTTATTTTTTGAATTTATCAATCATAAAACCGTCTGTTTTGAAGGCCTGTTACGATAGCGACTTTTTGTTGGTCGGTATATTGCCCCATAAACAATTGCGACAAGTTATGTCATTGTCATTTTAAGACCATTTTATGTCTTTGAATGTATAATCATAATATAACACCATAATAATGCAAGATCTACACACTTTCAATTGACAAACCAACATCTAATTCTTAAAGTATTTAGATCATTGAAATTAGGAATCAAAATATTAGATACCTTAAAAACTTGAATAAATAGTAAATTTTCTAACAAATAGAAAACAATGTTATTTAATGTTATTGTTTTGTTATCATTATATTTTATTTTTGTAAATATAATGGCGGATAAATTACATCATCAACAATTATTGAGGTCATGTACATGTATTGTGTGTTAAGTCGATATATCGATTATTGTGATAGGCCTACTGTTTTGGTATCATAACGAGCTTGTCAAACATGCATGACCACTAAACAATGTCTAAGCAGTAGTATTGGTCTGAATGACAACAAACATAACTAGTGTTTTGGAAAATCTGTTAGAAAACAGTTATTTCAATAATTATGATTAGCATGTGACACAGACACCGCATAAAAAACTACAACAACAAATACTTACTTTAGGAGGATGGGGGAGGGCAGCATGAGGTTGAGACTTTGACATCTGTAAAAAACAAATTCATGTATTACAAACAAGTCACTTAAAAATACATTAATGTGGCAGATTGTTCCCTGTTCAGATGCAGTGTATAAGTACAATCAGGGCTGTCACAACAATGGGGTGGGGCCAAGTGGCTGCAACCCTAGGTACAATGTGCAGGTATATATAATTACATATAATATATGTGAATAAAGCAAGAATCTGTTTAGGTTAGTCACTGTGCTGACTGATGCTTGCTAGGTTTATATGATTGCAAACTGCACAAAAACAACAACGGCAACAACATTAATGACAATGACAAACAAAATTACTTACATTTATGTAAATCTCACATTAGGAATATCTGCATTCGATTTCATGGGCTGAAATAAATAGGCAGAAACATTACTGCTAAAAAAATAAAAAACAAAAACTCTAAAAAGCCTAAAAATGACTTAAAAAGCAAGGAAATGTGGAACATTGTAATTAGCGAACATTAATAAAGCATAACTGTTCTTTGTTTCTAACCTTGGTAAGTACTCTGTAGCCAGAAGGAGAGGTAGGATTTCTGTGAAAGCCAAATTAAATGTGAATAGGCTTTGATAGTTATTGAGAAGGCAGAATAATAAGAAAAGGCAAAAGTACGTCACAATATAATTAATTAAGTTACATATTTTGATTACCAAATTATGGAAGCGTGGAGCTGCCACCCAGGCAAAAGAAAAATAGAGCTGTATCACGTTATGACGTGAAATGTTTATTGTTCTAACATTATGCTTTTCATGTTTGTATAATATAATATCACGTTATTATAATATACATAATTGTCACGTTCGCACAATATTGTACGGACGTGATAATTATGTACATTTTTCGTACAATGTTGTTCAAACATGATAGTATATTGTTAGAACGATAAACTTTTCACGTTATAACGTGATATACTTATATTTCTCTTTTGCCTGGGTGGCAGCTCTACGCTTCCGTTCCAAATACACGAGAATAAAGTAATATTATATGGGAAAAGGCACCTGCTAGCTTGATGATGGAGGCTTCTTAGACTGGCCACCCGCCTTGGCTTCTTGTCGCCACTCCACGAAATAAAGGTCCGTTTCCTCCATGCCAGCTAATTATTCATCCTCATTAAAATCTCGTATATGTTCAGTTGGCAGAATTGAGAATTTTACATCTTCCAACCACTTAATTAACGCGAACATAATCGGCTTGTTTCTTCCCGTCTCCTGTATCCGGCCGTTCCTCTCGCTGTCAGATTTCGCGCCTCAGAGACGTCGTTATTTTTCAAAAAAAAAAAAAAAAAAAAAAGAAGAAAGAAAGAAACAGTAACAACTACTAAAGAGAGTTTTTGCACGCTCATTGCACATTTGTGGGAATGTTTAAATATTTAATTTTTATTAATTACTTTTCATTATATCTTTATTTTTTAAACCACCGTGGCAATGCGCATGCGCATACACTCCTGCACGCAAAGGGCTTTGGAGTTGACGTAATGTCGCAATGCATTGTGGGAGCGCAGCACCATCTTGGCAGGTCACGAATCAAAACAAGATTGCTACGAACCATTCTGAAACGTAGCTCAAAAGAAAATGACGGTATAGAGACAGATTCTGTCCAGATGCAAAGAGACGGTACTTGATTGTTGAAATGTGGACCCGTATGAAATATAGCCGTGGAGTAGAAACCCTGAAGACCAAACCGCTATTGACTTAGCATGATCTACTCTCATACCTTGTCTGTGGAGTCAGAGCATACACGGCGCACCAATTTCGCAATTATAAATCTCTGGAGGCGCACATCCAATTCACCAAGGACTGGGTACAAGATTTGGCTATTTTTAAGCCTCCACGTTGTGAGTACGCCGTCATTCAAGCAAAGGTAAGTCAGCTTGAGTACTGCGAGTAAAATGCGTTTGATTCCCCCCAGCATTCAAATTAGTGCTAGCAAAAATTCATTCGTGAGGGGGAAATTACAGTGAGAACATGTAGAAGCTCTGTTAGAGGGATAACATAGTGAGTTCAGTGCATTGATGTGACATTGTCCTGAAGGATTTAGTTATTCTTTATGGTTAAAGAAATTGCCCTAATTAATTCATATTTATTATAAATAATCCTAATTACACATCTTGCTTCCTTGTTTGTGTCCTGTGTCACTAAAAATACATTCTGTTTTAGTTTTATACATTGATTAATGACCTGCAGAATCTGCTTGTCATATTAGGTGTCCATAGTTGTCACTTAAAGTCGAACTTTATGTTTTCTCCCTCTTGAAAGTGATTACATCCTTGCATTACATACTTTAGGTTCATTTTTTGCTGATAGGTTTCTAAAAAGAAACATGCAGATTTAGAATATAACATGCAGCGTTCTATAGATGGATACATAAAAACACTTTATTTGTTACATTTATGATAAATGGATTTGAAAGTAAATAAAACACATTTGTGTCGGACTTGGCTTATTAAAGTTCTTGTCTTTAAATGAACTTTGTCTGTGTGTGTTTTAGGTCCTGCACTCTTAAAGACTGAATTGCAGCATTGCAGCCACAGGTCATTGTGAGCATCACAGGGAAGGTTGAAGCCGCCCACTGCAGCTGTATGGCTAGAGTCGTGGAGACTTGCAGCCATGTCACTGCTCTTCTGTTTAATGTAGAAGCAACAGTGAGGATCTGTGGCACAAGGACTGTTACAGATGAACCTGCATACTGGGTTTTGCTGGGTAATATGACCAAGATACAGCCAGAGGTTGGCCATAAGATAGACTTCTCCTCTTCAGCTGCCCAAAAAAAAGGTTCTTGATCAAAACATAAACAGACCATTCGTTGTGACAGGTAAAAGAAGCCATCCTCAAAAAAGAAAGGTTCCACCTGCTACTGTGGAGGAGTTGGATCAACTGATGGGACAATATTTTTCCAAGCATAGTTCTGTTCTGAATAACCCATAATGTTTTAATTTAGGGGGCCATGTAAATACTTTGCATTTACTGAATATGTACTTACTAAATACCACTGTTCAAAAGTTGAATAAAGAAACAAAGAAATGTTTGCCTATTTTTAATTAAAAGCACTTTGTCGAACATCACATCAGTTACAATGTAGAAAAAATGTTATGTATAGTTTACAAATGACAAAATGTTCACATAAAATCATGACAGCATTTGTATAATATCACCCACTACTAGCATTCTGTAATTTACTGTCTCTTTTGAAAACTTATCACTACATAAACAGCACAAGACTTAAAAGTATTTAACAAGAGCATTTTTCCCTGGTTTTACTACCACACTGGGGCACATGTTCACCAAAACGCAGCAAACCTTTGCCATCTTATCCAGGAAGGTCACCTTTTTACCCTCACATGGAAGAAGTAATCTGATTGGCATGGTGGTATGTAGCATGTAGTTTGAAGCAGGGATTTCGTAGTGCCCCATGTGTAGTGTTGGAACCCAGTCAGGATTTGTTTCATTCATTTCATAGGCTGGTTTGTTGCAATAATGCCAAATAATTAGCAACTCTATAAATAGAAGGTAGTTCTGCATGTTTGTTCTAAGTTTGTGCTATTGAAAATAAAATTAACAGACTATAAATAATAATATGAACTTATTTAGAACTTACCTGAATGAAAATACTGGAGCACACCAACAGATATCTGTGGCTGGTAGAGAACTGAATATCAGCTCGTCTCGCAGCTGCTATCCAGGCTAGACGCCTTCTTTTGGTAACATCCAACACATAAGCTCCCTCATGATGTTTCCAGGTGAGGAAACAATGAAAAGAGAGCCTGTTTTCAAGCTTATTCCTTTGTCGGTAGTGCAATCTAACATTACAACCGACCACACAGCAAGCATTTGTTTGGCCTGCTAATATGGCGCCTTGACCAAAAATCCTGGCTACGCCCCATCCCGTAAGATCACGCTCCAGAGCCCTATTAACGTACGGATCTAGAAAGAAGACGCTGCATTTTTAACTCTGAGGGAGATGGAGAATGAGCCTATTTCCAAAACAGTGGAGTGTGTTCCTTTAAGTACTAAATTGTATATATTGTCAAAAACTAAAGTGTACATAGCAGTTGTTGTATCTTGTTTACTGTATCACTGACAGATAATTTCAAAGTCAATGAACGCTACATTATAGTGAGATATTGTGTAATGTGAAATACTGTAAGCAAATGAATAAACAACCTAATTCGTGATAGACCTTTGACTCTGTTTTGTTTGAATCCAACTGTTTTTTGCAGATGTGCATAAAACATGTTACTTTTAGTATTGTTATCATTATCATCATTATTGCACTAAATATATTTTAAATAAAGGATACTTTGATATACATTCTACTGTAAGGTTGGAAATGTATTTTCTTCACCCTAAAATATGTTTTGAAATGTATTTTGGTTTGAAAGAAATATATTTTCAATTTCAAAAATATATTTTTTTGGAGCATCACAAATACAAAATATATTTACCATATATTTGAAATATATTTTGGCCAGGAAAAATGTATTTTTTTACCGTATGGGGTTGCCTGTGTCCTTGTCTTTTGGGAAAATACTTTACACAAGTAGTGGCTCAAAGAGGATTCTTTTTTTTCCTTTTTTTTTTTTAACTGTGCTGCAATTGTTTACTGGATTATTTGTGCCATTAATTAGTGTCAACTAATTTTTATTCAATCTCCACACAGGATATGCTTGTGAAGATGGAATATGGGGGAGAGCAGAAGTGCGTTGAAGTTCCACAAAGTGATGAATGAAGGACAAGCATATTGTATTGAAGAAATAAGTGATGAGAATGCTGTTATTTGCATTTACCATGTCAGACCTTTTGATAAACACAATTCTAATGAAAGTGAGAACATGTATACTGTACATCTTTCAGAAAATGTTTTGAAATTGTTGTGCACAGTTCAGAATAAATGTTTTTCAAAAACCATTGCATCTTTTTAGTAAATGTTTATTTCCAAAAGAAATTTCTAGAAGTTCAGAACCGTAAAATTCCTGCTTTTTAGAATGAATTAGAAGATAACTCTTACGTAGTTAAACTAAAATACTCTTTGAGAGTTAATATATAAACTCTTAACACCAAGTGTTAAATTATCAACTCCAGACAGATTTGGTGTTTAACACTAAATCAGAGTTAACGTACCAACTCTCTAAAAAGAGTTAAATTAACACTCTCTGGTGTGGACCCATATGGACACTTTAATAGTGTTGAAATCAAATCCGACAGTGTTAATTTGGACATGCTAGATTTGCTGTGTAGGAGCCATTCTTGGGTTAATACCTTATGTGGTCACTAGAGGTCACCTTTTTCTGTTTTGATTATGTAATGTAAAGGTATTTAAGGTAGACGCACGTAATCGGCGTCAGGTGTTTCATTAAGAAGGCAAACAGTTTGTGACCGTTGCGCTGTTATGCTAAGTCGATACAGAATAAAGACCAAAAAGGACAAGATACATACTGCTGGATTTATTGGACTGTGAACTTAATTCATGCATACCAGTGACATCGCGTCGCCCCCCGTTAACGACCACCTCAGTGGCTTCAAGCGTAGGCTTAGCCTCTACAAATCTAATTTTAAAAATGTCACAGACCACGTGAATACATCATCTGACTTATTGTAGTTGCAATGAATGGTGGACTGCTTTATGATCTGAGTATTTTGCAAAATTGTTATTTATATACTTATTTGTACAACACTGTTAACATAATACTTGTGTTTCCTTGTTTTGTCTAATTCAGATTGGCTGTGACATTTGCCCACGGTGGTACCACAGGGGCTGTGCAAAGAAGCCCCGCAAGAGCAAAGAAAACAAGTTTGTCTGTGAAGCATGCTGGTCAGACAGTTAGGTTCTCTGGCAATTTTTCTGAGGCTTTGAAATGTGTGTGTTTTGTATCGTTGTCTCCAATAATATTAATTAGTTGTTTATTTATGTTTGTGTTGCTGTGTGTGCTTCTGTATTGTTAACAACATTAAAATTCAGCTTTGATTTGAATTAGTTTGTAGGATTATTCAATTATTTTTTGTTTCCTAACATGTTAACATTATAGGTACTGTGGGAAAAGAATTAATATATATGTTGTTTCATGGTTTACTGGTGTTCAGCTTCCGCTATACCCCCTGTTTCTGGTATATTTGTTACTTTATTTCAATTGGTGGTTTCTTCTTTAATTGGATGTTATTGTTATTGTTTTTTGCTTTCGTTTCAATTAATAAGTGCTGTATTGGAATGACATTTTTTTAACTTTTGTTTTCTCTTTCGTATTACTTATTGTTCTTAATTTGTTTATGCAGATCTCCTCCCAGCTGTTTCCATTTGGCCATTATCGTTTTTTTGGTGTTATATTTGAAATTTGACATTTTATGCGCTGTCCAATAAAGGCTTTATTTAAATTTTCAGCAGAATGTATGGGCAGAAATCTGTGGCATCAGAAACTGAAATTGAATAAGTTAAATTTGAATTTGAATTGCTTAGATTCAATCTGAATTGTAACTTGAATAAATGCTTTTGAAAACTGAATTTGAATTAGTCTAATTTGAAATTGAATTTATGGTTTGAAAATGATCATCACTAAATTGAAATTGAATTTTATATTTTGAAAATGAATTCATTTGCTTTGAAACGACATTTTATCCTTTAAAAATTCAGCTCTCGAATAATTTCAGTTTCACTTCTCACCATTCAGTTTCAGTTCTACAATTCAGTTTTTTGGAACTTTCATCCGGTTCTTGTGTAATCGTGCGCAGAGTAATCGAACTTCGTTTTACTAGCGGACCGCAAGTGGCAATCTACGACATCTTGAGCTGGAGCTGGAGTAATTCTTCTGAAGACATTCGTGATGTCAAATGACCAGTTGAGAAACTCTCAGGTTGGTAATAAATGTATTACATGTATAAGAACAAGCGTCATGTTAACAAATAATACCCGTACAGTAACGTTTATGCGTGTTGTAGCTGTTAGCTAAAAACGCTAATTTAGCGTAGATTGCCCTGGGTTCAGCGTTGACAAACAAATATGAAAGACTCCTTTCAATAGAATCCCAAAGTTGTCATCTTGTAGCCCTCCAGAGTCCTCCACACTTGCAGAGGCCCCTACAGTAGGAAAATGTGCAAAAGAATGTCAAAACCATTGCTATTTGGGTTTTCTTATGTCTCACACAGCATCCCAAGTCTTTAGCTTACTTAAAACCCTTAGCTACAGTGTATATTTAGTCTAACACTCATCAGTGTCTGGATCATTACTGATCACTTCGGTGTGATATGATATATAACTTTTCTGTTACATAGTGTATGATTAAATACACAGTACTCTTAACATACTTAACATACTCCTCAATTCTTAACATACTCAATTGTCAGGTCAGCAAGACACCTGCTAAATTTACTAACTTCTACCACTGTTCAGCCCAGTGTTCAGACTCACCAAGAGCCTCCCAGGTTTTGTGAAGCTAGACACAAACAACACATGCACAGATTACCAAATGACTTTTGAATCATTTGACATGTGTTTTACTGTTGTATTATATTAATTAGTTAGCATAAAATGATGTGATGCATCTTCTGAATATTGTGTCATTCTAGCAGACAGGAAACGAGTCAGGAGAGAGGGAGAGATGGCCGACCAAGTATCCACACAGAAATGACTAGGTTCCTTGTTGTATTTGTTCCTTTGTCAGACTTGTTGTTCCTTATACTTACTCATTTAAGTTCTCAATACCCATAACTTGTTCAGATGTACAATTGTATTGTTTTATATCAACTTACAACATGTCTTCACAGGTCTTTTCCTGCTCTTTATGGAAACAAAGCAAAGCGCCGATGCTTTCGAGGGCCTGCCAACCAATTCACACCAGTTAAAGAGATACAACTTAATTTTTATCTCTTACCCAAGCTTGTTCAGTCTACTCCAAAAGGCAGTGAAGAATTTGTCCATCTGCAAGCTGGTTTGGGACGTAGGTCTACAATGATACCTGACAGCTACAGTCATGATGAGGTAAGGTACTGCTCCACATTGACAGGAAAATATATTTGTTGTAAGTTAACGAGCAAAAAGTGTTTGTCTTTATTCAGAGTCAATTAATTTGTTGGCCGATGGTTTATTTCAAAGGTATGTTCAAGACTCAAAGATCTGTATCCAAAACTGGAAAGTGTTTCTGGGGGCTGGCTGATTTACAAAGGAGCAGGTAGAAAAAACCTCTTAATGGCCATTCCAACTTTTGAATTGATAGTTATAGAAGAATTTTGATGATATCATGACCATGAATGCACTGCAATGTGTACTGCCACATTTTAAATAGTACTGAGTCACTCACTTTTCTCGACAGGTGGATGGGGTTCTCGGAAACTAAATATGGTGCCTCCTGAGGACAGTGGATATACTGGGTCACTGCTAAAAAAATGCAAGTGCTGGGGGAATGACCGTCCTTTACATTGCTCCAATCCAGGAAGAGCTAGACACTCAGCCGCTGCCTCCTGACTCTAGCTCCTTTTCCAATATGCCAAAAGCGATGTGCCACTCATGTCAAACCAGCTACCCACTTCAACTCTTAGCAATGCATGTTGAAACATGTCAGCCTTCAGATACTAATGCAGAGTGGTGTGTACAGTCCCGTTGCATGGATGAGTCTGGGAGATCACATTACACGTAGCTTTGTCCTATAAAACTACGTAATGACTGAAACATGTTTTGAAAATGTTTTTATCAGTCAGGAGCTTCATGTTCAATGGATGTCACTACACTTGCTTGTGTTTCTGTAGGTAATTTATTAAGTTTGTACTTGCTATTCTCCTTTATCAGACTTGTAATGAAGACATAGAGGACACACCACATCCCATACCACATACAGAAGACGATCAACTTAACTCACATCTAAAGGTGAAGTTTTGTACCCCTTTAACCTTTATCTATTTGACTGTGCATGACAAAGACAGGAACATAAATATGATGCCTTACATTGAATGGGGAGAAAATTGAGTTTGATTAAAGTGTCCTACAATAGCCAAGTTGAAGAGGTTCATTATTAGAGGTTGGATTTATTCCTTATATCTAAAGTGGGTAGCCCATGTAAGCTGTATTTGTAATGAAAGTTGACAGATAAGCAACCATCAGATGTATGCAATCACATCACAATTCCATTCTTTTAAAGTTGCTGGTTTTTTCCCCTTTCTTTGCTTGTCTTGACAGGATGTGGAGGAAGATGTCATTATTTTGTCCTCAACTGCAAAGGTAATGTTGAGTGCAACGTGTTGAATGTCTGTCTTTGAGGCATTATTGATTCTATCGTTGATATTGTTTCCTGTTACAGATTGTGTGCCCTGTCTGCGGTGAGACATTTCCTCAGAATGAGGTGGAGGCACATGCAAGCGAGTGTTGTGAGAGGTAATGCAGTCTTTTAATATGGCTTCCAACGTATGTTTGAGAATTTTCCTACAAGCCTTTTGCTTTCCACCTATTAATTTATATTTTGATAGACAGCATTTTATGCTTTGTTAGTGATTGTGCCATGTATGTTATACTTTGGTTTTGATCCTTATAAAAAAAATTTTTTTTGCATTAGGTTTTGTCATTGTTGCCATAACATTTTTAATTGTTTAAGTCTTACAGAAGTTATTACAACACGGTTGAAGAAGTTCTCTTAAGTTTTAAAGGTATTGTTTTATTTGTTGCTTTTGTACAGTACATGTTTGAGGTCAAGTGATGTGGTTTTTACTCTGGCATTTTTTCATTACAGCAATGCAAACCTACCTTCACAACAAAGGATGGGCATTTCTAGGTTTGTACACATCAGTAGTCTTTCTTCAATGCTCTGTACAGTGGTTTTCAAACAATTTCTGCCAAGTACCCTTTGTGTAAAGGAATCCAGCTACCTAAAGGCTTAGCCTGCCTACTGCATTTTCTTCTTCTGTTAGGTCAAAGTCACATACTGCTAGTGGTGACACAATTCAGTTTGAAAACCTAAAAGACATTAACGAACAGAGATGGGCAGTAACGAGTTACTTGTAACGCGTTACTGTAATCTGATTACTTTTTTCGAGTAACGAGTAAAGTAAGGGATTACTATTGCAAAATCGGTAATTAGATTACCGTTACTTTCCCGTAGGAACACTGCGTTACTAAAACCGTGATTTTTTGCGAGAATGTCTCACGACAGTGACGTAAGCGAGTGCGCCGTTAGTGACAACAGCTGTGTGCAGATCAACAATGGATCACATATCGAGTGCGGGAGAGAGTATGAGCATGCAGCGTTTAAAGCGTGGAAGTACTGACCTTACTTTGAGTTTGATTCCATAAAAAGTGACAAAAACATTAGCGTCCATCGTGCGTGGGAAGAAAACTTCTTTTTACAGCGAAAAAAACCCCTAAACTTCCAAGGAAGCACCAAGAGCGCAACGACGTAATGGGAAACTCACAGAGACACTGCCGTATCCTTCCACTGACCGCTGCACACCTGCACCAGGGTAAACCTCCGCCTACTGCAGTCCTGCTTTACAGGTGAAAATAGAGCAACAGGACCGCTGAGTCTTTGACTTTATTTATGTTCTGCTGTGTTTTACTTGCATCTATTTGAAAGAGTGAGTGTAAACACAAAAAATTATTTTATTTTATGTGCTGGAATGTGCAGAAAATAGGTTTAAATGTTAAACTCATTTATTCAACTCAGAGAATGTTGCATATAATTACATTTTTGCTTGATGCATAAAGTTAAAAGATTAAAAATGATAAAACAAGTTAAAAAAAGAGACTTTTCCATTTGATTACATTTTGTATGATGGATTATGTAGAAAAAGTAGAATTGGGCTGAAAGATCTATCGCTTTATCACCTCTTCAGGTTGTAAATCGTGTTTTTAAAAAGTAACTAAGTAACTAAGTAATTAATTACTTTTGAAAATAAGTAATCAGTAAAGTAACGGGATTACTTTTTTGGGGAAGTAATCAGTAATTAGTATTTTCTCCATTAGCCTGGATGAAATCCTGCAGGCCATAAGTACTGCTGTGAATACAGAGGAAGAATTCCGTATCACTGTCTCAAGATCCAATATGGTGGAGCGGGGACTTGCAGAGTGGAAGAGGCAAAAAAAGGCATTGCCTACAAATCAGCTGAGGGTCACATTCATCGGAGAGGCAGGAATTGATACAGGGGCATTACGGAAAGAATTCCTCACAGGTACTCATATTTAAAATGTGATCTAAATTGATAGGAGTGAAAATGGCTACTTAACCGGACTAACTATTTGTGTTAAAAGAAATGGTTGCAGGCTTGGAGCAACGGCTATTTGAGGGTGACCAGACTGGGAAGGCTCCCAAATATTCATTGCTGGATCTCGATCTAGGAAACTTCCGGTAGGCCTTTCTCACATGCATTGGGGTCTGCAGTTGTGTGTACACACACACGCATTGGAAATTACCTGATTGATGTTATTTATCTCTTCTCCTCTCACAGTAGTGCTGGTGAAATTTGGGCAGTTAGTCTGGCGCAAGGTGGGCCACCACCCTGCTGCCTCAAAGATTGGTGTTACCAGTACTTGTGCAGTGGAGAGCTGCAGATTGAGAACATTAGGAAAGAGGATGTCTGTGATGTTCATTATACTTCTGTTATCTCCCAGGTATGAAGTCTTAAAGGTTTCACTGCTCTACAGTGTTTTGAATTACATGTTTAGCACAGATTTTACCATCCCTTATGTTATTTGCAAATTATAGGACTCTGGAATTGGTCATGTTAATGTGTATGTTTGTGTCCTTTAAGGTTGATTCGGCCACAGAAGATAAAATGACAGAACTCACTGATGAAATTTTGAGTTGTGGCTATCATGGACCTGTTAATGTCGAAAAGAAAGAAGAAATTGTTCGGTAAAACTGTTTTACTGTTTCCCCCCCCAAAAAAAGTTGTTTTTTTTTCATTTAGCAGCATGCTACTTTTTCTTCCTTTCTGCATTTCAGTGCTGTTGTCAGAGGTGTGGACTCGAGTCACATGACTTGGACTCGAGTCAGACTCGAGTCATTAATTTTATGACTTTAGACTTGACTTGAAAAAATGTTCTAAGACTTGTGACTTGACTTGGACTTTTACACCAATGACCTGGGACTTGAATTGGACTTGAACCGGTTTACTTGAAAAGACTTGATATTTCACCCCAAATATAAAATTTAACATGCATATAGAGATTGAAAATGTGACGTCATTCAGGGGTAAACCGCAAAGGATTCTGGGAACTCGTGGCAAGAGGTACTAGCGCACGCAGGCTTTCAATTGAAATCAGTCACACAGCGATAAAAAGAAACACAAAAATGTCAAGAAGCCGTTGTATTATTAACTGCAATAGCCGGTCGCATGACAGCCACGGGAAGCCGACGGGTAAAGAGATCGGTTGTTATCGGATTACGTCGTTGAAGAGAAATTGTTCGAGCCATGTTTCCGAAGTAACAAAGACGCGACGGATGGCCTGGATTGCAGCCATTCAAAGATCAAATATAACGTCCCAGAACACTCCAGCTCAGGTTAGTCTGCTCCAAGCATTTACACGAAGGTCAGTGTTTTTTAGTAGTTAATACGTCATTTTCATAACATAATTGGTGATATAGGTTACAAGCAAGTCTGGCACTGAGCAGAAATTGTCGCGCTATGCTCCTTTATTTATTGTGCATAAATAGTGAATTGTCCTGACACAATATTGCGTTTCGCCTCTGTTATTATGGTACATTGACAAAAACATATACTTTTATTCACAGGATAAAACAGGTTTTTTGTATCACTAATTGCCCAGTACGATTACAGCATACAGTATTATTGTCACTGCTACATTTCTGTAACGCGTACCAGAAATTATTTCCACTACTAATTAATTACCGTTGAGCTCAAAGGTCCTATTAATAAATGGTTAAGGAATGTGTATTTATGACGACGATTTGTGAGACTGGTAAACTTGTGATACGTACGATGGTCTTTCGTTCTACACGGTGCATTTCAAGGTCCTGTACCCATCCGGCGGTAAACTGTACCTGGGCTTGTTGCAGTGACCGGAAGTTACTAAACTTCACGAGTGTATGCGCTCACTCCAAGAACCGTATGATTATAAATATGCATATAAATATGCTACAATGAGATAGCTGACTTCATCTAACTAGCAAATGTTGTCCAGGCTACGTTGGTGATACAGTTTTTTTTAATGTGTATGATATTTTTGTCATTCGATTTTAAAGCCGGTCCTACAACCGCATCCAAGAATAACATGCAGCTTATCTC
This sequence comes from Aulonocara sp. 'chitande type north' Nkhata Bay, assembly GCF_057382095.1. Lineage (NCBI taxonomy): Eukaryota > Metazoa > Chordata > Actinopteri > Cichliformes > Cichlidae > Aulonocara > Aulonocara sp. 'chitande type north' Nkhata Bay. The sequence goes on along the minus strand of NC_141347.1, from coordinate 2,132,075 downwards.
AGAACTGTCGGTGAAAATTATTCTTGGAGCTAGGTTTAATTGAGCTGCATTTTAAAGAGGTGCAATTTCACAATTTGTGTATATTTTCTAAGTTCACTATTTTGTCATGTGTTGAGAAAAACACAGATTTTAAAATTACATGGTCTAATATTTACATTTAGCATAACTGCAACATTCTTTTTTCATTTTTTTTTTTTAAAGACTCGAAAGGACTTGAAATTCAAAGTTTCAGACTTGTGACTTGACTCGGACTTTTACACCAGTGACTTGAGACTCGACTCTGACTTGCCTGACATTACTTGAGACTTGACTTGAGACTTGAGGATAAAGACTTGAGACTTACTTGAGACTTGCAAAACAATGACTTGGTCCCACCTCTGGCTGTTGTTCTTCACGCCACACTTCGGTTGGTGCCTCTCCTCTCCCAGCTACGTGATGGTCTCAACCTTTATGGTCTTACTGATCTACTGAAGCAGTACCCAAACATCTGCCAATCGCTGTTTGTCCCAGGGGTGGAAGTTAAGGTGAGTAAATGTTGACTTTAGTAGGGATAACCCTTGTAATTGTGAATAGCAGTTCAAAGTGCTCTTTACCTTTACTTTATAGTATATACTTTAAGTCCTATAGTAGAGAATGTAATTAATGGTGGCACTGGAAAAAGAATATTCAAAATTGTCTTAAGTTGCTTAATATTCCTGAACCGTTTAGAGCAAAAACAAGGCATCAGGAACAATGAAAAAATCCCTTTTAACAACGAGTATTTACATGTAACCTACAGAGTTATAAAGAGACTTGATCTATACAAAGTTATAAGATTAAATGAGAAGAACTAGCAAGCAGCATGAGACAGACGTTTAAGTCCCTGTCTTTATGTGTGACAAAAGAATACAATTACTTAGAATAAAGACAAAATAATAGGTCCTTGATCTTGATTCAGATAAAGTCACAATTTTCTTTGTCTTTCTTACCAGGCTGATGCTGACTTTGTTTTTGCAACATGCCATCCTGAGTTCAGCGAGAAGGGCTCCAACAAAGAACGGGTGGAAATGAGGATTATGAACCATCTACAGGAATTCTTGCAAGAGCTGGAATCACGTAAGTGCACATGTAGTTTACTGTCAATGTATTTTGTCTTTCTGTGTTAAACTTGGAATCATAATTTTATGTAAGGAATGGCTAAACTTTTAGAGAATGGCCAGTCTTGGTTTTCATGGAGTTTGCCGCTTTAGTGTTTTTAGATCTTTTTGTCCGACGTTTCTGGAGTACAAAAAGATATAAAAAAACAAAAGCAGCAAAATGTGTGAAAACAGTTCTTATTCTGTAAACCTTTGGCCACAGCTGTAGATTACACTATGAGTGCTTGTTCACTCTTTGTCAGTAATTAAATTTTTAAGTTGTGTTTGTGAAGTTACAGGTAAACAGTATCTAATATTTTATCTAAATGACTGCTTTGTCTTTTTTTTTTTTTTTAAAAAGGTGAAGAGCCTGAGACCAGTGACCGTCCAGTCATCCTTTCCCCAAGTTCATTCTTACAGTGGCTCACAGGACAAGGCCACATTCCTGTCCTGCCAGATGAGAAGATGAACTTCAAAGTCTCTGTGCAGTTCAACCACTCATGCCATATTCAGTATGGCACTCATGAAGTTTGCTACCCAACCGTTACAGCATGTAGTAATACAGTCAAGCTACCTGTTCAGCATATGCAAACTTATGAAGAGTTCAAGCATGTGATGACAAACGCGTTCCACTATGGTCAGGCATTTCTTCATATTTAGGAGCATGATCAGCCAGCCAGACATCTTGATTGTTCCATGAAATGTTAGTAAAACAAAGAAATCGACATATGTTGCTTGATGGTTTTTTTTTTTAATTATTGTTTTACAGTTTAAGCATTCTGTTTATTGCCATTGAAATTATTATAAAAAACGTTTTTGTCAATATAGTCCTTGCTGATCTCATTCCCTCCTCCATTTAACTGTGTCAGCTTGTGAGTATCGATTTGGGTTCATGAGTGTAACAGAAAGTAAGAAAATGAAAATTACCATTAAAACAAGGAGAGGTTCTTATTCTTCTTAGAAAAAGGGATTATTTAAAAGAAAAACTATCACTAGCAGTTTGTAAAATAACATGTTCTTATAATTTTACTCTCTGATGGGCCAAGCTGCAACTTTCATGGATTCATGTAGGTGAAGACCATGGTGTGGTCAGGTAAATGTCTCTTCCAAAACTACATGAAGGCACAAGAGGATCTATGGAAAGGCGTAGAGATTCAATATCTTCAGCATTCAGTGGACATTCCATTTCTGGCACCAAAACACCTGGGTTGTTATGATGGGATAGCCCTGCACTCTCCCAATCAATGCTCTCAATTTGGACTTCCTGAAATAAAGCAGCATATGTAAATGATTTTAAAAATCTACATATAGCACTCAATAAAACCAAAACATTGCCATTATTACTCAACTGCCAAATTTTCTTCATATCTCTGTGGCTCTCTGATGGGGTGCTGCAGCATCCCAAGTTCCCACAGCTGGTTTGGTGAAAGGCTATGCTCTGTCCTGATGGAATGATCATTCCAGCCAACAGAAAACTTGGCCAAATCTTGGGTCTTGGGAGGAAGGTGTAATGGGCACAGAAGAGATGAAGACTATCTGAGATGTTAAGAAATCCATCTTCCTCCAAGCTGTGTAGCACATCATAATAAATGTGTGTCACCCCTGTCCAAACATCCCTCCATAGGCGCTCAATTCTACATTTGAAAAAAAAAAAAATACAGAAAAGGTCTGAAAGGTCAATCAAAAACTAACAAAGGACAGCCAAACAGCAATTCAGCTGGAGTCATTCATGATGAAATAACAATGTTATGCCATTTAGATCTTACAAGCATTACCTCTGGTTGTGCACGCTTTTTCCTCTTATGAAGCTTCCACATCCTGTGCCTCTCACAGTGAACATCATTTCAGCAATCTTGACATTTTCAACTCCTTGGTCAGCTCTCACTCTGTACCATATAAGATTTTGAAATAAGTATTGAAACAACAAAATACACAAAAATATTATTCAAATACATGATTGACACACTTGCAAATTTATATACAGCACTGAAATCCTGATCATTTCATGGTTAAACATGGCAAACACAAATCATGAGACAAACTCCAGAATAAATTTTACGAAGAATTACTCACTTGTAAGGCCATCCAAATCTTCTCACTCCGTCCAGAAAAAAATCAAGTGCAGTGCTGGCTGTGTTGTTGCATGCAGCATTAAGGTACATAATCTAAAGTGGGGGAAAATTGATTAACACCACCACATTAAAAATTCATACATATATACAAAATGTTTATAGGAGGACATGTGACAAGAGTGTGCAAACTGTCATAATACACAATATGATCAAAATATGTGAGCTGTATAATTACATAAGCGGAGAGAGAAAAGATAACAAGATGTGAGAAAGTCTTTGTGGATTTAATAATATGTGCTGTATTTGGGTACGCAATTTACTTTCCTAGAGTAGCCATCTATGCCGCCAAATATCACTATGTTGTATTTGGTGAAAAAAAGACAAGCAAAGCATAAAGCATCTGATGGATAAAATTATTCAGAATTATGTTAGTCATTTAATTTTCTATGGCAAGGCAAGGCAAATTTATTTGTATAGCACAATTCAACAACAAGGTGATTCAAAGTGCTTTACAGAGACATTAGAAACAAATAAAAAGCATGATTTAAAATTGATTCAAACAAACAAACTAATTAACAAACAAAAAAACAGTATATAAAATCAAAACAGATAAAATCAGAACAATAGATAAAATCAGTAGTTAAATGCAGGTTTTGAAATTTAAGCTTAAGTGTGGATTTGGTGCTTTATTCAAATGCAGCTGAGAATAGGTGAGTCTTCAACCTGGATTTAAATAAACTGAGTGTTTCAGCTGATCTGAGGCTTTCTGGGAGTTTGTTCCAGATATAAGGAGCATAAAAGCTGAATGCAGCTTCTCCGTGTCTGGTTCTGACTCTGGGAACTGATAAAAGACCGGATCCAGATGACCTGAGGGATCTGGAAGGTTCATACTGGGTCAGGAGGTCACTGATGTATTTTGGTCCTAAACCATTCAGAGCTTTATAGACCAGCATCAGAACTTTAAAGTCTATCCTCTGACGGACAGGCAGCCAGTGTAAAGACCTCAGAGCTGGACTGATGTGGTCCACTTTTTTGGTCTTAGTGAGGACTCGAGCAGCAGAGTTCTGAATGAGCTGTAGTTGTCTGACTGATTTTTTAGGTAGACCTGTAAAGATGCTGTTACAGTAATCAAGCCTACTAAAGATGAATGCATGGACTAGTTTTTCCAGGTCCTGTTGAGACATCAGATCTTTTATCCTTGAAATATTCTTGAGGTGATAGTAAGCTGACGTTGTTATTGTCTTAATGTGTTTTTCTAAGTTTAGGTCTGCATCCATCACTACACCCAAATTTCTCGCCTGGTCTGTGGTTTTTAGGTGTATAGATTGAAGTTCTCTGGTGACCTGTAATCGTTTTTCTTTGGCGCCAAAGACTATTACCTCAGTTTTGTTTTTGTTTAGCTGGAGAAAATTGTGGCACAGCCAGTCATTAATTTCCCCAATGCATTTACCAAGAGCCTGTACAGGGCCTTGGTCTCCTGGTGACATTGTAATATATATTTGTGTGTCATCTGCATAGCTGTGGTAGTTTATTTTGTTGTTTTTTATAATCTGCCAGTGGGAGCATGTAAATGTTAAACAGAAGGGGTCCCAAGATGGAACCTTGGGGAACTCCACATGTGATACTTGTCTGCTCAGATGTGAAGTTACCTATTGATACAAAGTATTTCCTGTTTTCTAAGTATGTTTTGAACCAGTTTAGTACAGTTCCTGAAAGACCTGCCCAGTTCTCCAGTCGTTTGAGTAATATGTTGTGGTCAACTGTATCAAATGCTGCACTGAGATCCAGTAAAACTAAGACTGACATTTTTCCACTGTCTGTATTCAGACATATGTCATGCCAAAACAAACCTAATTAATTTATGATTGGTGTCAATGTGCTGTAGGAAATGTGGGCCTTGAACAGAGTACTTTCGCCGAACCACACAGCCCAAAGTTGACATTCTTGTTAAGATGCCCTCTGTATCAACTCTGTGCATTGATGCCTTTAGTCTGTTCCACTGTACACGGTGGCCCGCAGCTTGAAGGCAACCCTTGACAATCTGATATCCAGCATGAGGTAGTCTGGATTTAACGTCTCTCACTTTGGCATCAAGAGCGTCATTAGATATGGTAGAGTAAAGACTCCTAACTGACATGTTGTACTCCTGCATTCTCCTGTACATGGTACGTCTTGAGACACCAAGAAGGTCTGCTACACATGTGGCAGGTAGACCAAGCTGAAGAAGACTTTGGAGGTGATTCTCTGTGACCTGAAGCCTAAAACGCCCATAAGGACCAATAATCTGTACCACAGAGTTGAAGGGGGGAGGGTTGTTTCGCTGGTGTAACAAGTTGCTCAGTTCTTCTATAGCTTCGCAGACATCAGCAGGAAGGTCAGCATTCTCCAGTGCATTCATGAAAGTCCTCTCTTGGGTCACAATGTACTCCAGAAAATCAAGGTCAAGAGGGTCGTTGTTGAGGACATACTCCAGCCTTTGCCTAAATCTGGACAAGCACTCCTGCACGAATATATTCTGAAAAAGGAAATGCAATACAATGTCATTTAGTATTAAGATAACTGTTAATAATAAGTGTCACTTAAGGCCATTACAAACCATCAGCGTTGCCTTCACATTTTAAATCCACAAGAATTTAACAATAATAAGCACAGTTTCATGGATTTCAAGCACTTTAATTAATTAATGGTGCTTTTCAGGAAACCTGCAATTTCCTCACACCTGAAACTAGCCTGTAAATTTTCCTTCATCCTACTGTAGGGGCCTGTCTGCTAGAATGACACAATATTCAGAAGATGCATCACATCATTTTATGCTAACTAATTAATATAATACAACAGTAAAACACATGTCAAATGATTCAAAAGTCATTTGGTAATCTGTGCATGTGTTGTTTGTGTCTAGCTTCACAAAACCTGGGAGGCTCTTGGTGAGTCTGAACACTGGGCTGAACAGTGGTAGAAGTTAGTAAATTTAGCAGGTGTCTTGCTGACCTGACAATTGAGTATGTTAAGAATTGAGGAGTATGTTAAGTATGTTAAGAGTACTGTGTATTTAATCATACACTATGTAACAGAAAAGTTATATATCATATCACACCGAAGTGATCAGTAATGATCCAGACACTGATGAGTGTTAGACTAAATATACACTGTAGCTAAGGGTTTTAAGTAAGCTAAAGACTTGGGATGCTGTGTGAGACATAAGAAAACCCAAATAGCAATGGTTTTGACATTCTTTTGCACATTTTCCTACTGTAGGGGCCTCTGCAAGTGTGGAGGACTCTGGAGGGCTACAAGATGACAACTTTGGGATTCTATTGAAAGGAGTCTTTCATATTTGTTTGTCAACGCTGAACCCAGGGCAATCTACGCTAAATTAGCGTTTTTAGCTAACAGCTACAACACGCATAAACGTTACTGTACGGGTATTATTTGTTAACATGACGCTTGTTCTTATACATGTAATACATTTATTACCAACCTGAGAGTTTCTCAACTGGTCATTTGACATCACGAATGTCTTCAGAAGAATTACTCCAGCTCCAGCTCAAGATGTCGTAGATTGCCACTTGCGGTCCGCTAGTAAAACGAAGTTCGATTACTCTGCGCACGATTACGCAAGAACCGGAACCGGATGCAAGTTCCAAAAAACTGAATTGTAGAACTGAAACTGAATGGTGAGAAGTGAAACTGAAATTATTCGAGAGCTGAATTTTTAAAGGATAAAATGCCGTTTCAAAGCAAATGAATTCAATTTCAAAATATAAAATTCAATTTCAATTTAGTGATGATCATTTTCAAACCATAAATTCAATTTCAAATTAGACTAATTCAAATTCAGTTTTCAAAAGCATTTATTCAAGTTACAATTCAGATTCAATCTATGCAATTCAAATTCAAATTTAACTTATTCAATTTCAGTTTCTGATGGCACCGATTTATGCCCATAAGAATGGGTCACATATGATCCTTCTGAATGATATCAGTCAAGTTTGAAGTAGAAATATTGTTTCAGTAACAAGTTATAGTCCACAATCACTTTTTGGCAGGTCAAAAATGGCATATTATGGGTATTAATGTTCCCCTAAAGGTTATTCAGCAGTTCTAAGTGACTGATGGAGATAGAATATATCACATATGACCCTTCTGAATGACTTCCAGCAAGTTTGATGCAGAAATATTGTTTCAGTGACAAGTTATAGTCCACAATCACTTTTTGGCAGGTTGGAAATTGCATATTATCAGTTTTATTGTTCCCTTAAAGGTTATTCAGCAGTTCTAAGCAGTGTTGGGACTAACACGTTATTAAGTAACGCGTTACAATAACTATGTTATTATTGTGGTAATGAGCACGGTAACTAGTTATGCCAAAATCAGGAACGCGTTACTCGTTACAGGGATTTAGATAGGCCCGTTATTCATTACTTCGTGTGGTGGCTATCACGAAGCTTCCACAGATTCAGTAACATTAGCAAGTGGTGTCGCGTTAAACAACAGCAGCACGTTTTATCAGCTGTTGTTAGAATTTATTTAATATTACTTTCTAGTATCAGCTGATGTTTGCTGGAGCCACAGCTGTAAAAGCTGCTGGTCATGATATGGTTTGGTTATCTGGTGAGAGGGAAACATGAAGATGAAACCAGGAGATGTCCTTACTGAATCATCAGAGCTGGACAGGTGATGGAGAAACAGGTTTGCCTTTTAGGTGACATTAATGAGTTGAAGAGAAGTTATGAACTGTTTCTGAGAGAAACAGCTGACAGCTGGTAACTGTGCAGGGGCGGGTCTGGCTAGTAATGTAACTAAGTTACTAAGTTAAAGTTACTTACCCAACACTGGTTCTAAGGGACTGTTTGAGATATAATATGTCACATATGACCCTTCAGAATGACATGCAGCAAGTTTGGAGCAGAAAAATTGTTTCAGTGACAAGATATAGGCGGCAATCGCTTTTTGGCAGGCTCAAAATGGCATATTATTGGTATTAATGTTATTTTAAAAGTTTTTCAGCAGTTCTAAGGGACTGTTTGGGCTCCTGTGTGTCACATTCAACCCTTCTTGATGATACTCAACAAGTTTGAAGAAGAAATATTCTTTCAGTCACAAGATATAGTCCACAATCACTTTTTGGCAGGCTGAAAATAGCATTTTATCAATGTTAATGTTCCTTTAAAGGTTATCCAGCAGTTCTAAGGGACTGTTTGAGATGTAATATTTGACATATGACCCTTCTGAATGACAGCCGCCCAGTTTGAAGTGGAGATAGTATTTCAGTGACAAGTTATAGACTACAATCACTTTTTGGCAGGTTGGAAATTGCATATTATCAGTTTTATTGTTCCTGTACAAGTTATTCAGCAGTTCTTGGAGAGTTATTGGGATAAAATATATCACATGTAACCCTTCTGGAATATATCCAACAAGTCTGAAGCCAAAATATTGTGGAGACAGGAGGCTGAACGGGCCCCTCGGACCCTCCAGCGGAGACGAGGAGGTGCTGGCCGGCCTGACCAGAGCCGCCAGCGGAGACGAGGTGGTGCTGGCCGGGCTGACCAGAACCCCCAGTGGACGAGGCGGGTGGCGGCGCGGGAGCCGCGGAGTGCTGGATGGACTCATCCGAGCTTCCAGCAGGGGCTGATGTAGAGCTAGAGGGTATTGGGACCCCTGGCTGAATATTAAGCTGACCAGAAGACTGTACTGCTACCGGGGACTGGGCCAATGGTTCAGGTGCGAGCTGAGCTACCGGAAACACGGGGAGTGTAGTGATGGTTGTGGTGGAAGTATGGATGATGGAGCTAAGGGCAACTGAGTGGCAGACCAAACTGAGGGAGACTGAAGTGCTACGGGGAACTGAACTGGTGGCAATGCAGGAGACTGAGCTCGAAACTTAATAGGCACATGAGCAAAGGACTGAACGGGTAATTGAGCTATGGATTGCACAAGTGGCCGATAGCAGCAGACTGGGCTAAAGGCAACGTAGGAGGCTGGAGTGATAGCTGAGGTGAGAATGGAGCTAGCAGGGACACAGGAGATGAAGCTTCAGGAGGCTGGGCAGCTAAGTGAGCTTCAGGCTGGACAGTTTTTGGAAAAACAGTCTCTGAATTAATAGTCTCTGATTGAACACCCTCTGAGCTAGCAGACACAGAGTTAATTAGTCCAGGCTCAAACAGAACAGAATTACCACAGTTCTTTGCGTTGTTATGGCTAGGAGGAGCATGAGAAGAACAGTCTTTTAGGTTGCCTAAATGGAAAATATTGGTCTCAGAGGAAACAGTCTTTTTCTTCTCAGCCACAACATAAGCAGACCTTGGGCCTTCAGACCCAGTAAACTGTACAGTTCCACTTACACACGCCCAGGCGTTTGCACTGGTGAAGTCCTGGGTTCCGGCGGTGGCACTTTTCGTTGCCTGTGCTGCCGGTGTTCCAGATCAACTGGCGTTTAGATCAACTGGCGTTGGTCGAACAGATGTGTGGCAGTCTTGCGTTTCAGTAGCTCCTACCGACAAACCAGCAAAAAAACGCCAAATGTGTCATCTGTGACACTTGTGAGGTTATCTCAAACACACTCCGTCAGTCTTGATGCTGTTGAACAACAAAATGTTTAAAAATGTGGCGAGTTTACCTGGTGATATCCTCATGCGCGACGCGATCGCGAAAACAGCAAACAAGTAACACCATGCCGTTGTTGTTCACAGGACAGCAAGAGTAAACGATCGGGAGACCCTTGTCGTCGTTATCGTTCCACTCGCACGGTTTATTTCACCGAATTCAGCGTTTTTGCTCCACAACTAAAGCGAGCAGTTTGCTCTGTGCACTAACATGGAGTCGAGTCAACCAGCGCCACCTCTGGCCAAGTGCCACAGCCTACAGCCAGATCAACTGGTGACACACATCTGCAGCACGTTTGAATTCGTGTCATGCACATTTGTACCTTTCAATTGTGTGTTTGTGCGTCATGCAAATAAACCATTGAAATGAATGAAATGATATCATGTATTTATTATCAGCCTACATTTGTACAAAATGCCAAATGACATACACATAGTCATAAGAATCACCATCCTGATATCAACACTTTTGCCCATAAGAAAAATGTCGTGAACAAATATATGACACACCAATATTTCACCAGTGTTGTAACTCACATGTCGCCAGCATAGTCTGCCTGTGTCTCCCCTCTGCAAACGAACATTTCAGAGTTGGATGTGATATACAGTCTGCATAAGTGTGGTCAATCTCATAACGATCCGTAAGGGGATGGCAGCTACGCTGAATGTACAGCAGTCACACAGTGATCAGCAATAAACAGTCCCCAAAACTTGCATATAATCCCCAATGTGGAGCCCATCTACTGACTACCACATAGCAGCTGGACCAGTCCCCAATGCAGGTCAGTCCACTGCTGCCACCTGTGGCCAAGTACCATAGCCTACCACTAGATTAACTTGTGACACACATCTGCACCTGCTGCTATGATCACATTGAGTAAAGGCTGAGTGGCTGCACTCACACGTGGTGCATCTAAATCTACCCACAAATATGTTGAAACATGCAATGCCAGCAATGTGGATTGTCAACACTACAAACAATCAGTAAGCAAAGACTACACGGGTCAATTCCTTCTGTCCATCATCCAGCCAGATATACGTATGACACACACATCTGCAGCTGGTCCCATCACCACGTTTGAATATGTTACCTGCACAACACATTTGTAATTGTCAATGTTGTCTTTGCTGTCCCATAAACCATGCAACCACATGAAACACAATTGTGTATCCATTTAAATCCCATCATATACATGAAGTTGTAGACATCACAACTCCTTCTGTTTATGTTATTACCCAACAACAATATGCACTCCACACATAGATCACATAGAAATATGTCATCAGTGTGCTCACAACACACCTTGTCAGAATAGGCTGCCTATGTCTCTACTGTGATTCTGTATATTTCAATTGTGCAACTGGAGTCACATGAGGCAATCGTGTGGTGTTTGCCAGGAACACTGGTAGCCAATATAGGTGATTAAGCAGCACAGCTGGAAAGAATTGGTAGTCATATGCAGTCTATATAAGCCCAGTGAGTACAACCAACATCTGTGGGTTTCGTGAGGTGGTAGCAGTCAGTGAATTTAAGATAAGATAGATAAGATAACCTTTATTAGTCCCACACGTGGGAAATTTGTTTTGTCACAGCAGGAAGTGGACAGTGCAAAAGTTATGACGCAAAAATTAGAATACAATAAGAATAAATACAGTACACAGCTGTACAGAATAGAATAAAATAATATACTATATACAGTAGAATAAAATAGAATAAAAATATACAATAAGATAAAAATAGAATACGAATGCTATATACAACTGAGTAAAAATACAACGATGCCAGAAAAGATTATTGCACTTAGTGTTATTGCACATGTGTGGATGTGCAGTTAGATAGTGTTAGACAGCAGTTAGATAGTGATTAGAAGGCAACTATAGCCAGTGTGGTTGGGAAGAGCTTGTGAGAGAGTGGACTCCTGAAAGTGAGTGACTGAGGTGTGCTAGTTGGTTTGTGTGGTGTGTCTGTTAGTCTGTGTGTTTGTGGTACAGTGGAGTAGGTAGATAGGTGGACAGGTGTAGGTGAGGGAAATGGATCCCAGAATTGTGAGGGAGCTTCTGGAGTTCAAGCTCCACGATCGCTATCCTGAAGGATCAACCAGCAGGGAAAGATATACAATCAAAAGAAGAGCTGAGACCTTCAGGATAAATGGTGAGTACAATGGATAATGTCATGTAAACCATCAGAGTGTAGTATTGTGCGTTAATGTGAACATTCCCTCTTGTCTGTTTGTTCTTGTCTCGCCCCACATGCCCAATGGAGATGGAGACCTGTACTATGTATGCAGGCAGAAGAAGAACAGAACGGAGAACCTGGCAAAAGTGGTCTGCACTGCCAAAGAGGCAAATGACATTTTTGAGGAATTTCAGTCCAGCCACTTTGGTGGACACTGTGGATGGGAGAAGACCCACTGCGCCATCATGGCACGCTATTACTGGCCTGGCATGGAGGGTGACATTAAAAAATGGGTGAGCACATTCTGTATGAATGAGCCTCAAACGCATTGTGGAAACCCAAGAACCCCCCCCCCCCCCCCCTTTGTTTTTTTTTTACATTTGTTTGTTTCTCTGTTGTTCGTATGTCTTGTGTTCGTACCCTGTTGCTCCTAACTAACCCATATAACCTACAGCTCCAAGGCACTTTGCTGATCATTAACATGCAATGTTACTTAATTTGGCAATAGGTTGCTCAGTGCCCACAATGCCAGTGTAAGCGGGCCAATATTAAGGAAAAGAAAGGATACATTCCAATCGAGGTACAGTAACACAGACAGCATATTTGTTACTGTCCAAATACATCAAATGTGACATGTTCTTCTTTACCCCCCTCACAGGTCACAGAGCCCTTTGAGCTCGTTGGAATGGATCTTGTGGGTAAACTGACCTTAACGGATGGTGGTAATCAGTACATTTGTGTGATGGTTGACTATTTCACCAAATGGGCAGAGGCCTACCCACTGAAAAACAAAACTGCAGATGAGGTCACCAGTTGTATTCTGGATTTTTTCTACAAATTTAGTGCACCTAAAAGACTGCTAACAGACCAGGGCTCAGAGTTCTGCAACAAGGTGGGGTATTAGTAGCTCAAGCACATATGTAATGTCAGCTTGAATGACCAATGTGATCACCTTTTCAAGGTCAACTATGGCCTGTGTAAAACCCTGGGCATCCGAAGAAGCCTCTGCTCACCATACCATCCCCAAACCAATGGCTTGGTGGAGAGATTAAATGGCACAATCCAGAGGTACAATACTGTCATTTATATATTGTGCTGTAACTATGTCACAACGATGGCTATTTAGTATATTGTATTCATGCATTGACATTTCAGATCCCTCAATAAACTGGTGAGTGACGAGCCCAAGAACTGGGACAAATTCCTGCAGTCAACCATGTTTGGACTGAGGACATAAAAGCAGCTGACAACAAAATACAGCCCATATTACCTCATGTTCGGCAGAGAGGCAAGGTATCCATCGGAGATCCCAAAGGCATACAAGGTAAAATGGTGTAATGTACAAGAGAGAAGATGTCTCAATCCTAATCCAGTTACTCAGTCATTGTATTTTGGCAGGTTACAGAAGGCATGGTCACTAAACTCATTTCGAATGAAGACGTGTGTGAGGGCCTAAAATCCCAGGAGGTGGTTTACGCTGACGTAACCAAAAATGTCAAAACCACCCAAGACAAGATCCGCAGGGGGAAGGCAGAAAGGGGAGAGGAGGATGGCTTCCAGGTGGGAGACATGGTTTTGCGCAAAAATGTGAGGCAGGAACAGAGAAAAGGTGGCAAACTGGATCTTAGCGTAAACGTTCATGTCAAAGAAATTCCAAGTACGGACACAAAGCGGAGCATGGAAAGCGATATTATGGGAGAGGACACAGCACACAAGAATGACAAATTCTCTCGCTGGAAGAAGAGCCAGCACTTAAAAGTTTACCTTCTACACTGTGGTCGAATGGACCAACTGATGTGGGATTAATAAAAAACGCAGACTCAGTAACAGTACAGACTGTTTCATCCCGCAGGCCCATTAAACCACAATACCCCTTATCTAAGGAAGCAACAGAAGGGATTAAACCAGTGATATGAAAAGATATGGAAAAAGCAGGAATTCTAATAAAAACTAATTCTGCTACCTGCAATACTCCAATCTTCCCAGTCAAGAAAGCTAATACTGGAAAGTATCGTTTGGTACATGATCTGCGAGCAATAAATGAAATTACTGAAATGATACCACCAGTAGTAGCAAATCCTCACACTATACTGAATCAAGTCACTCCAAAAGAACAATGGTTCTCAGTGATAGATTTATCAAATGCCTTTTTCTCAGTGCCTTTACATCCTAACTCACAATATCTGTTCGGCTTCACATTTGAGGGACAGAGATACACCTATACTAGGTTACCTCAGGGATTTCAAAACAGCCCCACTCTCTATGCTGAAGCTTTAAAGAAATCAATGATGTCCTGCCTCCTGCCAGCAGAAGGACAGTTTCTACTTTACGTAGATGATATTTTAGTGACTGGCCACACAGAGGAAGGGTGTAAACAGAATACTATGGCTGTGCTACGTCACCTGGCTGAGCAAGGCCACAAAGTGTTTCTGAATAAACTCCAATTATGGAGACCTGAAGCAACATACTTAGGCCACACCCTCTCAGGTGAAGGAAGAAAACTACTAGACAAAAGAAAAGTGGCCATACAAAATGCACCACAGCCACAAACTAAGCAACAGATGATGAGTTTTCTCGGGCTATGTAACTTCTGCAGGGCGTGGATTCCAGAATATGCAGCACAGGTACAACCACTGCAAAACCTAATCTATGGAAAAGATCTTGCTTTAAAAGATAAAATACAGTGGACACCAGAAGCAGAAGGAGCATTTACTAAACTAAAAATCATGCTCCAAACTAACGTTGTGCTTGCATTACCAGATTATGGCAAACCATTCTACTTAAATGTAGACGGAACACAGAGACACATGAAAGCAGTATTGACACAATCATTTGGAGAAAAACAAAGGCCACTAGCTTTCTATTCAAACAAACTCTATTCATTCCTGGCCTCAGGAATGCCCACCTGTGTACAAGCATGTGCAGCAGCTTCAGAGGCAGTGCAACAAATCTGCTGACATAGTTTTAGGACACACTCTGACTGTTAGAGTACCACATGCAGTAACTTCTATACTGCTACAAGCACATTTGCCTTTCTTAACACATGCTAGACAACTCTCCTATGTTGGCACACTGCTTTCGCAATCCCATATCAACATAGTGAGATGTGGACCTTTATATCCTGGCACATTGTTGCCAACACCCACGGAGGGAAAAGCACATTGCTGCGTGGAAAAATTAGAAGAGGAAACTAAACCACGTGCTGACATTTACAGTACACCACAAGAAGGTCTCACTGACATCTTTGTTGACGGTTCAGCATCAAAAAATGCACTAGGGCGTACCTGTGTAGAATATGCAGTAACCACAACAGACACTATAGTGGAAGCAAGAGCCTTGGCACACACGCATTCAGCTCAGAGTGCAGAACTGACTGCAGTAATCAGAGCATGTGAAATACATGAAAGAAAGGATATTAATATCCACACAGACAGCCAGTATGTATTTGCAGCAGTTCACCACTTTGCAAAAATATGGGATAACAGAGGAATGGTTACCTCCTCTGGAAACCCAGTTCAGTATGCAGATTTGCTGAAGCAACTGTTACAAACAGTACAACTGCCGCGACATTTAGCAATTTGCAAATGTGCAGCACAGGACGAACAAAAAGCAGCACCATCAAAAGAACAAAAGCAATGGCTAAAACAAGGAGCAGTACTAGACACTGATGACATAATGAAAATAGCAGGAAAACCCATTCTTCCCAAATCATTACACAAAACAGCCGCTCTAGTGAGCCATGGTTTAAGCCATGTCTCATCAGGAGAGATGATCTTTATAATAAACCAACAATTCTATACTATAAAAGGATATGAGAACATGTATGACCTGCCAAAAACACAATACCCAAGATAACTTAAGACCAAAAAGAGGACATTTTCCTACACCACCTCACCCAATTCATTAATTCACATGGACTTCATTGAACTGAATGAGTGTCAGGGCTCAAAATACGCTCTAGTAATTATAGATTTTCTCAAAATGGCCAGAAATCTACCCAGCGAAAAAAGCAGACGCAATCTCAGTTGCAAAGTGTCTATGCAACCATTTCATTCCAACATATGGAATTCCTACTCTGATGAGATCAGATAATGGAACCCATTTTGTAAATGACGTGATCAGTAAAGTATCTGAAGCACTAGATTTCAGTTTGAAACACCATTGTGCCTACCATCCACAGAGTGCAGGATTAGTGGAGAGGACAAATGGCACTATAAAGCAAAGGCTCAGGAAAACAATGCAAGAAACTGACAGACCATGGCCAGAATGTGTAGGCCTGGTCAAAATGTGGATGAGAATAACACAAGGAAGCAACAAACTAACAAACTGTCTCCATTTGAAATTATACATGGGCAACCTTTTCCACTACCAGTTACTAGCGGGTCACTAGATAAATCAATCCGTGAAACCACTCTGGCGGATGGATGACTCGATTGTTGATAAACAGAGAAGTTAATTTGAACAATAAACTGCCGCAAGACTCTTTTTCACCTATTTCTTGCAGGTTGAAGCCAGGTGATTGGATCTCGCCACGGTAGGAGGGTCCATACCAAGTGCTTCTGACCACTCCAACTGGGAAGTGCTGATTGAGCATTGCTTGCACTTCAACCTGCAGCCATTGGCCAACTCTAGGGTAACCAAGTAGTAGGGTGTGACGGACCTGTACGCAGTCATGGGAAGGTGGACCCTCCTGGTTACCTTGACTACGACGCTCACCCTTACAGGACCCCAGCTGATGCCGGAAACCGTTGAACCACGAAGCAGACAGAAAAGATGGACACACAATAACTCCCACCTAAGAGACATGGCACAAGACCACATCCACCCGTGGATGAACAATGCCTGGTACCATTATATCCACGACAGGACAAAGGCAGAATCGTCAAATACAGACTGTTATTTCTGTTCTCATATTCCCAGCACGTCGACACACCCCACACTATATGGTGAATATATGAACAACACTCAAGCAAAGTGTGCAGCTAGTTTTGCTGGCAATGGATTCCAACACAGCCAAACCACCACCAACGATACAATCTCACATGCTGTTGGACTTAGTAATGGAACATGTGATCAACTCTTCTGGGTCGATTTCAATGTGACAAACCGGAATACATCCATCCACTTCCCAGTGTTCCTGGACCAACTCCCAGGGAAGAACCACTCCATGTGTTATCAACAAGAAAAAGGTAACGGACCCCTTGGAAACACCACAAACTGTGTCCAAACTGCAGGTCACGGAGAGGGCGCCCCTCTGAATATGAGTGGACCTTCTAACGGCACGTACTGGGTGCAACGAATGGCCTGGCTATGTGGAAACGGGCATATTTCATACTGCCCCCAGGCTGGACAGGAACATGTGCTCCTATATTCCTGTCAGACCACACTTTCAGGATGACCACAGTAAACACCACTTCTATAGCATGCCGGAAAAGAAGATCAACGTTCCCTAAACTTCAACCACATGGGGAAGCGACGTACTGAAGGAATTAAAATTATGGACTACCGGACAGAAAGTACTTCATTCATTGTTCCCCTTGGAGGGAACTGGAAAAAAAACATGCTGAGGATTGAAAATCTGGACTACCGTTTAAGACTCTTCTTGAACGCTTCATGTAAGATCAACGAACAGCAGAATCAGGAAATCGATGCATTACACATTGCAGTGATGCAACATCGAGTAGCTCTGGACATGATACTAGCAGAGAAAGGGGGAGTTTGTGTCCTCTTCAACAACACCTGCTGCACTTACATACCAGACATTGTACACTCATCAAACATGACAGACGCCCTGAATGCCTTGAGAGAGATCCAGCAGGCCCAAATTCAGGACTATTTAAGTGATACAAGTGACTGGTTTTCTTGGTTTTACACTGGCTCCTGGTGCTAAAAAGACTACTCATTGGAGTTGGAACATTTTTACTTTTATTTTGTGTCTTTGTAACATGTATCCTGCCATGTCTAAAAGTCATGATTAACCGCATAATATTTTCCACTGTTGCTGCATACATAGCCGTGACAAATGATAATGATGACTCTGACCTGTTGGAACATGAAGACTTTGTGTGATTAATGACGATGTGACAGAAAATGTACAAGATTTAGCTACTGATCTCTCACTTAAAAGTTATTACGTGACAAACAAGAGGGAATGTCAATAGAAAATTGTACTTAGTAGTCAGTATAATCTTTTAATAATATAAGTTTGCATATGGTAGAATACTGCATGTTGACCTTTTGATGACTTAGGCTGTTGTTCACTACAAGACTTCTTCCCACAGCTGGACACTTATCTTCACTTCATACCAGGCAGAGGAAGTCTGTCCTTTGTCACACGCATACACATCCACATTTCAATGTAAGGAACAAACACCCACTGATGTATATAAATAAAGACCAGGGCAGTGGCAGAGCGCGAGTCCCTAAGCCCTCACTCTGTGACTGCCCTTGCTGCAAGTAAAACTGTATTTCTCCTCTCTGATTCGCAGCTGAAGAAGTGTCTTAGAATACATCTCTTGACACCATTTTGCTCTATACAGTTTCCTTGAGCACCCTTAAAGGCACGTTTAATGTGTAATAACAATAACAATAAGTTGGAGTAGTGTAAGGCACCCTGCTGTTTACTTAATGTTTATTAAGGAATTTTATACAGTACTTCATATCTTTGCTTAAGATTTTGCCTCTCATAAAATAGTCATTACATAGATTATTACAAAATATTTTGAAAAAAAATTTGTGCGTTAAAGGCATATAGAAATGTCCGTCTAATGGATACGTTTTAATTACTTTGTATTTGTACATATTTGTGATTCGTTATAACGATGAAGACATTGGAGCATCAACAAAGTCTCCACACTCTGAAGATAAAGGTACCTTTACCTTCAAAAAAAAAAGAAAAAAAAAGAAAGAAGGGTAATTAGTTTAATTTAATCTTACATTGTGATTCTTTCTGGCTGCCTCTGCCTCAATTTTATCCCACAACTTAGACATTCACATTACTCACACTCTCATTACACATACATATAGGATCTTGGGGGTGGGCACGATACATGGAATCCAAATTACCATCAGGGTGTACACCCCACCCCTGGCGTCGTTGCCCACCTCTCAATTTTGAATACACGTAGACATTGAGGGCTAGCAGGAGGGACTATGCACTTACCTGCTGCTCTCTGGCAGGTAGCTCCATGCCCACCTGGGTTTTAATTGCACCTTAGAACACACATGCATCAACACTACAATGAGCGGGTGGAGGGAGGTTTGGAGTCTTCTCTCACCCCTGTTCTCTGCGACCTGCTGGAGCGGGGGGGCTAGGAGGAGGAGTTGGCCGTCCGACTGCGGTCTGGAGTGTGGGGCCTCCCTGCTGCTGCGGAGTCGGGGCGGTCTGCCTCTCCCCACCGCAGGGAAAAGGGTAACACCACCTGGGTCTGGGTGCAGTTCCCCCCTCCAGGGGCAAGGGTACCTAGACCCGGTTCGTAGAGTACGCTTGGGGAGTGTGATCGTGTGTACAGCGTCTATTTATTATTTATGTCTGTCTCCGCGTTGGTTGAGTGTGGAGTAAGTGCATATGAGAGCATGAGGGTGGGAATGGATGTTTGTGTCTGTGTGTGCCTGTATGTCTGTGTCTATATGTCAGGTTGGGTATCAGACGCCACCTCTCTGGGGACACCTCAGGCCCTCCAAGGTTTGGAGGCCTATCTCCACCCACCACCACTTCCCCTGCCAGTGGCGGACTCCCTCAGGTGTCGGTGCGTTGGTGGTTCTTTGTGTCTGGGGGTGGGCGTCCGGGTACACCAGCTCACTCCTTGGCGGCCGCTTATCAGGGCCTGGAGCCTGGGGCTCGCTCGGGCCACTTCGGAGGTGGGGTGCCCCCGGCCTCTCGGCCTGGGGCTCGGTCACTCAGGCACAGCTGGCTGCCGGCGGAGCTCACGGGCGCGTCACTGCAACTCCCCCTGGCTTCTGCTCCGCGGCTGCTGAGTGAGCCCTTATCTGGGACTCTCCTCAGCTCTTACTGGGACAGTGGCGCGGCTGCCCCTCTGTTGGTCTTCCTTGGTCTCTTGTGTTCTGGGGGCCTCTGGATGTCTGGAGTTTTGATCTCCTCCATACCTGCTTCATACCCTGGAGGACGGGGCTGTGGCTCCCCACACTCCCTAGCAGATCATTACATGGAGAAACCTTTGGAATGCAAGCATGCTGATCCACACAGGTATGCACACAGGTGTACACACGGGTATTCAGACGCGGACTACAGCTTTCTTGGCTGCTGTCTCAAAGCACATTGTGCGCTGTCTATCTTGCGTGCTGCACAATATCGTTTATTACTTAGTATCTACTGATATTTACTGCTAGCTAGTTTATTGTGATGGTGCTGTTTTTTTTATTATGTTGCTCTTTGTTGTTTGCTTTCTCTTCTGTTTTTTTTCTCCATACAGGTGACCCAGGTGTTTTTTTTGTTGTTTGTTTTTTTTTTTTTTCTTTCTTCCCCCCTTTCTCACCGTCTCTTCTCCCCTTTGGTTTTCTTTCTCTCCCTCTCTTTCTTTCATTCTTTCTCCCCGTCCTATCCCCCAGTCATGTCTGTCCCGTTTGTAGGAACTGAAAATAAAATAAATTCATAATTATAATAAAGGTCAATCAAATGGACCAATATGGCAAGGCCATGATGATCCACTTGGTAAAATAAATCCGCTTGGCATCTTTCTTGGCCTTAAGACAACAATTCTGATGCTAAAGATCCAAACGGGACACAAAAAAAAAGGAAAAACATTTGTAACCGAAATGACAACCCTTTCTCTACTACTAGAAAAACTGCAGAGAGTGGCATCCATACACCTGACACACAACACCTCGAGAGGGACTCTAAACCTTCATCTTCAAATGCAAATACTAAGGTAATTTAATAATTTTCTGTGTTTTTAATAAACAACACAGGAAGAAAACATAGGCTTTAACAAAACGTCTAAACTCAATCAGCATGTAATTATTAGATTAAACATTTCTGGTCTTTTGAACTGGAATTAAAAGTAAAGGTTTCAATTGTAATCTTGTTGGGATGATCTTTCAAGGTAAAATACATATTTCTTAGTCATTTTCACTTACTAAGACAAATTTGCCAAGATAATGTGAAACTTGTACTCTGACTTCATTAGTGAAATTGTAATGTAACTATCTGATGCCGCTCTATTTTAATAGTGACACTCTTTTGATAAACATTGAAAGTATTTAGATTTTTTTAGAATCTATATGTTGCAGGGGAATGAATCGGATGAATTCGCTAAGGTCCACACTGACAGTAGCAGCTCAGAAGAAAGATTTTTCACGTGTAGTTTCCGACAGCAGAAAACAAATGAAAAAAGGAGTTACGATTTCAGGACTCACCTGTCATTGTGGGTGTGGTAGTTTGTGACGAAGAGAAACTGAAAGCAGAAGTCGTTTTAAAAGGAAGTGAGGTCTGCCATAAAGAGCTGAAAAGGCGACCCGTGGTTGCATAAAAAAGGAGGTCCTGCAGAAGATTCTAGTGCATGCAAAAGCTAGAATGCTATGGTTAAAAACAGCGATGCAAAGAAGACATTGTGTACTTTGATGCCACTGGAATTATAGAAAGAAAAGGAGTGTTGGAATGAAAGGTCATCAGAAACCCATCCAAAGGTGCATCTCTTCCTGTTGCCACACATGTCACGCATGACCACACGCCCCTAAGACATTCTTGCAGGCCTTTCATACTGATGTGGTAAGAGTAGTGATGTGACGTTCTGTATCGAGGCTTTGAAGCTTGTGTCAAGTAATGGAGAGGGCGTTTCCGCGATGCGCATATCAAGGCTTGCTTCATTTATGGGAGGAGTTGAAAATGATGACGTCTGAAGCCTCGCTGCCCGGCTGTACCATGTGACTGGTTCATGAAGTGGTTTGAACTTTGCCGCGAGCTATGACAGAGATATAAACAATGTTCAGACTTCATTCAAAATGTGGGTGTTTGATGGAGAGTTGCAGTTAGTGAGAGTTTGGAGACAGGTTTATGAGAGAAAGTCAAGAGAGAATGGAGCAAGCTAAGAAGAGGAGGATGTCCTCCCTTGTGTGGAAGCATTTTGATCTTATTCCTCCTAACAAGGTATGTAAATTTCTACAGAAGATGTATTTTCATAATACTGATGGTGCAATACAATTTATGTTAAGCGGCTTTACTTTTGTACAAGGTGAAGTGTTTGCTATGTGCCAGGGAGCTGGGATATAACAACAACACCTCATCCATGCTTAGGCACTACAGAGCTTTGCATGAGAATAAGGGGAACACCGATTGTGGAGCAAGACCAGGTGAGCCATCAAATGTCATGATAATACAGCATGCAGTAATGTTACTAAATGATATAACAATATTATACAGCTGTAATAAGTTACATGTGTGATATTTATATTTGTGCTTTGTCTTTATTGTCTTTCCCCAGCAGAACAATCTCAAATAGATGAAGACCCGGGCCCTATTTCAGGAAGCCGGTTTAGTGGAAAAACTGAGTAAGTATACCCTGAGTTAACGAAAACTCTGGGTTTTCGGTTTCACAAAGCGAGTTCAGCTGAAGCCTGAGTGAGTCACTATGACGACACACTCCGTGAAGCTAACCTGCCCCCTAGCAGGTTTACTACAACTAACCCTGACTGTCCCCGTCTCTTTGTCGGAAACCTGACTGTAGGAAGTGTCAGACATGGCGTGTCCCTTCCTTGAAGAGCCAGTAGATCTTGAAGCCCAAATTCTCCGCAGAGCTCTCCGCCGGGAGAGCGTGATTAGAGCGCGTATGGACATTTTATCATTACCTGATGATTTCCTGTGCGAACGTTACCGTTTCTCAGCACAATCAACAAGTTATTTGGATAGCATCCTCAGGCCATATATTGCGCATGTGACACATCGCGGGCATGCGCTCAGTCCATTACATATTCTTTGTACCGCACTCCGTTTCTTTGCAAACGGGAGCTTTCTGTATAATATTGGTGACGCTGAGCACGTTTCCAAGGCTACCGTCTGTCGGGCAGTCAGGAATGTCACAGTTGCACTGAAACGTCTCCTGTACTCGTCTGTGGTGTTCCCCGGTCACAGACCCACAAGATTCATCAAAGAGGGATGCCACAAAATTGCAGGTATCAGGATGAACAAAACTCAATGCATGATGTGGTGATACGTGAACTACCACTCAAATGGTACATAAATTTCCAGGGTTCCCAGGCGTGATTGGCTGTATAGATGGCACCCACATCCCAATCATTGCACCCTCAGCAAATGAAGGAGACTATGTGAACAGGAAGTCCTTCCACAGCATCAATGTACAGGTACATAATTCCCTGTAGCATTTCACACCAACAAGTGATGGCATCATGGTAATGGATGCTAATATGTGTTCTCTGCACTGTGTAGATCATATGTGATGCTGCCAACATCATCACAAATGTGGAAGCCAAGTGGCCAGGCTCTGTACATGACTCACGAATCTTCCGGGAATGTACACTGAGCACCAAATTTGGACATGGTGGGTCGAAGTTACTGTGAAATATACAGAGACCAATTGCCACAGGGACGTTTGCACTGACATGTATTCTTCTGTCCCAGGAGAGTTCACTGGCCACCTGCTTGGTGATAGGGGGTACCCATGTCTACCCTATTTGCTCACCCCTTACCCTGACCCTGAACCGGGCCCACAGCAGCGTTATAATCTGGCCCATTGCAGGACACGGGCCAGAGTTGAAATGACCATTGGAATGCTCAAGGCCCTGCTCCAGTGCCTTCGTAGACTCAGGGTCACCCCAGAAAGGGCATGTGACATCATTGTGGCATGTGTGATTCTTCACAACATTGCCACGATTAGAGGTGAACACTGTCCAGCTGAACCAGACATCAGCAGTGATCCACACGATGAACATCCTGACCCACCCACGAACGTACAGGATGGAAGAGCAGTCAGAGACACCATATGCCACAACCATTTCCTGTGACCCGTCACCCCAACATGTTACATGACAAATACACAGATACTGTGGTCAACTGGCTTTATTGGTCACCCTGTATGTCCTGTACACAAAGAATAAATGCGTATATTAGTATGTTGTACAAACACTGACATGATTCGTCCATCTATGATCACTCCACCCACCCTTAACTGTTGTTCCAGCAGTACAATCTCCAGCTTCGACTTCTGGATCTGCAGCTTGAGGTGTACCATTTCCATGTCGCACTTCTGTATCTTCCTGGCCAGATATGTCTTATACAGCTGCTTTACAGGGAGCTATTGCAACAAAGGACATAGCATTGGCATCCATAGTACATGCCTACTTAGGTTGGTTGTAAATCAGTTCTGAACAACCCACTGTGGACAGGTTTGTTGTAGGAGTGGCTGGACCCTCTTCCTCTTCATTTCCAGCATCACTCTGCCAGGGACATAGTAAGTCCATGGTGTTACCATAGTACTACATTGTAGTCAGTTGTTATATTTTCCACTGTACGCTGTATACCTCATAGTGTGGCTCTGTTGCGGCCTCCTCTGTAGCAGCTCTCACTGTTTCGTCATCATGTGCCTGTGGTGGAGACATTTAACAACATTGCTGTTCTACTGTTGACACATGTAGTCTGTGGAGTATTACGAGTACTCACAACTGCATGTCAGTCTGGCTCAACAGGGGGCTGCACCAGATGCAGTACACCATCACCATCAACTGGAAGAATATGGGGTTCATACAGGTCACTCATGACTTATGTGGGCGCAAATGGCAATTACCAGACATACCAATCACCATACACCTCATTGTCAGTATGCTCTCAGAGACAACCGACACTGAGGGAAGGCAAAATCAGTAGGTGTCAGGGTGGAAACGCTTTTATGAGTTTTATGTTGCATTACAGTATATGTTCATATGTTACTCTTATTGGGAAAAGTACGAAATGTACTACTCGCTCTGTCTCTGGGAACAGGGAGCTCACCCTGTGAGAGGTTAACACACACACACACACACACGTATGCAGAATTAAAGGACACTGCTGTGCTCTTAATAAAGACGAACTACTGCAGCTCGGTGTGAGTGAGTCTCTCCCTGGGCCCTCACCCGTGCAGCACGTTAACAGTCTCCAAGTGTCTCAGTGTTGTTTATTCACCTAACTGTTTGATAACTGTCATTCTCTGACAGTAGGACAATAACTTCACTACGACATAGTTCATTTTGGTCAAGGTGACTGTGCAGAATGGATGTGTGCACGCCATGTATTGTTTTGGATTTACCCCTTATGTAGGCACTTGTGCCCTGTGGGGTTATTGCCACAGAGGATGTCCCCGCAGAGATGCCTTCAGCCACAGGGCGCCCACTGTTTTGGCTGAGGGCCAACTGCTCAGCCTCTGTGAGTGGTGGTGGTGGAGGAGCCCCACCTGTTTTTCGGGCCTCCGCTTTTTTTCTGTTGGCTGTGACGGGTCACATTTGGGCATACAGAGTAGGCAAATGTGTACTTGTAATGTGCTCAGATAATTTCAATAAGTGCTCACAGAAAGGAAATTAATGTAGCCTCTAACCGCAATTGATTTACATAGGACAAACAGACCAAGCACTATGGCTCATAATACAATTACACCTTACCTGTTTGGACTATATTTTTATACTTCATTTTTACTTGCTGCCAGGTACGTTTGGGGCCTGTTGGGTTGCACCTGCGCTCACATCACATCACAACATAAAATGTATGACATAGGCAATGACATGACATATACTGAGATGACGTGTTAAATGGGTGGTGATCCCTAGATCAATGTTTAGATTAACACTCACGCATTGACTCTGTCGGTTATGTTTTGCCATGCATGCTCCCTTTCTTTTGCAGCTGCGGCTGTGTTACTTTTTTTTCTGCATGATGTGCATGCTGTCGGCATATGCTGCCATCAGAATTTCCGCCTTAAGCGCTGTGAAATACGTCGACCGCGCCTTCTTTCCCTCCGTCTCCATGGTGACTCGCTCAATCTGTGCTCCACTAATCGAGGCTTTATGTATCCTCGTGCGCGCGCTTGACTTGGGGTTGTAGCAACTCCACGTTGATTGAACTAATTGTTATCAGCCTGTCTGAAACCGAATATTCCGAGTTGGACAGTTCGGGGTTACTCAACCCTGAGTATCGTTTTTCCACTCTGAGTTTTCTAAACCGGCTTCCTGAAATAGGGCCCCGGTTAGCATGGTGATCGAGGACTCCCAGCCATTTAGCATTGTGGAGGACAAAGGATTTAAAAGGTTTGTTAAATCATTAAATCCTAGCTATGTTCTCCCCACTAAAAAGGCCAGAAAAGCAATGAAAATTTGGTTTTTACAGAATAAAATGTGAACAGGCAGGACTGTAGCTGTCCATACCTCAACGTTACAAAAGCACAACTACTGTCCATACCCCAACCACACCTCACAGTAAATGATCATTTCCATTTTAAGCATTTCCAAATAATCATTTTCCATACTGCCAGTATAAATATACACAGTATACTGCATCACTACAATATAGATGTTTTACACACTCCTTTTGTTGTTGACATTTACAGGCTGTGTGCAAAAGGCCACACTCTTCAAATTCATGCCAACTAATATTTTTACGTCCAGTAGGTGTCCTACTAGAGCACATGAAGCTTCAAGACGCTTTGCGCTGGGGTGAACCAATTGGCTTCATCTGCCCATCACTAGGTAAGAGCTTTTGGAGATCGGGCCTACAACAGGCCTGTCATGTTCAAGTGTGGTGGATCACTAGTACTCCTCCGATCTATTTCCCTAATATTCTGCAGAACAAGTCTTGAGGATCTGCTGCATAAGTTATTCACTGGCCAGCATTCATCACAGACATTTAACATTCCCTTTCTTCATTGATGTTTGAGCCATGTCATGAAAAATACCAAGGACCTTTGTTAAAAAACAAAAACAAAACAAAAAAACAAAAAAAAAAAAATCTTTTCAGACCATTAGAAGAATAACAAACACTTTGATGGCAAAAGATTTAAGGTCAAAATGACCCCGGGACAACACAAAGACAACCTGACTTTCAGTGCTTTAAGCTCACAATTATTCATTCAAAAATTGTATCTGTTATAGTAAAGAGAGTCCATTGTTTCCTGTAAAAACCTTTGAACAGCTCAAACAACATGATATTGTTCAAAAGCTCTCTTTTTAATATCTACATTTATGTGTCGTGTGTTGTTGTCATACATGACTGAGAATTGACACGTCTGTCTTTGAAGGATGAGAGCCAGGAACAAGTAGCTGATAGTCAGAAAATTGCAACATACATGGCTAATAAAGTGTCAGTCACAGTATGGAAAGGAGATTTATGTGCCTTCAAAGTAGATGCAATTGTGAATGCAGCTAATGAAAGTCCACATGGGAAGACTTGCAAAGGCACCGTCTGCCACTGGAGGACGTAATATCCAAGCAGAGAGTGGGGTCTTCATTGCCAAAAATGGCAAAAGACAGGACAAGTAGCAGTCACCACAGCAGGGAAACTACCTTGCATGAAGCCTATTCATTTGGTAGGCCCATGTCTGCAGAATGACCCAACAGTGCACATGATATCCATTGCAAAGAAACTTTTAAGAAAAGGAATTTTAAACATTATGAAATGTGCAAAAGAGCTCAAATTTGGTTCTGTTTAGAGATGGTAAATTCGATTCTTTTTACTGAATCGAGTTTGAATGAGTCACTCACCAAAATGAATAGTTTTTTTAAGTCACTGCGTCAGTTGCCCAGAGTGCAAAAAAATTTACATTTTCACTCAAACTTAATTTGTTTCTCTTTTCATGTATATCCTACTGCTAAGATGAGTGATGAAAAAGAACAACAACTATTTTTATAGAGCAAAAAAAAATAAGATTTCTAAAGGGAACATTTATTTTATTTATTTTTATTTTATTAGTATTTTCCTCAAATGTCCATCCATCCATTCGCTACCGCTTATCCTTTTCAGGGTCGCGGGGGGTGCTGGAGCCAATCCCAGCTGTCATAGGGCGAGAGGCGGGGTACACCCTGGACAGGTCGCCAGTCTGTCGCAGGGCTAACACACAGGGACAGACAACCATTCATACTCACATTCACTCGCACATTCACACCTAGTGGCAATTTGGATTATCCAATTAACCTATCCCCACAAACTGCATGTCTTTGGACGGTGGGAGGAAGCCGGAGTACCCGGAGGGAACCCACGCAAACACGGGGAGAACATGCAAACTCCACACAGAAAGACCCCGGCCTGATGGTGGAATTGAACTCAGGACCTTCTTGCTGTGCGGCAACAGTGCTAACCACCGTGCCACCGTGCTGCCTCTCTGTCCAAAATGTGAACATTTCGAGGAGTGAAAGAAGCCATCTATGTCCACTGTGAGCGACCATCTTTGAACAGAGGCGGTGGCTTACGACACCAACTCTCTGCCATCTATAATCCAGTTTTGAGATCCCTTCCCAGACGTCTTAACGCCCACTCACATCCTGGGCCATCTGACCTCAGGAATTCGCATGATAAGGTGGGGCCAGGTTTCACAATGAACACACCCGAAACTCTGGCTGATTGGGACCCACGCCCAGTTTCCCACCTTGGCTCAGGCGATTAGAGGATCATCAGGGGGTCCTTTTGTCCCTCTGTGGGGGGGGTCACTCCCACTAGGCTTATATCTGGGACTCTCCACCATTTGACCTAAGAACTGAAGAAGCTTCTCGGATGAGAGGTGAAACGCATTCAAGCAACTTAAAGAAGTCCAGACGCTTTTCTTTGCAAGCTCCTTTGACTACGATGACCTGGGTGACTGAGAACCTTCACAGACATTTTTAACACAACAGATGGTCGCAAATAACATTCAGCCCTTTAGAAAATACACGCAGCAATGATACTTCTAAAACCAGTCGCACAGACCCGCTCCGTCTTTTCAACACCGTTAATTGTTTGAAATTGTTCAGGATTGCAAAAGCCCACTGCGGGTATCATTTAATTGTTGTGATTCCTTAGGAAGACAAAAGATAGGTGTATCACTTAGTTGTTGAGAGTACCATGCGAAATATCCCTCGTATTATAAATTATTATAAATAAATAAATTTTACAGTGTTTATTTATCGGAGAAAATACGTTAAATGTCACCATTATTATTGGCCGGCCCGGAAACAGCGGGGGTGTCCAAATTCAGAGGATGCTTCCACCTGAGGACCCGGCCTTCGTGGTCTAAAGAAAGCCGTCACAAGCTCCCTCGGTGGAGTGAAACTCTGCCGTCTGCTCCTTGCTATCTAAAATATAACAGGGCGCTGGCGTAAACTCTCGACCGTCTCACACTTTGTTTAGTTAGTTTTCTGTTTAACGTTTATTCAGCTGTGTGGGAGGGATTAATAAAGTTAAATTTAATTTAATCTAATAACTTTAATTTCAGCCAAACCGATTTACTCACGAACAAATAAAACACTGAAAAAGCCAAACAATAGCATTTTTAAGTTCTCAATGACTTATATATCATGTTTAACCCGAGTAGCGAAAGACAAGGGGGTTTGAAAACGATGTGTCGCTCGGCTCAGATATTTAAAGTTTACACAGCTACATTCTGAAACCTGAAGATATGTTAAAAGTTTTTTTGCGACCCAGAAAGAGAAATAAGAGTAATATTAAAACTAAGTAGCTGCCGCCATTGTTGGAAACTGGAATTGGCTGGGCCGCGCTATAAATTCTACATATGGTTTTTCAATTTTGTTGCCTGGGTGGAAAATCGGGAGAAATTCGGGATTCTCCCAGAAAAATCAGGAGGGTTGGCATGTATGGTTGTGGCAACATCATTAACCTTGTCAAACACCTCAAGTAAATCATATCACAGAATATGACGAGCATATGTTGAGATGAACTGAAGAGGAAGACAGGGACAGGTGACGTCTCTCACGGAGTCCTTTAGTGCTGCAGGCAGGCAAGGTGTTCAAATAGCGCACAACTTCAGTTTTTTTTTTTTTATTTCTATATGATGAACTCTACATTATTAAGTGCTAAGAACAAGAAATCTGATGACCTGTAATCATGAGATATTTGAGATACAATAAATAAAATGAGTTTTTGTACAAAGTATCGGATCAGTATTGTCGATACCACCCTGAATATTACTTTGTATTGGATCGGAAGGGAAATCAGTGGTATCGCACATCACTACCTGCAACACCCCCGAGTGAGTGGCTGCCTCCTGATTTCTCTGATGTTTTTGAGTACAGTATATCAGATTTCGATCTAGTTCATATACCCACCACCCCAGAATGTGTCAGAAATGGCGATGATTCACACATAGATTTTGAAGAAAACTGTATAACAGACTCAAATATCTGCGGCGTATGATGCTTACATGAACGTTGCAGACGCTCAGCCTGCTGAACAGACCCATTCTGCTTCAAAAGACGATATACTGTCTTTGATCGATGCTAAACTCAGTCAACATCAAGAAGCAGCACAGGGCGACTTGCAAGAAATAGCAGGTGCTCTAACTAGTACCCGGCCGGTGATAAACAATACCTGGGGTTTATTAGATCATTAGTACCAGCTGACTTTTAAAATCCACACCATGGACCCACCCCGTAAATTATTCAAACACAATGATGGTACCTCCACTCGAGCTAAATTGTTTGACTTTGAGGCTTATAACCAGTGGGCTGCGCAAATAGTAAACAAATGCCAAGTTTTGCATGCAAGACTTAGTAGTGCAGCTGCATCATCCTCACCTGATACACGTCCTAGTCAGACTGTTCCTATGCCTGCTATTGCTGCTAGGGCTATTGTCGTTAATAATGCTGATTGTACACCCATTGTTGCACGGGCTGCGGTTGTTACTGATGCTAACCGTACTGCGGCTGCTGCTGGTGATTTTGCGTCTGATGCACAATCTAGCTGGGTTACCTCTGCTGCTGCAGTTGCTATTGAGTATTTTACCGCTTCTACTAATACTTCAGCCACACACACACACACCCCCTCAATCATTGCAAATTTCTCACAAACAGATACTGCAGTAATCGAGCCCGTTGTGCAGTCTGGGTCTGGCAGTCGCTCTTACCCACACATTAGAGCGATACCTAATTTTAATGCTCGCGAATTGCGTGAGCGCCTTGATTTTAAGGGTGTAAGTCTCGATCATCCAGAACAAGTACCTGCGCAAGTGCTTAGCCAATGTGGTAGACAGAGCTGTGGCTGGATCTCAACAGGGCAGCGTTCTAAACGTGGTCCTGCGTGGCCCCTCGCTGGCTTCAGATGTTCAGGCTGTTTTAAACGCTGATGATCAGTAGGGGAGAGTGAGGTAAGATGAGCCACTTTTTACTCATGTTGCCCTGGATGTGAGAAAAAAATGACACAGAAATAGAATGATAACATATTCCTTTATTTCAGGATGTCTCCTTTCAAATGTAATGATCAGAATCTATGTCTGATGACGCTGCCCAAAATAATGACCTATTAAAAAAAAATGCTCCTTTGGCTCAACTTGCCCCAGATTAGGGGTAAATTGAACCTAGTCAGTGGGTAAACTGAGCCATCTTGGGGCAAACTGACCATGTAGTTTTTAAAATGTAAAACTGATCATATTGTGAAAAAAAACATTTTAACAGTTGTAAACCTGTGAGAACAAACCTGGAAACTGGTGGTTTCTAAACAAACCACCAGTTCAAAACCATTTATTCAAAAGAACTATTCAATATTCCAATGATCAAGGTTGCAGGGGAATATGAACTGTTGCTCCCTCCTTGCAGTTCCTCCAGCCTGTTGAGGTTGAGGTAGCTTCTTCAGCACATCCTTGCGTGGGAAAGATGCCTCATCATTTTCCTTGAACACAAACGTGGGTTTCTTACTGCTAGTGATCCCTCGGATTCTTCTGAGAAATCTGGCACTCACTTCGTTGTCTGCAAACCTGTCAACCAGGCCAATGTAATGGTGGCTCCTGGATTTGGATGCAAATCTTACGATGACAAAGTCACCAACTACCAGGTCTGAGACATCTGGTTCACTTCTTTCATCGCTGGAACTCAGCGTGTCAGAAGTGTACTCAGAAGTGTCTTCAAATGGGATGGGAACATCACTCTCCTCAGAGCTGCTTTCCACTGCAATTTTTGTCTGGGTTTGTTTCCTCTTCCACATTCCTTGCTTTTTGTGGATTATTTCTTTTTTGCCTTTCAGTTTATTTGTCCTTTCTTCATGGGCTCTCTCTCTCAATTGCCTGCTTTTCAGGTGTATCAGTCAGGATTCGTGTCTTCACACGCTTTCGATTTGTTTGTTTCCTGGGCTGCTGACTTTTGGGTAAGGGTAGAATATCAGTGGGAGACACATATCGAGCATGGTTGGGGTCACTTCGTGAACCACATGCATGTACAGGGTCTGGTAAAAATCTGGAACTGCTCTGCAAGCTTCTTGATATGCTCTGCTAGCTCCTTCTCCACCTCCTCAGAGAAGACTCTCTTTGCTGAAGCTGTTCCACTATAGCCAACCGATTTGACCTCCTATGTGTCCCTCTTTTTAATATATCTCCTGAGTGTTGACCTGTCAATTTGTCTTTCTTTAGCCACTGATCTTATGGACTTTCCTCCCTTGACTTCACTCGCTGCCCTTTCAATCTCCTCCAGGGGTGTTGAGCCCCAGCTGGTCTTCCGTCTGTAGGTCCTTGGCATGATATCTTTTCTATAATAGTTAACATATGACAAATACAACAAAAGGGTTCAGTATACTGAACTAAAATACTATTTAATAAGTCAGAGCCTTAAATAAATTTCAGTGCCTTATGGTGGGGTAGGTTGAACCATTGGATCAATTTACCCCATAGCCTTTGGCTCACTTTGCCCCATAGCCACCATTTTGAAAAAAACGGGCTAGCTTAGCAATTTAGGCTAATCTTTAGAAAACTTCTTCAGATGATATTATATTTTAGAAACCCACCAACATGTATAATATATCATCTTAGACACAGATACATTTGTTTTAATATTACAGTCAATTTACCTGATATGCAGAAATTTTACTTTGACAAGCAAAAAACATTTTTTTGTGTAATACAGACTTACCCCTTCTCCAATGTGCTCCTCTTTAATATAGCAGGATGGAAATGATGAGTGCTTCCTGGATTTATGGTCACATGACAAAACATGTACACAGTTACCTAGATACAAGGGGTGGTTCAACTTACCCACTGGCTCATCTTACCTCACTCTCCCCTATGATCCGGATCTGTTCCTCGAATCAAATTGCACAAGTTATGCAGAGTAATGATAAATCTATCAGTGATGATGAATTAGAGTTTATTGTCACGGTAGCTCAGAACAGTAGTTGTGGGGCTCACTTAAGACTGGCACAAATCCCTTATGATGAGATTCTCTCAAAGAAAGGCAGACATTTATACACACCAAACAACACACACAACAATTTGTGCTTCTCCTCATGCATAGCACATTCATTAAACTCATCAGCCTCTGAGCGAGAAAAACTTGCTACAGCCATGCGACACACAGCAAGTATCATTCTCTGATGTCGGCAAATTTGAGAACCACTTCAACATTAAGATTGTAATCTATTACCACACAGAAGGGCGTAAACGCCTGGAATGTTTTTTCACACATGAAGAGCCAAACACAAACACGTTGATGATGTATCTCCATAATCAACATTACCACCTGATTTTAAACCCGGCCGCTTTTCTTGGGGCATCCTATGTGTGTAATTTCTGTTACAGTACATATAATACCCCATTACAGCACAGCTGTAAACATAGATGTAACACATGTTACACACTCTGCCAACACCACACGGGTCCCACAGTGAAATGCAGTGACTGTAAACGCATCTGCAAATCACAACACTGTTACCAGCAACACAAAATACCAGAATTAAAACACAACATGATCCCCTGTGATAATATGAAACATTGCATGCACTGCGGCACCACATATAGAGAATCCAAGAAATTGCCACACAAATGTGTGCAGCCTAGATGCGAGCACTGCCGCGAGCCTAAATTAGCCGGAGACTCCGATCATCAGTGTTCATACAGCCTGTTGAAAAACAGAAGCCTAGCGATAAATATATTTTATATGATTTTGACACGAGAAACCACAACGGTAAACATGAGGCTAAGTTTGTGTGCGCGTCTGATCTGAAGGGCAATAAGTTCACATTTAATACATTAAAGTGTGTGGAGGCGTTCGTGCAGCATTAGAGAGGCCCAAGGTTTTGTGGGTACACTTTCATAGCACATAATGAATCTGGCTTTGATAACTACATACTCCTGGAGTACTTTGTCAGACAGAGCATAACACGTAGTGTCATAATGAGCGGCAGCCGTGTGATTTTGATGACCTGGACTATGACCAGCGGTGGATTGATTCGTTCAGCTTTTTGCCCATGAAGGTGAAAGGATGTCATCATGCATGCGGAGGAATCTGTCTCTGTTGAAGATGATATACAGGGCTCCCCCTACTCTACGCGGAGCTATTATTAGTAACTCAAACATGGATTTCATCAATGCGCTGTGTGAGATAGCCTTTAACGTATTGCATGGTAACATTCCACTGACCAATCAGCAGTACAAACAGCTAAAAAAGAAAACAATCAGACTGATTGCTGACAAAAAGATCAAAACTTTGAAAAAGAGAAAGACAATCAACCAATCTGGAGGGTTTTTACTGCCGTTATTAGGGGCTGCAATCCCTTTCATAAGCAGTCTGATAGCAAACAGGTGAAAATGGAACATGTGCAAAAGATGTTTTTGGTACCCCAACACCAGTTGGACTTAATAAAACAGCAGCAGCATCAGACAACAGGCTCAGAATGAGTTGGACAAGGAGATGTTACAAGTGTTACAAGATTCTGACATAGATGTGTCTGAGAAGGCTAAAAAAATACGGCGATATTCTCCAAAGACACCTCACGCTTGTGAGACAAGGTGCTCGTGAAAAGAATGTATTGTCTTTATCACTACCTGAACAATTTAACAGGCAACCCCAGTTGGCGGACACATCGCCTGTTCATGGTGATGCAGGGGTGAGGGATCTTGTTGCGGAGAATGTTTTAACACACATACCTAAAAGGAGTAGGAGGAATGCAGAACTTATTCTGTCAGTGGTGAGCCGTTCGCCAGACTTGATCTCTTACAATGACAAAATCGTTATTGATTAACACCATCCCTGGTTCACACATTTATGATCTAATTAAAGCCGTCACAACCACACACACCTTCTGAGGGTTTGAGACCCATCGGTTGGTCAGAGTTTTTGAAAGCTGTCTCAGATTTAAACGTACCGTTATCAGCCATATCCAACACAGGCATACGTAAGACCATAGCCATGTATAAAACCGATCACACACTGGCTGAAGACCCTGGTTTTTTTAAAAAACACAAAAAAAAAAAAAAAAAAAAAAAAAAAGAACACCCCTGGCGGACCGCTGCGACATAGTACACTAAAAAAAATAAAGAAAAAAAAAACAAATTAAAGGGGGGGGGGGGGGTCCTGTAGAGTGGTTGGATTTTTGAATTCAAGCTTTTTCTTATCACAGCTGAAATTGTTTTTCTGCATATTCCAAAAATCTATTATGCTCCTTAGATCAGTGAAAGTGTGTTGCTATAATATTTTGAGTGAGAGTGAGTGAGTGAGAGATTCTGCAAACTGGCTATTAATTTCCAAGATGTCACAGGTTTGATAACTACAAAGCCATGTTCACTTGTAACTGGTAAGTACAGGCAACATTTCTGTGAATTTTAGTTTCTTCAAATAACAGTCTTAATAATTTATGTACTTTTTAAAATGAGATATCCATCACAGTACATAAATGCAGATGACAGCTGTCTGTATTTGCTCGATCCTTAAAGAAATTCTCTGGAGCAGGAAGAGTCTGACCATGCAACCAAAAGAAAAATTATGCATTATTACCTGTATATTATGATAACAATATTAGGTACTCTGTAATGTCACTAGAAATGTGACAGGACCAAGGGCTGAATCTAAAGCGAATCAGGTGCTTTCAAACTGCGTAACACAGACTGTGCTCTAATATAATTTTTTTTCAATTAGTAGCTTAATAAACTACACTACAGCAGAAAAATAAAGATGAATAAATAATTGTTAGAACACAGAATGTCATCTTACATTGATTACAAAGAAGGATTAGCATGTGAATAGTGGACTGGCATGTTTATGGAGGACACACATTTTAACACAAGATTTGTGTTTTTTGGGATTTAAATGTGTCTGACATATTGTTGTCTTTTGTTGCAGACACCAAGTGTTGAGATCCTGTCTCAACCTACAGACCAAGAAGTGAGTGACACACACTTCATTCTTCCAACAGGTTACACATTATTTTTCAAGTATGTGTGTCAGTTGGGCCTAGTGCATAAATGAAATGCCCTGTGATTGTATTAAAACAATCAGTTTGAGTGAAGGTTTCTCAATGTAAACATTAGAATTACTTGTTTGTGAATATCTTAGCAGAAAGAAATTGGCTATACCATTTGTTAGTCCAAACTTTCCCTTAAAGCATCAAATTGATCTTTATTCTGACCAAATTTGATATTTTTGTCCTATTTGTCACCTAACCTCGCGCTGATTGGTTTATATGATTGGATTTCTTGGGAAATGGATTGCTTTACATCAGTGTTGAGAGCTTTTTTGACAACAGCAGGAGAAGTTAGAAGTCAGGAACATGGACTCCATGTGTAAGAGCCAAAGTCAATGTTTATCCTTTTTGTTTTGGTGGCACAGGTGTATAGCTTTACCTGCGTCTCAGGTGATGGTATGTGGGTGTGGTCACAGTCTATTTACCTGATGTCGGTGTTCGCAGCAGGTGTGTTGGGTGAGTGGTTTGTGGGCAAACTTTTCTGTTGACCGTCATTTTTTGGCACACCAGTTAATCCATGCGCTAGTTGTAAATTGATTGAAAGCGCAAATGTTTGTTTTTGTTTTGTTCTTAAAATAAATGCGCAAAGTACAAGTACGACTCATTATGGATTATTGGAGGCGCGTCACAGGGACACAACCAACTCAGCCGGCCGCGGCTTTATTTACGGATGAAAGTCGCAACACCATGTTCAGTCGTCATGTATTCATAAGAACATTCCGTATTCACATTATTAACTAGAATATTGTCTTTCTTACTTTCGCATTTGTTGTTTCGCAGATGTTTTTTGTTTCCATTTATGACAGCTGGGAAGGTGAGAAGCAAGTGGACAAATGATGAAGTGAAGGCTGTTGAGCGGCACACGTTTCATTTCATAACAAGCTGCAAAGTACCAGGTAAAAAAGGTATGTGACTCCTGCCTTCAAGCAGAGCCGGCAGCTCTGAAAGGCAGAGACTGGGTTGCCGTAAAGTACTACATCAACAACAGGATGATAGCATTAAAAAGAAAAATGAATAGATAGCACTATAAAATGCAGGTTCAGGTGGAATGCTGTATCAGTTAAAATTAACTTTACTTTCATTTAATTTTAAATTTGTCTTTAAGTCTATTGCATTGGTCGTAAGTTGCTCAGTCCTTTCCTGGGTCTGTTTTTAGTTTAAACAAGCAAGAGAGCCCTAGCCAAAATCTCAACACATGGGCGTGTTACTGGACGCATAGGTCACACTTTGTGATTCCCATGCCTCTAGGACCTTCGGAAAAGCATGTACCCATTTGTCACATGTTTGTCATTCATACTGATATATCATGAAAACAGGTATGTGTCTGTGCGTGTTGGTGTCCAGGGCCCTGTTTCAGGAAGCCGGTTTGGAAAACTCAGAGTGAAAAACGACACTCACGGTTGAGTAACCCCGAACTGTCCAACTCGGAATATTCCGTTCCAGAAAGGCTGATAACAATTAGTTCAATCAAGGCGGAGTTGCTTTAACCCCAAGTGAAGCGCGCGGACGAGGATACATAAAGCCCTGATAAGCGGAGCACAGATTAAGCGAGTCACCATGGAGACGGAGGGAAAGAAGGCGCGGGCGACGTATTTCACAGCGCTCGAGGCGGAAATTCTGATGGCAGCATATGCCGACAGCATGCACATCATGCAGAAAAAAAAGCAACACAGCCGCAGCTGCAAAGGAAAGGGAGCATGCATGGCAAAACATAGCCGACAGAGTCAATGCGTGAGTGGTAATGTAAACATTGATCTAGGGATTCCCACCCATTTAACACGTTATGTCATTATATGTTACCCCATTTGTCCTGTGCTACATATTAATATGTGATGTGATGTGAGCGCAGGTGCAACCCAACAGGCCCCAAATGTACCTGGCAGCAAGTAAAAATGAAATACAAGAACATAGTCCAAACAGGTGAGGTGTAATTGTATCATGAGCCATAGTGCTTGGTCTGTGTGTCCTATGTAGATCAATTGCAGTTAGAGGCCACAGTAATTTCCCCTCTGTGAGCACTTATTGAAATTATCTGAGCACATTACAAGTACATACTTGCTTACTCTGTATGCTCAAATGTGGCCCGTTATAGCCAACAGAAAAAAAGCGGAGGCCCGGAAAACAGGTGGGGGTCCTCCACCACCACCACTCACAGAGGCTGAGCAGTTGGCCCTCAGCCAAAACAGTGGGCGCCCTGTGGCTGAAGGCATCTCTGCGGGGACATCCTCTGAGTCAATAACCCCGCAAGACACAAGTGCCTACATAAGGGGTAAATCCAAAACAATACATGGCGTGCACACATCCATTCTGCACAGTCACCATGACCAAAATGAACTATGTCGCAGTGCAGTTACTGTCCTACTGACAGAGAATGACAGTCATCAAACAGTTAGGTGAATAGACAACACTGAGACACTTGGGAACTGTTAACGTGCTGCACGGGTGAGGGCCCAGGGAGAGACTCACACACACCGAGCTGCAGTGGTACGTCTTTATTATGTGCATAGCGGTGTCCGTTAATTTTGCATACGTGTGTGTGTGTGTTAACCCCCCACAGGGTGAGCTCCCTGTTCCCAGAGACAGAGCGAGTAGTACATTCCGTACCCTCCCCAATGAGTGTAACATATGAACATATACCTCAATGCAACATAGAGCTCATAAAGGCGTTCCCACCCTGACACCTACTGATTTTGCCTTCCCTCAGTGTCGGTTGTCTCCGAGAGCATACTGACAATGAGGTGTATGGTGATTGGTATGTCTGGTAATTGCCATTTGCGCCCACATAAGTCATGAGTGACCTGTATGAACCCCATATTCCCCCAGTTGACGGTGATGGTGTACTGCATCTGGTGCAGCCCCCTGTTGAGCCAGACCGACATGCAGTTGTGAGTACTCGTAATACTCCACAGACTACATGTGTCAACAGTGGAACAGCAATGTTGTTAAATGTCTCCACCACAGGCACATGATGACGACACAGTGACAGCTGCTACAGAGGAGGCCGCATCAGTGCCACACTATGAGGTATACAGTGTACAGTGGAAAATATAACAACTGACTACAATGTGGCACTATGATGACACCATGGACCTACTATGTCCCCGGCAGAGTGATGCTGCAAATGAAGAGGAAGAGGGTCCAGCCACTCCTACAACGAAGCTTTCCGCAGTGGGTTGTTCAGCACACATTCACAACCAACCTAAGTAGGCATGTACTATGGATGCCAATGCTATGTCCTTTGTTGCAATAGCTCCCTGTGAAGCAGCTGTATAGAACATATCTGGCCAGGAGGATAAGGAAGTGTGATATGGAAATGGTGCACCTCCAGCTGCAGATCCAGAAGTCGAAGCTGGAGATTGTACTGCTGGAACAACAGTTAAGGGTGGGTGGAGTGATCATAGATGGACGAATCATGTCAGTGTTTGTACAACATACTAATATTCGCATTTATTCATTGTGCACAGGACATACAGGGTGAGCAATAAAACAAGTTGACCACAGTATCTGTGTATTTGTCTCGTGACATGTTGGGTTGCCGGGTCACAGGAAATGGTTGTGGCATATGGTGTCTGACTGCTCGCCCATCCTGTACGTTCGTGGGTGGGTCAGGATGTTCATCATGTGGATCACTGCTGTCGTCTGGTTCAGCTGGACACTGTTCACCTCTAATCGTGGCAATGTTGTGTAGGATCACACATGCCACAATGATGTCACATGCCCTTTCTGGGGTGACTGAGTCCACGAAGGCACTGGAACCGGGCCTTGAGCATTCCGATGGTCATCTCAACTCTGGCCCGTGTCCTGCAATGGGCCAGATTATAACGCTGCTGTGGGCCCGGTTCAGGGTCAGGGTAAGGGGTGAGCAAATAGGGTAGACATGGGTACCCCCTATCACCGAGCAGGTGGCCAGTGAACTCTCCTAGGACAGAAGAATACATGTCAGTGCAAACGTCCCTGTGGCAATTGGTCTCTGTATATTTCACAGTTACTTCGACC
Organism: Aulonocara sp. 'chitande type north' Nkhata Bay; assembly: GCF_057382095.1. Taxonomy (NCBI): domain Eukaryota; kingdom Metazoa; phylum Chordata; class Actinopteri; order Cichliformes; family Cichlidae; genus Aulonocara; species Aulonocara sp. 'chitande type north' Nkhata Bay. The sequence goes on along the minus strand of NC_141347.1, from coordinate 2,091,750 downwards.
CACCATGTCCAAATCTGTTGCTCAGTGTACATTCTCGGAAGATCCGTGAGTCATGGACAGAGCCTGGCCACTTGGCTTCCACATTTGTGATGATGTTGGCAGCATCACATATGATCTACACAGTGCAGAGTACACATATTAGCATCCGTTACCATGATGCCATCACTTGTTGGTGTGAAATGCTACAGGGAATTATGTACCTGTACATTGATGCTGTGGAAAGACTTCCTGTTCACAAAGTCTCCTTCATTTGCTGAGGGTGCAATGATTGGGATGTGGGTGCCATCTATACAGCCAATCACGCCTGGGAACCCTGTAAATTTATGTACCATTTAAGTAGTAGTTCAAGTATCACCACATCATACTTTACGTTTAGGTCCTCCTGATACCTGCAATTTTGTGGAATCCCTCTTTGATGAATCTTGTGGGTCTGTGACCGGGGAACACCACAAACGAGTGCAGGAGACGTTTCAGTGCTACTGTGACATTCCTGACTGCCCGACAGACGGTAGCCTTGGAAACGTGCTCAGCGTCACCGATATTGTACAGGAAGCTCCCGTTTGCAAAGAAACGGAGTGCGGTACAAAGAATATGTAATGGACTGAGCGCATGTCCGCGATGTGTCACATGCGTAATATATGGCCTGAGGATGTTATCCAAATAACTTATTGATTGTGCTGAGAAACGGTAACGTTCGCACAGGAAATCATCAGGTAATGATAAGATGTCCAGACGCGCTCGAATCACTCTCTCCCGGCGGAGAGCTCTGCGGAGAATTTGGGCTTCGATATCTACCGGCTCTTCAAGGAAGGGACACGCCATGTCTGAGACTTCCTACTGTCAGGTTTCCGACAAAGGGGCGGAGACAGTCAGGGTTAGTTGTGGTAAACCTGCTAGGGGGCAGGTTAGCTTCACGGCGTGTGTCGTCATAGTGACTCACTCAGGCTGCAGCTGAACTCGCTTTGTGAAACCGAAAACCCAGAGTTTTCGTTAACTCAGGGTATACTTACTCAGTTTTTCCCACTAAACCGGCTTCCTGAAACAGGGCCCTGGTTTCTGTGGATTCCGGGACCTGCTGCACCTGTGGAGCTACTTAGAGTGGCTGAGCTTCCGTCAATGCTGGATCGTGAGAATCTGCAAGTGTAGTCCGTGAGCTTAGATGTTTGAAAGTGTTTGTTTGCCACTGGTGAAAAGTTTCTAATGGCCGTTTCTGTGGTTTCCAGCAGGATCATTGACATGAGGGGACAAAGCAAGCAACACAGTATTTGGTAACAAAGGGAGCGGAAACAGATCACTATCACTGGGAGCAGACACTGCACGGACACACACACGGACACACACACACACACACACACACACACGATTCAAGGATGAATATTCATACCAGAGAGTCCTGCATTTGGGTCCTACTCTGTGAGAGTTTATATTTTCAGAGAAATACTTTGAAAATGTGCAACCAGGTGAAGGTGTTCACCTAGGACCCGAAAGAGGAAGTGGTTAAACCACTTATTACAAAGTGTAGTAAAGTGGCAGCCATCACCGATGGGGAGATTGTAGTGAAAATAACATGTCTGATGAGTTTCTCCAAAGTGGGGGTCTCCTATATAATTAAGGGGCAGGAACTAAGAGATAAAGCTCCCCCTAAAGACATAGACATCACTGCATGGACCCAGTTTTTCAAGGCACCTGCCCGTCTTTTTGCAGAAGACGTTCTTGTAAAAGCTGAGGATCTTTTACATCCCCTGGCTCCTGTGACTAACCTTAAGAGGAGCTCAACAAATGTGGGGCTTATAACAATAGAACGGGAGGTTAGAATTTGTGCAGCCATCAGAATTGATATTGCTTTAGGTTTTAGAAGCCATTAGTGTTTTTATGTATTTACAAGTAAAATCAATCATTTTTTTCCAAACAGATGCTAAATTGTGTCCAAAGAAAGGTTTGACCTGACTGTTTTGTTCCCCTGTTACGTTCTGGCTGCTACATGTTTTTCTTCTACCCCCCTCCCTCAGTGTTCGGCAGTGAGGAAGGAAACGAGTTCCTATTATTACACACAAAAAAAAAAAAAGTCAGTGGGAGTATGGAAGTATTTTTGGTTTGTGTGTTGAGAATGTTTAAAAAAAAAAAAAAAAAATGGAATTCTAGATTAGAAATGGGAGGGGGGGGTTGAACAGCAGTTTAAAGGGTTTTCTAATGTGACGTATTTATATGAAAAGAATTGTAATAAGGAGTTGGAAATGCATACAGTGTTGTGTTTATGAAATGAAACTGAAAAGCATGGTTAATACAACAGTCTTTAAAGAACCGTTAGATGCAGGCTGTGTAGCTATACCAGGGGTCGGCAACCTGCATGCGGCTCTTTAGTGTTTATACTGCGGCTCCGTGGTTTGGGAAAACTGTAAAAGTATTTAGCTGAAGTGTATTTTATTTGTGCTATTTCTTTTTTAACTTTTAGTTCTAAATGAGAAGATTATCATGATCTTGAAATTGAAAAATAAAATGATACTTTATTATTTTTCATCGCTCAAAATAATAAAATGATTTTTAAGTTATTTTTCAGTCACACTCGCAGAAGCCGGTATATCTGCCGAAACGACGTGCATTTATCGAGACTTTCAGTATGGAGAAATGTAAAAAAAAGAAAATTATCTGAAGAAGATTTAATGATGCCTGGGTAGATTTATTTGCATTTACTTCTGACGAGAGCGGCCTACCATGCCTAATTTGTGGATTGTCGAAACAAAAACCGCTCACACCTCACAGACGACAGCTTGCAGTCCTACGTAAAGACGAAAGTGACATCGTACAGCCCCTGTCCGCCGACGCTGTGCGCAGAGGTTGAGCAGGAGTCCCATTGCAAACCACGGCAGACCCAATGATGTTTGCATGAACATCCTTTTCAGCTTCTCTTTATTGACCACTTTTCACACATGCAGCTGGCTTTAGCTTTCCAGCACACAGCCCGACACATAACACAACAGCAGAGAGCACAGACTTTAAGGCGGCGAGTCGTGATTGCGGATGACGCTCAGGTGCGACCACCTCTCCTGCAGCAGCACTGCAGGCCACGCCCCGCCATACACATTAACCAGGTAAAATAAATATTTATGCAGATATTTTGCGAATATTATTCATTTTTTTTTAGGAGCATAGTGCTTTTTTCCAATTATTTTTAAAATTCAGGTCAAGGCTCTACACGCTCCGAAAGCCCAAAGGCAATATAAGGATCAGTTTTTGTTTGCTACATGGATAATTTAAGTTCAGCTTCTCAATTCATTTAAAAGAGACCTTCAACTGGATGTTTTTAATTTTTGTTATAATTTTTTAAAGCATTCAAAATGTGTTCATTAGATAAATAAAATTTAATTTACTTTGTAGCCTTTCATGGATTTCATAAGCAACACACTATAGTTTTTTTATACAAAGCATAAAGGTAAAAGCAAACAAACAGTGTGCAGTGTTATTCTTCATTTTAGATGTCAAAAAGTATTTGCGGCTCCCAGTGTTTTCTATTCCGTGCAAACCGGGTACAAATGGCTCTTTGGGTCAGCAGTCGGACGTACCGCCCACGGTACATTGGATGGTTTAGGGGACTAATTGGTTACGTACAAAAACTTATCAAAAAAGAAGCTAAACATGTTATATATATTTGGAAAGCTGAGATTCTCGTGATTCGAACGATGTAAAGCATTTCAAGATAGAATCAACATAGCAGGTACAATTAGTGTTTATGTCAGGCTGCCAACATCGAAAAAAAACAATAACAATAAGGTCTGTACTCACATATAAAGCACCTGTTAGTCCACTGGTTCATAATATTCCAACAAAAACGGTGTAGTTAGACTGCCAAGAGTCCAGGCAATCCAAATCAGTCCAATATTTAGTCTCTGAGACATTTATATGTTGATAAACATCCACTGAATGTAATAGTATTGTTTCAAAGTAGCCGGCGAATAATCCTATTTTCGGTGCTTCCTGAAGCATTAGCAGCTCTTGACATGTAAATATTCCGGGTATTTTGATCTCAAAATGGCCGCTGACCTCTGCACTTTCGATTGACACCTCATTTGAACCAATGGGTGCTTCACACAGGTGTGAACAAGCAGCGATAGCCAAACACAGCTGGTGGTCAGCGGTCTGGCCAGCCCCCCTTTGATGGGCAGTAACTTCTTCCAATTGTGGCAGAGTGTCAAAATGATTGGCGTATCAGATAGCCAATGATCTTTAAAGAAGATTGATATGCAGCTTAAGGGGGAGGACACTTGTTTTTCCCCTTATATTTGCATGCGCAAAAGGTTTTTGTCACTCGTGCGCTTTTGCGTAAACTTTCATAGCGACGACAGCGTCTGTGTTCATACAGCTAGTGATGGTGAGATGAAGCCTCATGATGAACTGAAGCTTTCCATCCAATTGGTCGACTCATGGTTCGAAGCATTGTGATGATTCATTTGCTCTACTGCGCCATCAAGTGGACAATTCAAGTGAAGCGGGCTCTTTGATTATAATGATGTGTAAACCTTATGTACATCTGGATAATGACACAAACTAGTGTTTGGTGCTTCACTTTTTAATAAACTAAAAGACAGAAATCAGATTATAGGATGTGTAGTGTTGTTTATTTATATTTTGGTGTTTATCATTTGTGATATTTATTACTGTGTGCATACTTTATTAGGAGAGACAAAATTAAAAAAAAAAAAAACATCTCTTCCTTGCTGGTTCCATCGAAGAAGAAATGCACAAGTAACTATGTAGCACGTACGTAATCCAATTCCACAACATGGTGTGATGGGGAATCAGCTGTTTTCCTGCCCATGTTATTTCGAATCTGGCGCGAACCGATGAACCAGTCCCTGAATCAGTCACGTGGTACGGACTGCCCGCGAGGCCTCGAACGTCACTGCATACGTAATCAAAGCAAGCCTCGATACGCGCTTCAGAAAAACGCCCCCGCGATTACCCGACGCACGATTCGAAGCTTCGACACACAGGACACATCACTACATACAGCATTTTGAGAGAACTTGCGACCAAAGGAGCTTTGTAAGTACAAAATGGCAAAGAGGAAAACTTACTTCTCACTGGAAGAAGTCCTCGAACAATGCACTCGGCGTGACAGTGATCAGTCGGAGGAAGATATTTCCGAAGAAGACAGTGATGTTTCCTTTGTTGACTCGGTAGCAGAGGATATTTTTTTGGATGGAGGAGACGCTACTCTCGACATGTAAGTGTTTATTATATCATACAATGATATTACTGTTTGTATGTGTGCCTTTGTGTGTGTGTGCGCCTTTGTGTGTGTGCGCGCCTGCTCCTCTGTGTGTTTGATGCGTTTTTACTAACTCCTGCTGTGTTTATATTGTTTGTTTGTGTGCATCTTTGTGTTTTGATTGTGTTCTTACTAACTCACGTCGTGTGTCTTTATATAATGTGTGTGTGTATATATATATATATATATATATATATATTTTGTGTGTGTTTTGAGGTGTTCCTGCTAACTTATATCGTTGTTGTTTTTTTGTATATCACAGACAATCATCAGAATCAGATGAACTATGGGAGCCAGCCAGTAAAAAGACAAGTACAGAGGAACACGATGACAGCATTTCGTCAGAAGAGGAGCCACATCCTTCCACTTTCCAAAGAGTTTCTGGAAGCAGAAGGCCAAGAGGGAGAGGGAGGGGGAGAGGAAGAGGGAGAACTGGCAGCAGTCAAGCTGAGATGCCAGCCAGTACACCTGAAGAGGGATGGAATGATACAGATGCTCCAGACATAATACCACCACAGCCCACCTTCAGGCCCATCAAATCACCAGGACCTCAGATCATACCTACAGCTTCATACACATCACCCTCTCCAAACAGAGCACATCACAAGCCTGTGCATATCAGTGGACACAGCACCACAGGTCGTCTGAGGTGCAGACACTGCCAGGCAAAGACACCAGTAAAGTGCTCCTCCTGTGATGTGCCTTTGTGCTTTTTGCCAAGTCGAGATTGTTATAAAGACTGGCATGATGCCAATGATCTCTAAAAAATATAATTGTAAAAATACATTTGTGTGAAAAACTATATATATATATTTATACACCCACAGATGCATATACATAATGTGTATATATAGTGAGTTTTAATGCCATAATACTTTTTTTTCCCTTTACATTTGTTTCGAAATTGAAAAAAAAACACTGTATAATGTTTATGCTCCTGTAATTTTGTAAAGTATTGACAATAAATCTGGATGTAAGAATAGCTCTGAGTGTAACCTTTAATTAGAGACCAAAATTAGGACTGTACATAAAAGCATTCAAGAATTACAGCCTTTTATGTGTTGATTGTTACAAAGGGCCATTTGGAGTCTCCAAGTGGCCTTTTTTGGGTAGCGCCTATACATAGACCTAAATAAACTTGCATAGAACACTCATTTTCTAAGATATTGTTATCAAATTTGAATTGTGGCTTGGTAAGGCTTCATGCTTTGATCCTGTTGTGTTTTCCAGCTAATACCTCACAAGGTAGGCATCTGCATGCATTCCTTACAAAAAAAAAAAACTTGGGCGGATTTTTTTTTCTCTCTTTTTTAGTGTGTTCAAAGTTCTATTACTCAATAGCAGTATGACATAAAGTGATTCTGACACCTCAGGAACAAACTACAGATTGTCTCCTTTCAAAAGAGACCAAAACCATGCATATACTCCAAATGGTTCAAGAGCAGCATGCAATTTATTTTGGATATGCCTTTTTCACAAATTTTAGGCAAAATTTGTAGGACTGCTAAGGGGTTAAAGGTTGCTGACCCCTGAGCTAGACAAATGTTACACAAGGACTACTTGGATGGGGAACCTGGTCAACATGAAACATTTGTGGGTGGGTGAGGGTTATGTTTTTGTGGCAGGATGAGAAGATGAAAAATGTTTGCAAAACAAGAATATCAGAAATAGAAATCAAGATCAAAAGGTTAATGTTTTGTATTATTAAAGAGGCAAGTCTATCAAAATTATGCATGGAAAACATGCATTCAGTGATGTGTAGAAGTAGAAAAATTCCTACTGAATGTTATCTGTAATGTGAAAATATTTAAAAACAAATGCAATAATTATGCTTTGGATATAATTGAATTATGTTTTCTGTCCAGAAAGCTTTGACCTGACTTGCATTCCCCTAAAGAGGTCCAGGGGATGAGGGAAAACAACAAAAAAGGTATCCAGGATGGAAGAGGAGACAGGGAAGCAAAATGGTTAAATTTGAGTTTCCTAAAATAAGCAAAAACAGACTGACAAGCCACTATCACCTTTTAAAGAAAGAAGGGGAAGGAAAAAAGGGGAGGAGGGAAGAAAAACCCTAAACAGACTCCTCTCCACAGAGCAGGCACACTCAACCACCACACACACAGGTCAAGACTCTCTAGCACGAGAGCTCGCCTTTCTCTGGCCTTAAGTACTCTTTATTGTTGATGGGCGTCAGCTGTATAAAACAAGGTGGCACCTAAGGCAGGAGAGATGGCAGGACACACCTACACGGGGACAATTTCAGGAGAGGGTCCTGCGAGGGCTGTAACACTATCTCCCATAAATACAAACCAGTAGTTTGTCACAGAAGGTCCTACACATTGCAGTAAGCAAACCAATTAATTATACCTGCAATCGTTGCACCACCAAATTGTAAATATGAAGTGGCAACCCCTAATCCTACCCCTACTCAAGTAAATTTAAGTAAATGTAAGTGTTTAAAAAAAAAAAGAAAGAAAAAAAAGGTACTTTTATTGCACCATGTTCACTCATGAGCTGCTGTAACATAAATTAAATGGCTGAATTGCCACCTCAGCATGCAGTCAAGAGTGTTGCTAATGACCTGCTAATTGTATTCAGGTGCAACTAGATTGTGTTTTCTGCAACATAAGAATGAAACAGTAAAAAAATGAAAATTCAAAAAAATAATTTTTGTTAATGAAGGACTGAAATTGTTAAAGTGTGTGCTGTGGCAGACAGAAGGAAGAACCCAAATGCAGGACTCGGAACACGGAAAAGTAATCTTAAAACTTCGGACGTGGCTTCTACATTCTACACCAGCGGTCCCCAACCTTTTTTGCGCCACGGACCGGTTTATGCCCGACAGTATTTTCATGGACCGGCCTTTAAGGTGTCGCGGGTAAATACAATAAAATAAAAGTAGTACCGGTACCGAAAAAAATAAGATTTAATTATAACACACGTGAAAAGACCCAGGAAAACCGAGTTAACGATAAAAACAATAACAAAATAATGCTGAAAAACCAATAAAAACCATACATTTCACACCTGAGCCTCTACTCTCGTGGCCCGGTACCAAACGACTCACGGACCGGTACCGGTCAGAGACCCGGGGGTTGGGGACCGCTGTTCTACACAGATGCTCTCATAACCCAAATCCAGTTGGCTTTGTAAATTATTTAAAAAAAATAAAATTATGAATGCTGTATGTATTTTGTTCATTCCTAAGTTGTGAGTCTACACCAACTAAAATACTTTCTTTAGTTATTAACATTCGAAATGATGAAGGCACTTAAAAAGTAACACAAAATTAGCTGCCTTTCCAGAAACTTAAGGTTTTGTGAGGGCACAAACACGTTTAGTCTTTCCCTCCTAGGCTTTAAGACTTGTGATTGGGCAAAATTTTGTTTTTAGTGTTTACATGCGGAGATATTTTTTTTCAAAACTGCATGCGTGGACAGGATTAAAAAAAACAAAAAACCCCCAGAAAATCTCAGTTTTTAAAAATACCCGTGTACGTGTGGACGTAGCCTAAAATAAACAGGCAGGATTAACGGAAGGATTGGGAACAGGTGGAAACACAGCTGGGACTAATCAAACCTAAAGACACAAGGGGCAGCAAAAGTAGATAGGCATCTGACATAGGCTCTGACTTAGTAAATGTAATTAGTACATCAGAAAGTATGGGTTCTACCTCTTTGCTTTCTGATGTTTTTTGTTTATTAGCAGCTATTTGCAGCTGCCCAGAGAAACTTTACATTTCCATCGACATCAGTTGAGAGCCACGCGCATCGAGATAAAACAATTTTGATTAAATAATGAATTGTAGAATAAATACTCCGTTTGTAAATTCCTTTTTGAATTCCACATTAAAAAAGTGATTTTTAAAAAATGCTTTTTAAAAACCTCATTTCAAAAACCATTTTCAAATTTAAAAAACTGATTTTCAAAATGTTTTTCTAAATATCTCATTACAAAAACCATTTTTTAATTCCAACTTAAAAAGGCTATTTTTGAAAATGCTTTTTAAAAACCTCCATTTCAAAAAAAGTTTTCAAATTTCAATTTAAAAGACTGATTTTCAAAAGCCCCATTTCCACGCTCCACTTTGCGTGACCATTCCCCCCCGCCTGTCCCGTTTGCCATCAGAATTATTGTCTAAAGGCAAAGAAAGATGCCCAACGGATTTACTTTACCAAATGGACCATCCCGGCCTTGCCATATTGGTCTATTTGATTCACCTTTGCATTTATTGTTTATTTTATTTTCACAAACAGTATCCCACATTCTTGATTTACAACACTTGTTGTAATGACTAACTACTCCTGACATTTTGGAGATGTTAGCTCTTTATACAGTAAAGCTACAGTGGGATACAAATAATATCAGGCTGATCCTGCCATGATTTGTTCCCCCTGTCTAAATCACGGACAAACGGTGTCCTACAGTTTATGTTTTTAAACCCATTTTGCACAGAGGCATTTTTTTGATTTGATTGCAATGTTGAATATTGATACACAGGGGGGGAAAAAGCAACTACACGTAAAATAATCACACCGTTACGCCTCTGCCTTTCTAAATGGAGGGACACTGCGTGTATATATGTAAGCTGTAAAACCTGAAGATAGTCAGATTAACAGAAACGGTATTTTGTCTCTATGGCTACGTTCACACTGCAGGTCTTAATGCTCAATTCTGATTCTTTTTGATCAAATCCGATTTTTTTTTTGTCTGCTTGTTCACACTACAAATAAAATGCGACAGCAAACGTGCTGTAGTGTGAACGGTTCATGGCCCTCAAAGCGACCCGCATGCGCAAAAGAAGACATCACGCACAACACGCTCTGTTTACGGAAGTAAAAATGGCGGCTACAGAGCGAGTAGGTGTTGTTGCAGCAGTTTGTCAATTTATGCAGTCATAACCGACAGAATGTTGACAAATTAATCAGAGAAAGGAGGACACTGAGAAAAAAGAGTCAGTGCTTTAACAATGGCCTTGTTTGGAGCAGTGGCTGCTACCTCCGTGCAGAGGTATATATGGACACGGAGTCAGAACCAGTAGTGGTGGGATTGGGATGTGAGAGGCTTCACTGACACGGAGTTCATCCACAATTTCAGGATGTCAAGACAAACACTTGAATATCTCTGTCAGCGCCTTTCAGCTAGAGTGCTTAGACAGGATACTCATCTCCGCCAATCCATACCTGTGAGCAACCGCGTTGGAGTCGGGCTGTATTGGCTGGCAACAGACGCATGTTATTAGACCATGTCAAACCTGTTCAGAGTTGCCAAATCCACAGTTTGTTCCACCGTCCATGAATTCTGCTTTGCAGTCCGCTATGTCCTCATGCCTGAGTACATTGTACGGGGCGATCGTGGCTGAAGAGTTGGCAGTTCGCCTTGTAATTTCTTAAATAGATAACTATCATATCTGATATCATATCTCACAGTACAATAATATTGAATGGGTTGCATTGTTGTATTTTGTCATGTTTCTCAGGTCTTTGTCTGAATTTCTACGAACATTATTGCTAAGGATTGTCTTATTGCATTGGAGTCACACTGGGTTAAATATGTACACTTGGGTTTTAAGGGGTATTTATTATTTTCTTCTTTTTTTGGGTTGTATGGAAGCCCCAAACGCAATTTCATTGTTCTTGACAATGACAATAAATAAATAAATACTAAATAATACTAAATACTAATCGGAAGGTTGCCGGTTCGAGCCCCGGCTTGGACAGTCTCAGTCGTTGTGTCCTTGGGCAAGACACTTCACCCGTTGCCTACTGGTGGTGGTCAGAGGGCCCGGTGGCGCCAGTGTCCGGCAGCCTCGCCTCTGTCAGTGCGCCCCAGGGTGGCTGTGGCTACAATAGCTTGCCATCACCAGTGTGTGAATGTGTGTGTGAATGGGTGGATGACTGGATATGTAAAGCGCTTTGGGATCCTTAAGGACTAGTAAAGCGCTATATAAATACAGGCCATTTACCATTTACATTAAATGGCCTCAAGGAGATGACCCGATACAAGTTATTGAAGTGTGCCGCAGCAATAGATGAGAGTCACATTCCCATCACTGCTCCTGAGGACAATCACTGTAATTATTTTAACTGCAAAGGCTGGCACTCTGTCATCCTTCAGGGCGTCGTCGACCATCAATTCTGGCAAGCATACTATGATCTGTTAATTATGAAAAATTGAAAGGAAAAAAAAACGTGCATTTGAATGGCTCAAACGTATATACAGAGCTGGACAAAAAGTAGTCGCCTAAAGAATTATGCAAGTAACCGTTTGATCATAAGTGTGATGAACATTTTGTGTTGTTTTCCTTCAGTCTCTCTGTTTTCTCCTAATTACCCACATCTTTCCTGCTTCCAGTAATCGGTATCCCTATGTATTTAAACTCACTTTACTTGTATTGGTTTTTTTATGTAACAAATTTTTAAATGATTACTATTACATAAATGAGTGATCCTTTATAAATTGTCATAAGTAATCAACTGTTGCTCAATGTAGTAGTGAACTGTTACTTTTACAAGTAAAACTACTCTTAAAAGTTAAAACTTATACTACCCACCTCACAGATTTCATATATTTTATTAAAATATATTGCATTTTCTGGCACCCATACCCAGACCAAAAAGTATTGTTTGACTGATGGCCCGTAATATAAAGACTTGTTTTGGACTTTACGTTTCGCAATTTTGCCTTTAAGTTATGAATTTATTTTGCTGTTTACATATGTCCTGATAATTATCCTTATTGCTGTTTTAGAGAAGAGCAGTGCTTCAAAGGATACTTGCAGATTCCTGTCAGAATCTGCAGATTTACAGCAGAAAAAAAATGTTCACGTTTCTCAAACGTCGTCTTCCCAACAGTTTCACAGCAGAGTGAAGCTGACCCCCCACCCACTTGAAACGTAAAGGCAAATAGGCGGAGCGGTTAGTGCTACGTTTGTGCAGATTTGTGCAGGTAAAATTTGCGTTTGTGCTGCTACGGTTTTTGAGATATTAAACATTATTTTATAGGTCATTCAAAGGTCACCATCCCCCAGACTGCTCCAAAACAAACCAAAATGGTCTACTTTTTTTAGTGCTACGTTTGTGCTGATTTGTGCAGGTAAAATTAGCGTTTGTGCTGCTACGGTTTCCGAGATATTAAAAGTTATATTTTTTGCTGATGACATCACCATCCCCCCAGACTGCTCCAAAACGGGCCAAAATGGTCTACTTTTTTAGTGCTACGTTTGTGCTGATTTGTGAGGGAAAATTAGCGTTCGTGCTGCTACGGTTTCTGAGATATTGAACTTTATTTTATAGGTCATTCAAAGGTCACCATCCCCCCAGACTGCTCCAAAACAAACCAAAATGGTCTACTTTTTTTAGTGCTACGTTTGTGCAGATTTGTGCAGGTAAAATTAGCGTTTGTGCTGCTACAGTATCTGAGATATAATGATTTTAATTATTACGGCCTACACTGTATAACACCAGTGTCTGTGGCAGTGAGTTTCAGCAGCTGTGGAGTTTTGCACTTTTTCTAGGCTTGCTGCATATTAACTTTTATTAGTTTACACTTTAGTAACACAATTTATTCAGCGGAAAGGTCGATATTTCTTTTGTTACTAGTGCAGAAATGTACACAAGGTAGGCTAAAGTTTTTATTTTTTCTGTGGCAAAACTGAGTTTCATGTGAAGTGATTCACGTATACCTAAATTATTATTATTTTTTACATACCCAGTTGGCCTCTATTATTTTGTTTTGAATTATATATGTTCATTATTATTAATGTAGCTGTCTCAGAAAAAATGAAGTGTTTGCTTTGATAGGTTGTTACCTACGTGTAGAAAAGTGAATATTCCACAGCACCTAGGCGAGGGATCTTCAACCTGCGGCTCTAAAGCAACATGTGGCTCTCCGGCCCCTCCACTGTGGCTCTTGTAAGACCAAGTAAGTCATTTTTTTATTATAAAGACAACAAGAAAGGGTTCTGTTAACAGTTTTAACAGAACCCTTTAACAGAAAAATTATTGACAGAAAAATGGAACGGGTACTTTCAAGGCTACGGGTGAAGGTGACTGGGTGTGTAAAAGCAAATATGCATCAGACTGACAAAGAAAAGAGTGTTAAAAGATTTTTAATTTAGAACTTTAACTTTATGTGCAAAACTGAACTTACTAATAACACACACTAGCCATTTGAACACATGTAACTGTAATGAACCAAATAAAACAGAAAAATGCAGGCAGCACTCATTATACTGTGTATAACACAGCATGGGGTTGTATTTTTTTCTTTTCAGATGCTCCTGTCACTCCATTTCCCAGGTCATCATAGCACTCCCACACACATGGAGCTCTCCTGCAGTATGCAGTGTAATGCCCCAAACCATCAGTGGTCATCTTTCCGTGGAAAGCAATTAATGCCCTCAAAGTGAACGACTTTCCTTGGAGAACCAGGTTGGAGGGAAATTCATTCAGTGGAAATTCTGTTTGGTTTGCAAGGTCAGTATCAATCCACACGATATCTCCAATGTTGTAGCTGTGAGTAACTGTCCCTGCACAGAGCTCATTTCCTGTGGTGCTGTCTTCTGTTTTGAATTCTGATGGACACAGAGATGGATTGGTGAGTGGCCTGAGGCAGGTAGACTCAGGTAGGCCAAGTCCTGCTTCCACAGCCGTGCCAAGATGAGCCATACCAGACTCTTTGAGGACAGAGATGGCAGGAGAAACAAATGGCACTTCCCTTGTCATCCCTTTGCTGAGGTAGCAGTGCTGTGAGGAGCAGTGTTTGGTAAAATAAACACTTGAGATGTTCCTCATTGTCTTAGCAATTACAGCGGAGATATTGCACTGAGCATCGATTTGGATCGCAGCAGACCTCAACGAGACAGCTTCAAACATTACACTAAGCAGCTCTGCTCTCCTCCTGTAGGTTTGTTGGGTCACACCATCTGTGGCAATGGCTTTCACCAGCTGCAGGACTGGGTTTTCACTGTCTTTCAGAACAGCATTTTGAAATGTGGAGCTGTCACAGAAGGCACAACATAAGCACTGAAAAAATGCATCAAATGCACAGGTATTGAGCACAGAGATTGTCGATTCCCCTAATCGAATAGGCTGATGGAGGTTTCCATTTTTTAATAATCCCACTTTCACTCTTTTGGCCCCAAAGGTTTTATCTGCATGGAGCCATTCGGTACATGAAGAGAGGTAGGAAGTCCTCTTCCTTTTTTTGGGTGGAACAGCTAGGCCCCTCCAGTTCTCAACTGCATCCCCATCAGCCGGAAGAATGTTTGTGGCAGCATCAGATCCCACAAACGGGTGAGCATCCATTTTTATTTTGTCTTCTGCATTGTGAGTCGTCATGGATCCAGAATTGGCATCTGTGACTTTCAGTGATCCCACTGTTGGCTCATCTTTGACCTTTTCTTTTGCAGAACAAATCCGCATATTTCCCTCGATGAATGAAAGATGACGAGCAATGAAGCGATCGACTCGAAGAGGCAAGTTGTCATGTTTGAAAAGGCCATGTTTTATGTTTTTGAACTCAGCTTCAACAGTGGCTGAACTTGCTGTGATGCTGGTGCTTTGGAAGAGAGGGACCATTATTCCTGTCCAGAGTGGCAAGTAACTTGCCAGTCTTATTATATGAGGAATAATCTCAGGGAGAAAGTGAATATTATCTCTATCCCCGTTTGCTGCAGCAAGTGACCTGCTCTCCTCACATATTTCTGTTACCCACTGTCGTAGGTCAGTCTGGATCTCATCCACTGAATCCACTCTCTCACTTTCCTCCGTCTGTTCATCTGGAATGATGATGGAGTCTTGAGCAATTTGGGCTTTCAAGTATTTCTTGCACCTTTCTGAAGGAAGAGGGGCTCCAGAACTGTCATCACCTTCTGCCTCACTGAGGGCCACAACAGTGATAGCACGTAGGAGCTGTTTTGCATGGTCCAAACATTGAGACCGAAGAAGTTTTGCTAATGACCTGACAAAGAAATCTTTAACACGATGTGTTTTCTTCTTCAGGCAGTCCCACTGGCATATCATCTTGATGCAGTGCGCAACATCAACCCTGATATAACAAGGGGGGAGTTTGGCAGACTGGGTTCCAAGAAGGACATGAAAGCATTCATTAAGGTAGGACTTCAGATCAGGATGAGGAGTGAAAGCCTTGACCAGAGCTCCCAGAATTGCCAGAGAAAAGTCACTCACAGCTTCCTTTGGCACAGGTGCACCTGCACGAATCCATTCTGTCAACCAGTTTGCGATGGCATTAACATCATGTTTCTCTGACAGCATTTGCACCACTGGGATACTGGGGCAATTGTTTTCTTTCAGAATACCTTGATAAAGGAAGATATGGCCAGATTTGCCATTTGGTCTCAGCAGTTTTTTCACAACTGAACCGGTTGCATCAAAACACACAGTTGGGGGAGATTTTTTTGACAATGTCTTATAAACATGCATCTGTGTTTGACTCCAGTAGTGACAGAAAAACTTGTCCAGTCCAATATCTCGGATGCTACCACTGTGAGGAACACTATATTTTAACAATTGCAGAGATGCAATGGGGTCCTTATCTCCTAATTCCAAGTCTTTTCTCTCTTGTTTGGCTTTTCGCAGAGTGGCCAAATTTGGAAGGTGGCTTGGCTCAGGATCTCCAACATCCATCAGATCTGCTGCCCTCGCTGACCTCCATACAGCTGGTTCCATTCTGCCCTCACACAGCTCTTTAGCGATCTGTTCACACAGGTTTCCAGACATGAACCGCTTGGAGTGGCCAGTGTGCAGGGAGAAATCTGTATTTCTCATGAAACACTGGAGCACCATTGGACTATTAATTGCTGGCTGTCTGTCACATGACATTTCTAACTGGCCATGACACTCCTTACAGTCGCCTCTGATGTCCAGATATTTATTGTTGACAGTTGGATGGACCTTTGCTCTACGGAACACAAGTGTACATGTATTTTTGATCTTCTTCCATATAAGATCGTTGATGATATGAGTCCAAGTGCCAGGTTTCAAAATTGTGTATTCCCTTTTTTGGGTAGGAGAAAACTTGTCATTGTATTCAACCTTTTCAGGAGTAAATTTAACCCAGTCCTCAAAAGAGACTTCTAGTTCAAAAGCTTGACAGTTTTCTTGTCCAGGAGAAATGCAATGTGAATCTAACTCTCCTTCACTATTACTTTCCTGATCACTGATTTCCAAAGCTGACCAGATGTTGTGTCTATTTAGCTTCACAAAAGTGTACAGGGCCTTTGCTGACATCTTGTCTTCTAGCTGCTGACTCAGCTCTTTCCAGACTGATGCAGCTGGAGTGGCTATTTTGCCATTTTGGACTATGGCCTCTTTTGAATTGCAAAGAACTGCAAAAATGGATACCTTGTCTACAGATGGCTTTTGAGGCATCTAAAAAAAAAAACAACACACTGATTATGATGGAGCAAAATGTGATTTCTGAACTATATATACAGCCAGGAGCAACCCCTCCCCCAAGTTCTCCACCAATCTACACTTTCATATTTTCTGGAATTATTGTTTTTAAGATGGAGCTATTGAATTTGTGAGTTTATTAAATTGAGTCTGAGTATTTAACCCATGTACTGTACAGCACTTTAGTCCAGTGTGCTACATGTTTTAAAGTGCTTTAGAAACTTTTTTCTTGGACATTTTTGAAAATGTTTAACATTGGAAAAAAAAATCCTTTTGATCCAGACAGTTAGCTATATCATGTATTAACTCAGTAACTAAAACCTCAGTATTTTAAATGTAAGCTTACCTTGTTCAGAAATCAGATGAACGCTGTTCTAAGAATCCTTCAGACACAGTAATGCCAAAAAATAGTTTTTTCTGCCAGAAAATGTGTAAAGATTGCTAGCTTGTTCGTTTCTCAAAAAGTGTTCATGGGAGTGTAAAATTTTCAAATGTAGTTTTCAATAAAGTTTTTTTAATCCACTCTAAAAAAAATAAATACTCAAGCATTTGCATCGTGGTTTTATGAACAAAAAGTGATTGAAGTAAAGAAATTGAAGTTTAAAACAAAATACACTCATTACAAATTTAGCTGATTAAATACAACAAGAGGGATTTTTAACAGAACTTTATTGAACAAGTGAACACACAAAGTGAAAGGTCATTTGAAAAAGACATTTTTCAGCAGTAAACCATAACAGGATATCTCAAATCATAGCAGCACAAACGCTAATTTTACCTGCACAAATCTGCACAAACGTAGCACTAAAAAAGTAGACCATTTTGGTTTGTTTTGGAGCAGTCTGGGGGGGATGGTGACCTTTGAATGACCTATAAAATAAAGTTTAATATCTCGGAAACCGTAGCAGCACAAACGCTAATTTTACCTGCACAAATCAGCACAAACGTAGCACTAAAAAAGTAGACCATTTTGGTTTGTTTTGGAGCAGTCTGGGGGGATGGTGACCTTTGAATGACCTATAAAATAATGTTTAATAACTCAAAAACCGTAGCAGCACAAACGATAATTTTACCTGCACAAATCTGCACAAACGTAGCACTAACCGCTCCGCCTATTTGCCTTTACGTTTCAAGTGGGTGGGGGGTCAGCTTCACTCTGCTCAGTTAGCCTGACATCTACACTGGATGGCCAGGAAGCGTTCACGATGCCAGGGATCTCAAGAATTCTGAGATATACACAATGGCAGAGAGAGGGGAGCTATTTCCACCAGTCAGTATCTTTGAACACAGTGAATTGTAATTAAAATTGTTTTACCATTCTTCCTTGTTGATGTATGTCACCTTGTATTCACATAATCTTAGGTTACAGAAGAAATCATGGGTGTTGAAGTTCCAGTCATGCTGCTCGGTGACCCTGCATATCCCCTGCGAAGCTGGCTGCTGAAGGGATATGCAGATACAGAAACCCTAACTGAAGAACAACAATACTTCAACCAGAGACACAGCAGAGCCAGGATGACAGTGGAGTTTGTATTTGGTCGACTTAAGGGTCGGTGGAGGTGCCTTGGGAAACGTCTTGATGTGGACATCCACACTGTTCCCACAATAATAGCTGCATGCTGCACACTCCACAATGTGTGTGAAAAACATGGTGAAGCCTACAATGAAACTGATAAAGCTGATCTGCGTGATTCTAGAGGTACTGAAGGGGAGGCATCTTACCAGATGTTCAGCCAATAAGAATCAGAGAGGTGCTGACCCAATTTTTTGATAGTCAACGTTAAGGCACAAAAGCCATGGTTTCATCTCATTGTCAATAAATTTGAGCTTGATGTTTAAGTGATGCATTCACAAAATATAAAGTAAAGCATTCAAAGTTATTTTTTTTTATGGAAAATATTTATTTTGACGTGTAACATGTACACTTCTTCCTCTGAGTACTGAAATTGCAATGTTGTTTGTCTCAAAACATAAGTTTGCATATGAAAAGCACAAATTAAATCTGAAAGACCCATTGTCCTTCAGCAGTACTGAAAATCTCTAACAACAAATATAAAGCATTTTTTGGATGCAACGATAAATAACCAACATTTTGCATTGAAATTAAAGCCCCTCCAAAAAAATATTAACATAACATTAACTGAAATATTTTTGGAGTATCCATTTAAAATACATTAAGTGAACCATGTGCAAAACTTGCTTTTCATAACATTTAAACTAATGCCTTAAAGTAGTTTAATCCTGTTCATCTGGAGGAGGGTAGGATGACATAAAGGCCTGGTTAAAGGATGCATGCTGAGCCTGGTCTCGAGGGTTTGGTCGTTCTGGTCTAAAGGGCTGACCTGGATTGTGAGATGGTGGAAGGGCATTACCAAAAGGAAGAGGTTGAGCTAAATCTTGTTGGAAAGACAGAGACTGATTGGACATCTCAAATGGTGGAGACTGAGATGAAGCCATGGGGTATGGAGGGGAATGGATGAGTGAAGACTGTGTTGGGCAGTAAAGATGCGGAGCCTGTACTGCCTGCTGGTAGAAAGGTGGTTGTTGGCGTGTGATGAGCTGGGTCAACATGTAGAGCACTTTAAGATCGTGCTCATGCTGAGCTGCTTGCATCTTCAACAGAAGCTCCGACTCATTATTCTTCAAGGCGCTTGTAATCTTGTCTGCAAATATTTCCAAAGTTGACTCCATCTTTGACTTTCTCTTCCTGCTCTTGGCAGATGTATCTGTAAAGAGAATAGTTGTTTGTGTTACTTCAACCAAAGGATTTTTTTGTTTTTGTTTGAAGGACAGAGGGAATTTCCATATGCAGTTCTGGTACACACCTTGGAGAAATTAGAACATCACCATAACAGTACAGGTCAGAAATTAAGACTGTGGGGTATTTGATCATTTGAATCAACTCATGGTTTTTATTTAAAAAAACATTGTAAAATCTACAGTATGTCTTACATTACAATCTCACCCTTCCCTCTCATTGACAAAATGAGTAGTATTAATTAAAAGATATCTGTGCTTTATCCATGCTTGGGCATCTAGAGTAAAATTTAACTCATCATTTTGCCTTGTGAGGTCTCAACATGACACTTTACTTAGAAAAAACGTTTTTATTCTAATGTGATGATGAAAAGTTTGCAACAACAATGTTCTATTTAATATATGGGTTACTTACTTCTGGTTTGTGCATTCTTCTTTATGGAATTATCTGCACTCACTGCAGATGAAGAACTTTCCTCTGATGCAGAATCAAATGTCAGTGACACAGGAGTATCCTCACCCAGTGTACAGGCGCCTTTTGAAAATACAATCACACAACCTATTAAAAAGTTATGTACATGGTTACAGCTGATTTAGTTCAGCCTTCATTTAGAATTACGCTATTGCTGTCATATAGAATGTTTTCGATTTTTGTTCAGTAATTTATTCAGTTCTGTTATGTGTTTAGACATGTGTTATACAGTACGTTTAATGTAATGTTACTTATACTCAGTTTTATTCTCCACACATGACTACAACAAGCCTACCTTTTACACTGTTGAGGCTGGGAGCTGGACTGGCGCTAGCCCCTGGACTTTCAGGCTACTCTTCAGCTGTTTCAATTAGTGATGGGTCGTTCGCGAACGAAATGGCTCTTAGAGCCGGCTCTTTGAAGTGAATGACGGGAGCCGGCTCCTTATTGGGAGCCGTGGGGGTTTGTTTTCTTTCTCTTGCCCTCTCGCTAACCTTTTTCGCTTCACGCCACACGTGAGCCTCGTGTTTGCGCTTAGCAGAGGGGGGAGGGGAGCAAACACAGCTATGCGTTTGAGCCCCTCCCGCCTCTGCTCAGCGCTGGGCAGAGGGGCGGTAGTTACACTCGCAGCAGCAGTAGCACACGAACAGAGCAGGAGGGAGAGATAGAAAGAGAGCAACAACAAGAGACAACGTCGTCAATTTAGAAAGGTACAGTAAAGAAAATGAGTGAAGCAACCAAGAAAACAAGCAAAATCTGTAACCACTTCAATTTTATTGACAGTACAAAGGCAGAGTGTAGAGTCTGCAAGCGAAGAATTTCATATAGAGCTGGCTCCACAAACAATATGGATAGGCACCTGAGAACTGTCCACCCATCAGTGCAATGGGGAAAAAAACCCACAGTCAGTTGAGGGTGATATAAATGAAGGTGCTAGTGTGTCTACTGCAGGGGTCACCAACCTTTTTGAAAGTGAGAGCTACTTCTTGGGTACCGATTAATGTGAAGGGCTACCAGTTTGACACACACTTCTCAAATAACAAATTTCCTCAGTTTAACTTAATTATGTGTTATCATTAATAATTAATGATATTCATCTATGTACGGACACTAATTATGTTAATTATTTTTCACCATAATTATAAAGAATGCAATTAGGAAACAAGGTAGGAAACATAAATATCAATATGCAACGCTTTATTTCTATATATCTCTGCAAGTATTTACATTTTGAAGTGATCACTTCTACAACATTTTCACTTACCACTAACAAATTTTAACAAATCATGCACTGTTACATACATTATTTTTGTATGTATGTAACATACAAAAAATCAACTTTCAAATTTTACAGAACTTTTCACCAAATTGGCAGCATTTTAAAGCAAATTGTCACATGTTACACTTAACAAACACATTTGTTTTTCAATAATTAAATTCAACTTTGACATGACACTGTAATGTTGCCACTGAGAACATCTAATATGGCTTTCTTTGTCTGTTAGTGGGAAACCTGGCATTGCATGCTGTTCACCAGTGTGTTGTAATCTGGGGTATAACTTGACACTGCAACTCTGAGTGAGTCTTGCAGATGTGCATCGGAGAGGCGTGTTCTGTGTTTGTTCTTGATGAAGTTCATGTCAGAAAAGGCTGATTCACAAAGATAGGTTGAACCAAACAGGCTGGCAACCTTCATAGCTGCTGTGCACACACCACTGTACTTTTCTGTGTCAACAAGGCACCAAAAGTTTGGTGCACCCAGATAGGCTTTGAGGTGGACATCATTTTGCAATGTTACAATTTCGATTTCCACCTGTCCAGCATCCAAGCTGAACATTGAACTTAGTTGCTCAGCAATGCATGTTGTGTCCACATTCATGAAAGGATTGGAAACAAATGAGACACATGGCTCAAGCTGATCAAGGTCACAAAACCTGTTCTCAAACTCTTGACCAAGTCGGTTTATGACTTGAGTGTACTTTTCTGCAACTTTGTCAAAAGTCTCAGATGCAGAAGCATTGTCTTTCAGCACCATCTGCACAGAGGGAAAGTGCAGCACCTTTTTTCTCTGTAAATGCACAGAGAAAATGTTCATCTGGGCTTTAAATCCATTTAAAGCACTTATCATGTCAGCAACAGTCTTACCTTTGCCTTGCAGCTCACAGTTCAAATGGTTCAGTTTCCCAGTAATGTCTGTTAAAAACGCAAGGTCAAGTGTCCACTCAGTGTCCTCCAGCAGAGATGTGTCTTCCCCTTTGGATTGCATGAACTCCTTGATTTCACCCAAAAGTGACAAAAAACGAAGCAAAATCCGTCCCCTGCTGAGCCATCGGATTTCCGTATGTAGTAGCAGGTCACCATATTCAGCTGACAGCTCCTCCAATAGCACCTTGAATGTTCTGTGCTGTTTAGCTCTGGAGCGGATGCTGTTTATGATCTTCACGACGGGAGTCATGACGTGCTCGAAGCCGATCACCTTTGCGCATAACGCCTGCTGGTGAATGATGCAGTGGTAATGCATGAAGTTTGGGAACTCTGTGTCACCTTTACAGTGAGCGATGAATCCCGTATGTCGGCCGATCATAGCAGGAGCCCCGTCGGTAGTCACTGATACCAGCTTTTCCAACGGTACCTTTTTCTTCGCGAAAAACTCCTTCACCGCGTTATAGATGTCAACTCCCTTCGTTGTTGTCTTTAGTGGCAGTAGTGTCAGAAGTTCTTCTTTTGTGGAGAAACCATCAAATACCATCCGGATAAAGACCACCAGCTGTGCTGTACTGCTGCTGTCGACGGACTCGTCACACTGGATGCTAAACCAACTGCACTTTGCCAGATCCTGATCCAACTGATCGGCCAAGTTCCCGGACATAGCCGACACTCTTCTAACAATTGTAGTTGCCCCCAGCTGGACATCAGAGAGAGTGGAGATTACATCGTTTCCATATTTCTCGTCTTTAAGCACAGTTTTTGCAATTATCATCATTGCTTCTTTGAAATACTCCCCGTCTAAAAATGCCTTCTTTTTCTTAATCATGAAATGTGTAGCTCTAAATGAGGCTTCGGTTGCTTTTTGAGAGTTTTTCACCGGTCTCGTGAAAAAAGACTGCTGTTTGCTCAAACCTGCCTTTAATTCGCGGGCCTTTTCCGCTCGCAGTGTGCTGCCCTTTGGGTAGTTAGCATGGTAGCTTGTGTGACACGTTCGGAAATGTCTCTCCACGTTGTGCCGCTTTGCCGTTGCCACAGTTGCCCCGCAAATGAGACACACGCATGAATCTTTCACAGTGGTAAAAAAGAACTCTTCCTCCCATTCACTGTGAAAATTATATGTTTTCTTCCTTTTTTCCGCCATGTTTTCCTCATCTCCTCACCTTTGCCTTTGCTGGTCTTCACGGCAACTGTTTCCGTGGAGACCAGCTAGCACTAAATATTAGATCATGATCTAATATTTAATAATAAACATTTTTTTATATATTATCTCTAACAAATTAACGCCAATGCAATTGTGATTAAAAAAAATAGCAAGAAAAAATAAAAATAGATGCAGCTTACTGGTAAGTTGTTATGGTGAGCTATTTTTAGAACAGGCCCGCGGGCGACTCATGTGGTCCTTGCGGGCGACCTGGTGCCCGCGGGCACCGTGTTGGTGACCCCTGGTCTACTGCAACTGTTGCTGCTCCTTCTTCTGCTGCAGTATCTGAAGCGTCATGCAGTATACCACCTAAACCAAGCCAGAGCTCAATGAGACAGTTTTTGCAGAAGTCTGTGACTCCAGCAAGACAGAACACAATTGATGAAGAACTGGCAAAAATTATAGCACTTGATTTCCAACCATTTTCTGTTGTGGATGATAAGGGATTCAGGACTTTTATACATGCAATGAATCCCATGTATCTAATTCCAAGCAGGAAGGCTCTCTCCCAAAAAAATCATCCCAGGCATATATGAAAGAGAACGTGCATCACTGCAAGAGAGGGTTAAAAAAGCCACAGCAGTGTTTCTAACTGACAGCTGGACATCCCAAACCACCACATCCTTCTTGTCAGTTACGTGTCACTTTATTGAAAATTATAAAATGGTATCCTGTCTTCTGGATTGTTTTGAGTTCAGCGACAGACACACTTCTGAGAACTTAGCAGAAGAGCTGCTCAAAGTGGCAAAAGAGTGGGATTGTCATTGTCCTGGGTCGTGCGACCCAGTGTTTTGTGTTTAGTCTATTTTGATGTTTATTGTTTGTTAGGTTCATTAAGTTATTCCAGCTCATTTGTAATTATATTACCCTTGTATTGAGCCTCCCTTGCCCTTCATGTGTTTATGTCTGTGTGTCTTGTGTTTCAAGTTCATGCTGTCGCTTCTGTCATCTTCCCCTGTACTCTGTCTTCCTGGTTCGTGCGTCTACCTGTCATGAGTCATGTCTGCGTGGTTATGTTTAGTTCATGTCATGTCTAATCTCCATGTTTCCTGTTTTACTTTGAAAGTCTGTATTCAATGTCAGTGTATTTAGTTTCACCTCTCCTGTCCTGTCGTTAGGTTCATGTGTGTCAGCTGTGCTCCCATGTGTGGCCACTTCCCCTGATCATCCCTCTTGTGTATTTAGTCTCGGTGTTTCATGCGGTCTGTGTCGCGTCGTCTGTGTTCCCACCCTCCATGTTGTCACAGCCAGTCTTTTGTAGTCATAGTTATGATTTCCTGTGTCTTCATAGTTTAGTTAAAGTTTAGTTTTGTCACTGCACTTCTGCCTTGTTTGCACTCCTTGTCTTCAGCCACAATAAAGGCTCGCTTTTTGTTCAACTCAGTTTCGTGTCCACGCCTGTGTCTGCACCTGAGTCCTCCACACACTCTCCACACGGTCTGCCACTGCGACCGTGACAGGGATGTGGAAAACAAAGTGGTTTGCTGTGTTACTGACAATGCAGTTAACATAACAAAAGCAATTAAAATCCTGAAATGGACCCACCACCCATGTCTTGTGCACCTAGCCCAGATAGCAAGGAAACATTGAAACAATGTTGAGTCAATATCAGGCTGTGTCATTGAATCAACGTTGAAGTGTGACGTTGACCTAACGTCACTCTTGCACCCTTTTTTAACGTTGAAACAACGTCAGGTTTTGATGTTGAATCAATGTTGAAACCTGACGTTGATTCAACGTTATATTTTCTAATACTGCTGACATTGAAACAATGTCAGATTCTGATATTGAAACACTGTTGAGCTATGGTGTTGATTTTCCACCTCTTTCGCACAGTTGCTTTTTATTAAAACAACAGTTAAATCATGACTGGAAATCTACCTTTCTTTATAGGTATTTTAACCAATACTAAACTACTGCATGTTTCCATCAATACTTCAACCACCTAAACACATAATTGTACTTATTTCTTAAATTGGACACCCTTTATAAAAAAAACCCAAATGTCTCACAATGTATCATGTCAACATTAATATCCTAAAATAAGAAAGCATTGCATGTGATGTAAGAGAGAAAAAAAATAAACAAAAAAAGGTCAATAGGCATGTTTCGTTTGCTAAATACTTTATTAAAAGACAGTTTCCTATTTACGTTTATATGATTCACAGAAGTTTGTAATTTTTTTGCATGATGTGCGTCCTGCACCCACCCAAACGATCTGGGGCGTATCGGAGCCATTTCTGCACTGCTTGTGCAAAGACAAACTCGGACATAGAGTTTGCCCCTAACTGCTGCGTCAGGCTCCAATCAAGGCAAAGCGTCTCACCTATAGACACATTTTAAGAGATGGAATTAGCGTGTCTCATGTCTTAAATGTGTATGCAAGTGCCTGTGTGTTTGGGGTCTTAGAAAAATGCATACACTATTGGTCTTAGAGCCACAAATCGACCACGCCATAAAAAGTGCTATAAAAAGTTTATATATTAATATTTTTTTCCACTTTAAATTAGCCAATCTTTTAGACCTAATTCTCCTTGAAATATTCATGTCAAGTTTTAATTACATTTCGCGGATTTTAACCCTTTATATCCCGGTTTCGTCACATGAGCGCACGGCTTTTTTTGCCCCAAAAAACAAAAAACTTGAATATTTTCCAAAAAAACCATTTGAGGTAATATTCAATTGTTATTATAATTAGGCCTTTAGATGGACCAAAGATTGGCACCAACATTCATTTTGATCGCCTTTTATTTTTTTTGCAGGAGCGCATTTCATAAAATGCACACACTATCGGTCCTAAGGGCACAAATCGACCACGCCATAAAAAGTGCTATAAAAAATTTATATATTAATATTTTATTCCACTTTAAATTAGCCAATCTTTTAGACCTAATTCTCCTTGAAATATTCATGGTAAAATGCTTATTACCATTTATAATTATTGCTTATTATCACTAAATGCTATTACCTTATTGTGTTCTAAAATAAAATAAAAAATACAATATAACTTTGAACCAGAAAACATTTATTTTACAACTTCAGAACAATGAACACATGGGGAATGGGGAAAGGTATGAGATATGAGGAAGTGAGAGAGGGGGGGAGGGAAGGACAGTCCTGCTCAGGAGCAGTTGCTGCAAATGGTCAGGGTGTGGTCCTTACATATTTCGTTTCCACATTTGCAGCAGGTGGTGAGGATTCTTCGTCTTTTTGTTGAGCAAAGGTCGCATTGCTTCCTGGCCTTTGAGCTGATGGCTGCAGAGGGGCCTGCAGAGGGGTCTGAAGCAGCAGCATACTGGGCACGTCTCACAAACTCCGCTGTGAGTGATGAGCGAGGAAGGCGCTCTCTCTTTGCCATGTGTGGTTTCACTAAAGCTTCCCCAACCTCCTCGATGTAAATCCTCCTCCTATGTGATTTGGACTTCTTCCAGGCTGGATCGGTTGCGATCCACAGGACGAAACCGTTATAAAGGGAGACGTCAATCATATGATGGAACAGAGCTACTGGCCACCGACTCGTTCGCCTCCTGCAGGAGTATTCGCACACAGCCTGATTAAAAAAAATAAAAATTAAACCTATGTATATTTTACACAAGAATATATGAGCAACAATGAATAAATTCGTGCGCAACTGATGCGTAATGACACTTACCTGATCAAGTTTGTCGACCCCTCCTTTGGATTTGTTGTAGTCAATTATCACTTGAGGCTTTCTTTTGGCATCATCGCTCACGCTTTGGGTGCGGTGTTTCGTGCTCAATAAGAGCACATTTTTGCCGCGGCGGGGCACGTACGACACGGCCGTGTGCGTCATCCTAAAAGCGAAAACTGAGGAAAACACCTCTCGCCCCCCTGTCTGAAGGAGCTGCTGCGGGAGCTCTGGTTTATTCTTTCTGATGGTTCCAACCAGGGTCATTTTTCTTCTGAGGAGTTCTTCTGACAGAGGAAACGATGTGAAGAAGCTGTCACATGTGACAACTCGTCCCTGGAGCCCCTCTGTCAGCTTCAAAACGACCCGCATTCCCAGGTTGACTGCAGGGCGCTCGCCAGCTGGTTTGCCTGTGTACAGCTGCAATCTCCAGGCGTATGACGTATCCACGTCGCAGGCTGCCCATATTTTCAGCCCGTATTTGGATGGCTTCTTGGGCATGTATTGTCTGAACCCGCACCTCCCTCTGAACGGGACTAGTTGCTCGTCCACACAAATTTCCCTCCCCGGGAAGAACATCATTTCTAGGCGGCGGGTCCACATATCCCAGATTTGACTAATGGGAGCCAGTTTGCCAGAATTGCGTCTCGGTCTTGAAAGTTTGTCATCGAAACGAAGGGCCCTGCCAATATGGTGAAATCTTTTTTCTGACATGGTAGCCCGAAATACAATGCGGCCAGTTTTCTCATTCCACAGACTGAGCGTGGACTCGTGCTTGGACCGGTAAACTCCTGCCAGGATCAGTAGCCCCACGTAAGCCCGCAGCTCGTCGCTGTCCACGTCTTTCCAATTTTCGATCGTACGCCTCCCCTGGAGATTCGTCATGGACACAATGTTCAGCATGATTTCATCAGTGACAAAGATTAAAAAGCTGGATACCGGGTCACAGATCCGAGCGGCGGCGTAATGCGTAGGTCCGGTGTACCCAGTAGCGGCTGGAACATGATGCAGCGTCTCGGCGTTTGTTGGATTCCACATTAATCCATTTTTACTAATCCACCCCGCTGGTGCTTCCTCCGTGTCTCCGCTCTCAATTTCAGAAGATTGGGCTCCGCTTGAGTCGGAACAGGACTCCAGCTCCTCCGTTTCCTCCCCCGTTGAAATTTCCTCGTCATCCCCAGAGTCCTCTGCAGAGGAGGAGGAGCTGTCCTCGGGATCCATGATCATTCTCAGCGCTTCTTCCGTGTTGTAATGTCTTGCCATTTTGGAAAAGACTACTCCTGCCTCTAAAGCTCATATTTATAACCACGGCTTTAGTGCAGCTGCGTAAACAACCTGCGCTTGCAGACAAAACAAAGTCTTTAGTTCTTAGGTTTACATTTGTTGTTTGTATTGCAGTGTGGACCTCAAAGGAGAAAAAACGTTTGAAATCAGACAAAAAAAGGAGTTAGACACACACTCCTTTCTCTTTTTTTTTTTTTTTTTTTTTAGACACACACATTGATAGTGACCCACACTCATCATTTGAGCTGAAAAACACTGCTGTAAATATGGGATTTTCCAGCAGGGGTCAAATGTGAAGCAAGGGCGCCACCTGGTGGACAAATAAAAAGATTACAACTCTAAGGCCCCTACTGCAAAATGAAAATGAAACTTAAACATCGACGATCCCTTTGACCGTAATTAATTTGCAGTGAAAAATAGCGTTTATAATGGGTTTCAATGGGGCACAAATCGACCACTAAGCCCAATAGTGTAAGTTTATTTGTAGCTTAGCCACTGAAGCTAATTGAAGGAAGTCAGACTTGAATTTTGAAATAAAATCATATCAAACTTTTTTTTGGAGAATTTGGCTATAGTCCATTCAACACTGTGCAAATGGCATGTAATCAAAATTTGAAAAAGCCACAAATCGACCCTAAGACCCTCCAGGTTAATCAACAGGCCGTTGTTATGTATTTAAATCACATCTGACAGCTATTACAATTTATAGTTACAAAGTGTACATAACCTTTATATACTTACCATTGCCTTATTTGCCTCTTGTGATTGAAGAGCTGGCTCTGCATTGTTTAGCTCCTCAATGTTGTGCAAGGGCAAATCCAGAGGCAGTACCCCAGCATCTACCGATTCATTGCGGATGGCTCTGACCTCCTCACGGAGTTCATTAACAGCTCTCGTCAGGTCTGACAGAAAAAGATAAATTTTTTTTAAGTATTTAAGAATACAGACAACTTGTCAAACGTTTCCTTGTGTCACACACAGATATGTACAAAGACACTAGACAGTATTTTATTACCTGGTATTTTCACTCGAGGGGCCTGGGGAAACCATTTTTTGGTGGGCTGCTCATCCTCTGAGTCACTATATGTGTACAGGGGATTTGGTCTAAAGAAAAAAAGTTGAAAACGGTCATAAGTAATTACAAATGTGCTTTTGGAATATTTTTTCCTAAAGTTACAGTTTGATTTATAACAACACACACAGGAAACGGAGATGTGCAAGAAGGTACAGTATACAAGGAATTTTTGAAGTGCACAAGTGTACACGGCTTTGCATTTATAAAAAGTTTACAAGCTTCCACTTTTTGGACTATATTATGTGGTGATATTGCAGTATGCAAGCACCACAGATATGTATAAAAGACAAGATCATAAATTCTTAGCAATCAAAGATATGTTTGTGAAATAAAAAAAAGTTTTACTTGTGCTTTCTTTTATGACTGGTCTGAGTTTCAGCTTCGGACTGAAGGTCAGACGTATCACAATGTTCACTTAGATATTTCTGAAGACTGCGTTCTGCTTCGTGAAATGTGTCTGGAAGTACAAACACAATGTATGGCCAGACATAAATTAGGACACGAAAAACTTGTTATTGTTACATTTATACAACACCAATCCAGATGATACCCACCATGGCTTATTAGAAGTCGGACTGGTGCATAGGTGAGCCATGTTGCACCAGGATGAACTCTCCTCTTTACTGTGTCGTGGATCCTGAATGTGTCTCACGGAGGATATGGAGGCCATGACAATTTCTCCCCATTTATCCATGATCTAGGGACTATTTCTGTACCACCAGTGCTAAACTGCACAATGCACCAGTCTTTCATTTTTATCTTTTTTTTTAATTTGGAGTCCTTTTTTGCCCTGTCTAGGATAAACAGGAAACAGATAATTACAATATATTTCATAGTCACTACAAAACTTGATCTATTGATTGAACTAAATAATAAATAATAGCTTAAAATGTATATAGGCAACAATTACAAGCAAACCCGTATATGTAAGCATTTAAACACTGAAGATAATAAAATTAACAGTATTTTGTCTAAGTCTGCCATTGTAGGAATTCATGGCACCGAGACAAAAACATGGCGCACAGTGTGGCGTCAAAATAGGCGCACACCTTTGACGCTGCGTTTTCTCCGTCTTCCTCGTCCACACGTAAATGCTAAACGCAGTTTACGTGTGGACAAAAGGTGCAAACGCAAGTTAGGTGAGCGTGCAGCGTAAAGTTAGGTGAGCGTGCAGCGTAAAGTTAGGTGAGCGTGCAGCGTAAAGTTAGGTGAGCGTGCAGCGTAAAGTTAGGTGAGCGTGCAACGTAAAGTTTGAATTGAGTGCGAATCGAAGCGGGTGCTCACCAATCATTAAAAGTAACAAAGTCATTGAACACATTTATACAGTTACCTTTACGTTTATCAATCATATATCACAGATTTACAATTTTTTGTAGTACTATGCTAAAAAGCAACTACAGAGCGAAAGTCTGGGTCAAGCGCCGAGGCGACGGCAAGAACAAAGGAACCCTCGAAGCGTTAAAGCTAGCTTTGTAAGGGAATATAACGGAAAAGTATGAAACGAAAATGTTTTCTTTGTTGATAGACTTTGTTTGCAGTGCAATTTATTTGTTGCCGGATTGTAAGATGAAAGTAGACACAATTTCGGGCTCCCACATTTTATCCGAAACACTTGTTGGACTTGCTGTCCAACTAAGAAAAAGGCACAGTTTGATATTGCATTAATCTATTATTTAATTATCCACACTTAACAACTCTTGCACCCAATCCATAATAAAGTAATGACAGGAAATGTTATATAGAACCAAAACATGGCAGTTGTGTTCATTATTGATTTTATTCTAGAATCACTGTTTCCTCCTCCTCCCTTACCGGATATGTCTGGACAATGTTATATGATGAGTAATCGTTTTAAAATATCTATACACATGCACACACATACACACGTGTGTGACATTCTTACCTTCTCCAGGGTACTGTATATACTATGGCTACAAGTTTGCATCATGGTGCTGATCCAGAATGCTTCTCTTATTATTTATTATTAATCGAACATAATCAGTTTCTTAATGTATTATCTTTAAAACACAGTGTGTTTTTAATAGCATAATTATAATAATCCATAATTATGTGGATATGCATATCAGATAGTTTTTAGTGAAATAGAAGCCTTCCAGAAAGGCAGGGGAAAGCCCTGCAGCTTACTCTAAAAAGAAATGGTGGACAGAGCTACAAACCCCTGACACCCAGTTAGCAAACAGCTATTGACCAGCACTACTTTTGCAGTTAATAAAAGGACAGGTAGTGTTTGTCGTGCTGTTGCGCACACACACAGCATGCTGATTTGTTTTAATTTGTCAGACAACTTACCAACGTGTACATAATAAGCTAATACTGTGTGCTATAGACTACAGTGTACGCTGTACACCATTCTTATTGTTTTCCTTTGCATCAGTCTGTGTCTCCCAATTAATCTGTTTCCCTACAGCTCCGCATCGGTAAGGCAGCAAAAAATGCACTTGCTCTGTGAGAGCTTGTTCCCGGCTCTAAACCAGAGCACTCTGCTGTCAAGAGTGAGCATTGGTTAATGGTCACCATGTGACTGATGCAAGCTAGATCCTTTTATTTAGCCAAACTGTGATTAATAGTTAAATGTTATCATTGAGGGGCACAGGCAGGACTCCACGTGCACACACACACATAAAAAATAATAAACAAATTGCTTCAAGAAAAGGGCACTTGGGGCACCCATCAGGAAAGGGGCAGGTGCTCAAGCCCCCCCACCCCGCTGCACGTCCCTGACAGGTAGTTTGTATTAACAGGCACTATGTGGCCACTACATGAAACATATGAACACTGTAATTTTTTTAAAATATTAACAAGAAGAGTTTACCAGCCTCTGTGCTGTGGGACGTGCTGTCCCACAGCACAGAGGCACAGAGTGCTTCTCACTCAGCTTACTTTGGTGAAGGAACTGGCGAAATCTGGCTTGATGAAGTGTAAGGTAATAAAAATTATGGAAAATATTTTAGGTCAGTCTTCTCTAGTGTCATACAGAAACTTTATTATAATTAAAAGACTTTTCCTTTTCAAGAAAGTCTTAATAGAAGAATCATAATTACAGTATCTCACAAAACGAGTACACCTCTCACATTTTATAAATATTTTGTTATATCTTTTCATGGGACAACACTGAAGATATGACACTTTGATACAATGGTGGTCAATGGTGGTCAAGAACATGCAGCAGTTTAACAGGACAAATTTCACTCAGAACAAAACCTAATGTATGTTCTATCCAAAACATATATTTTCAGGTGTGCCCATCAGATTGGCTGGAGCTGGGTCGACTCGGTGCTCTGGCAGAGTTGAAATCTATCACAACAACAGCTGGGGAGCAGTCTGTGATGACGACTGGGACTTAATTGATGCTGAGATCTTTTGTAGAGAGTTAAACTGTGGGACGGCACTGAGTGCTCCTCACTCAGCTTACTTTGGTAAAGGAGCTGGCAAAATCTGGCTTGATGAAGTGGACTGTTCAGGAAATGAAAGGTCTGTGACTCAGTGCCAGCACAGAGGATTTGGATCACACAATTGTAGACACAGTGAAGACGCTGGTGTCATTTGTTCAGGTAAGAAATCTATGGAAATGTTTCAGGTCAGTTATTCTAGTGATATACGTAAAGTTTATTCTATCCATCCGTCCATCCATCTTCTTCCACTTATCCAGGGCTGGGTTGCAGGGGCAGCAGCCTAAGCAGTGAAGCGCAACCTCCTCCAGCTTGTCCAGGGGAACACCAAGGCATTCCCAGGCCATCTGAGAAATATAATCTCTCCACCGTGTCCTGGGTCTGGCCTGGGCCTTCCTCCCAGTGAGACATGCCTGGAACACCTCACCCAGGAGGCATCCTTGTCAGATGCCTGAACCACCTCAACTGGGTCCTTTCCATGTGGGGAGCAGCAGCTCTACTCTGATCCCCTTTTGGATGGCTGAACTTCTCACCCTATCTCTCCGCTATCTCATTCTTTCGGTCACACATAGGGTGAGGATAGGGATGTAGATCGACCAGTAAATTGAGAGCTTCGCTTTTACACTCAGCTGTCTCATCACCACAATGGACCGGTGCAGCATCCGCATCACTGCAGCTGCAGCACCAATCCGTCTGTCAATCTCTCGTTCCCTTCTCCCATCATTTGTGAACAAGGCCCCAAGATAATTAAACTCCTCCACTTGGGGCAGGAACTCGTTCCTGATCCAGAGTTCCTGATCCACCTTTTCTGGCTGAGGGCCATGGTCTCATATTTGGAGGTGCTCACTCCCACAGCTTCACACTCAGCTGCGAACCATTCCAGTGCGAGCTGGAGGCCATCACCCGATGAAGCCAAAAGAGCCATGAAAAGCAGAGATGAGTTTCTGAGACCACCCAAGTGAAAGCCTACGCCTAGAAATTCTGTCCATAAAAATTACGAACAGAATTGGTGACAAAGTGCAGCTCTGGCGGAGCCCATCACCCACCGGGAAAGAGTCCAACTTATTGCCAGGTATGCGGACCAAGATCTTGCAACGTTTGTATAAGGATCGAATGGCCCTTAGCAATAGGCCAGACACCCCATATTCCCGGAGCACCTCCCACGGGACACCCTGAAGGACACGGTCGAATGCCTTCTCCAAGTCCACAAAACACATGTAGACTGGTTGGGCAAACTCCCATGTTGTCACGGTCCTGAGTCTGTGGACTCAGTGTTTTTCTGTTTGTATTAGTTATCTTTGTTTTCATGATGTGTTTTGATTCTCTTGGGTTTGATTTCTGTCACTGTATCCCCTAGTTTAGTCCACGTCTGTTCAGTTTCCTGTTTTACTTTGAAAGTCTGTGTACTATGTCAATGTGTTGAGTTTTGCCTCCCCTTGTCTTGTCATGTCTGATGAGTCCCAGCTGTGCTCTCCTCCTGTTTCACATTCCCTAATCACCTCAGTATGTATTTAAGCCCTGTGTTTTTCCCTGCCAGTTGTTGCGTCCTCCACGTTTGTTGTGTGTGTATCCATGGTTGTCTTACTTCAGCATCTCCTGTCTAGTTAGTTTAAGTTGTTGTTTATGTATCGTCCAAAGGTGACTCTCCAGCAAATAAAGCCGTCGTTTAAGTTAATGTTTTGTCTCCGAGTCCTGCACGTGGGTCCAGCCACTGACAGCCACACAACTCATCGTGACACATGTGCCCTCAACTATCCTCGAGAGGATAAAGAGCTGATCCAGTGTTCCGCGACCAGGACAAAAAAAACGCATTTTTCCTTCTAACGGACGAACTCTCCTTTCCACCCTCCAGTCCCCCTTTTTAAAAAATGGGAACCACCACCCCGGTCTGCCAATCCAGAGGTATCGCCCCTGATCTCCACTCAACATTGTAGGGGCTTGTCAACCAGGACAGCCTTACAACATCCAGAGCCTTCAGGAACTCAGGAACCCCAGAGGCTCTGGTGCCAAGGAGTTGTTTAACTGCCTCAGTGACCTCACCCCTGGAGATTGGTGGGTCATCCCCTTTGTCCCCAGACTTTGTCCTCCACGGAAGACATGCAAGTGGGATTATTCTAATTAATTAGAATTTTCTTTTCAGGAAAATCTTAAAAGAAAAATCATAATATAGTTTGTTTTGCACTTGGATTAGCTTGATTCCCCTTGTTCCCCTGAAAACTTGAAATGTATAAAATCAGCTACCAAAGAACACTGATAATTATTGTGACTTAATGTTAACATTAAAAACACTGTATCTTTTATCCCAAACTTATATTTTCAGGTGTGCCTATCAGATTGGCTGGAGCTGGGTCAACTGTGTGCTCTGGAAGAGTTGAAATCTATCACAACAGCAGCTGGGGAGCAGTCTGTGATGACGACTGGGACTTAATTGATGCTGAGATCTTTTGCAGAGAGTTAAACTGTGGGATGGCACTGAGTGCTCCTCACTCAGCTTACTTTGGTGAAGGAACTGGCGAAATCTGGCTTGATGAAGTGGACTGTTCAGGAAATGAAAGTTTCCTAATTGAGTGCCAGCACAGAGGATTTGGGAAGCATAACTGTAGTCATGGTGAGGATGCTGGTGTCATTTGTTCAGGTGAGCGACATCGTGAGGTCTATATATACTTGGATACTATAACTAATGATGCAAGGAACCCTGTCAGACTATATATTTAGACATTATTGAAACTTTTCTACACTTACCTTTTAATACAATGTTTTTTTATTTGTAAGTTTTTAAATTTAGCATTCCAGCTGTTGTAAAATGATAAATGTCCATGTTAACAGGTACTTTAAGTATTCTAGCACTCAGCCAAACAGGAAGCACTCAAAATACTCTGATTAATAATTTCCCAAACAAAATTTGAAGATCCATTTTTTAAGAATGACTTATTAATAGGTTAAAGAGAAGTATAAAGTAATTGATATCAGTGGTATTATTTACTAATTTAAAATTATATGTACAACAGATCTTAAAATAAGGACAAACTATGTCAGGGTTGGCACCAGAGCATTTGAACTGGATGAGTAAGCAACTTTGACAAGGGCAGATTTGGCTCAATCATTTTGTTATTCCTTTAAAAAAAAACATGCTGACACATCACACACGTTATTTCCAGAGGCTTTAAACTAACACACATTTGAATTTTGAAGAGTACTACAACAGTCTGTCCTCTACTATTACTAAACTCACACAATGGGCCACCTTTATTAGCTACACAGCAAATTTAAGAATAATCAATAGTCATAAACATAGTCCATCATAAATTACTTTCAAGGACACATGAGCGGTACTTTAAAATCTAACCTGCTGGTTACCACGACTGCTGCAGAAACTACTGTTAACCAAATAATTAAATTGAGCTTGCACTCTAATAATTTATTGGTGACATGGGTGGTCTTGTTTTTCATTAACAAACATGATTTAATGTAACTTGAAGTATATCAGTAGAGCTCAGCTGAGGGAGCACAGCGACTTTAATGGGCAGGTCTCGTCCCCGAGATCCATGTTTACAGGAAAATGTTTCCACTGAGGGGAAAATACTACTCGAACTACTAGCAACAGAAAAAAGGAGCTATATATAAAATTGTTGAGTCTTCAGAGTTGAGACTTTAGAAAACTTTCATTTCCACTTAAAGCAAGCTTTTTTGGAAAACCAGAAATGAAAGCAAAAAAAAAAAACTAAATCCATGCAGTACTGAGGTATGATGTGTTCTTCTCTTTTCAACACAAGACAGAGATTAACAAATTATTAAGTCTCAGACTTGGATTTAATTCTTTTCAGCGTTTGGGTGGTAATTTACTTTATTTTATTTATTTCTTCTGTTGTCAATCTCTAAGTCAGTACTTTTATGTATTAAAATCACAGTAGAAGCTGATTATTATTTACTTGATTAGGGCCCTCAATTTTAAAGTTACAATTCAGGGTTGTGAGAGGGTCTATTTATCTTTTGATAGTAGGTCCATGATAAGGTCCCAGTAGCTTTGATGCCTAAATCTGGCCAAAGAGTGAATAAAAGCCAAACACATTTGTCATTGAACAAATAAGGTTCATGTATTAAAACAGAGTTTGTATATGTCCGTTTTTAGAAACACATGATTGTTTTGGTTTAAATCTTTTTATATTATCAAACATAATGTGCAATCATGTGACAAACCAACTTCTACCAAGATAAATTAAAGTTAATTGACTTGATGTTAGTGATGTAGCAGATCAAAAGTATTGGTCAGGCTAGCAAAACACTGACTACATTAGCTTAATATCAGGCAGAAAAATGTTCTTTTTACCTTATTTCATCTTATTTTCCATTTTTAATATCTGGAATCCCTGCAGAAACCCAGCATCTCTCTGACATCTCCAAGCGGAGGTCTGGTCTGGGGTCCTGAAGGTTCAGAGATAACCAGGGGTTACAGCTTTGTCTTCACCTGCCTTATGAACTTCAGCTCCACTCCAGGCAGTTTCATTCTCATCTTCTCGGGCTCCAACATCACACACATCAAGACAGCTGTCAACAACTCGCCTGCCTTTAGTTTCCCTGCAGCTGAGTATGGACACCAGGGCAACTACAGCTGTGTGTATGAAGCAACAGCAATGCTGTCAAGGAAATTCACCTCTCTGGAGGCAGAACCGATTTATCTGTGAACCAGAGGGACACTACAGACCGTATTTACATTGCCACATGTTGATGCTGAAATCATTAGCAGTATTTGTGGTCATCCATTTATATCATCCATCATGTAGCCATCAGCAGGGATCACCTTTCCGAGATAGAGCACCTCATTTCTGAACAGGTCCCATTTGTCTGGTCTTAGTTTAGATGTTTGAGAACATGTCCTCAACACATCGTCTAAGTATGGATTGCATATTTTGTGTCTGAGGCCTGCTTCCATACTATACTGAAAAGCTCAGGGTGCATTTGTGAGGCCAAACACAATCCTGTTTGATTCATACCACATCCATGGTGTTTTAAAGGTTGTGAATTTTTTTTAATCTTCACTGATGCTCTCCTGATAGTAAGTTTTAGCTACACTGAACCATGAATGTGTGGTATGGGGTACTTATCGGATTTGCGTTTTTAGGTTTTCATTTTTGTGTCTGACGAGGGGATCCTACAGTTCGCCCTTTGAATCACTCTGAGTCTTTTCTGTGGTTAAGAGTGGAGTCTGAATGCTGTCAACCACTACTGAATCAACTTGTTCTTTTATGTACACCAGGTAACAGCCTAACCTCCTCCTATCAGTGTTCCAGCTGGCAACCTATTGTCTCTAACTCTGTTTAAGTTAATATATATGACTTGTAAAATGAGCATGTATATTCTAAGTCTATTTAAACATCTTTTTTGTTGTTTTACTGATTTTATAAATGTCCTTCAAACAGATCCAGCAAATTCAGTGCTGGCAAACATTGGCCTTCATTTCTACAACAAGGTACTGTTCATCAGAGTCAATGAATGCATATTTACCTGGAAGAAAAGAATAGGAGCACAGTGGAAACAGGCATTTGTGTCTCTCCAGGTCACCACAAGGCAGAATTCAAAGCAAAAGGAGAACACAGAGATGCTTGTTTTTAGAGCAGAAGGGGCGACTGATGAGGAGGAACAGGCTGGGGGAACAGAGAAAGACGTCCGACGATTTCATCACTTCAGCCAGACTTAAAATCAGCTGGTGTGATTAGATCCGTAATATGCTTTTGAAGCTTCATGCATATCAAATAACAAGCATTCTGGGAGTTACATTCTGATAGTATAGCACTCACAGATAGTACACAAAACTTTAATATTACTGACATTGAGGAAAACCAACGGCATTCAAAAATTCATCTCCCACTGGTCCTTAGCTATACCAAGTTCCCCTGCTTTAACCATGATGACTGTGACTCAGGACTTCTAATTGGAAGTTCAGTGGTTTAAATCCTGGTTTCTCCAGTTTGCACCACAGAGTCTCCTTTAGCAAGATATTGAACCCCATATTTACCAAATATATCCACAACTACCAATCTATTTAACTTAAACAGTGAGACCACAATGTGGTAAAGTGTCCATATCATGCATAAAACTAGCCTTGATTCAGCTCTCCAGACCTGATAAAGGATATTTCAGGAAATAATAACAAGTAGTGGCTACTATCAGTCCATCTCAATATCTCTACCCCTTGTATCATTACACACACACACACACACACACACTGAGAGAGTACAACTACAACAAATTGCAAAAGTATTAAAGAGTAGGTAATGATACGTTTATATTATATTACACACAGTTATATTATTGCTACTACAGTGTTTTGTGTGTGTGTGTGTGTGTGTGTGGGGGGGGTGTACTGAACTGTATCATATGTGTGTAATGTGTTGATTAATAAAATAATTAATGTGTTGTTCTCCCTTTTGGTTTTTTTAGTTCCCGTTAACATTTCCTTCCTGTTCTCTCAGTCTTATCTCTGTATTTTGGCTTTTAGTGTCTCCCATGTTGAGTCAGTCTTTTATGTCTGTTTACACTTTGTCTGTGTCAAGCTTGCAGGACTAAGACATCCTGGTTTTTGTATTAATTACTTCCATTTGATATTTTGATAGTATATTATCTTGTGTGCATTATGTTTAGTTTTGCTTCCCCTGTCTGCACTTCCCTTATCACCCTGGCATGCTGCGTTTGTGTGTGTTCTGTAGTTATGTGTTTATTTTCCTTTGGTACTTTACGTTATGCCTTGTTATTTTGTCTTTCAGCCTAAATACAAAGTTCGCCTTTTGTTTATCACTATCACACAGCACATGACAGACCCTGGCATCACCACACCAAACATAGTAAGATTAGCAGTGCATTTTATGAAAAAACTGCAGCACTTGTTTCTCAGTTTTCACACTTTACAAAGCTTGTTTGTTAGTTCATCACAGGGTGACTGTGGGTAAGTGTCATTTTTGTTCTGAGCACCATCTTTGTGCCACTGTTTCTCCAAACTCAGGTCGCTCACAGAGGATCTAAAACACAGACTGATGAACTCAACAGTGAAGTTTGTTAGAGAAAAAAAGGTTTTCTTTACACTTATGTCATAAAGAATGTCCACTGAAGTTTCTTCTGCACTGTAGATAAGTTCATTCAGATTTTGATATTGCTACACTGTAGCTGATAGCTGTCTAAAGGCCTGAAATGTTTACACTGATAGGGCATGTGTACACATTCACTAAACAGGGATGTTTTAACCAATATTTAATTAAATTTATTGCATTTGATCTTTTAAAGCATTTTCCTTAATTATGACTGCTGATAGAGGTTATTATGTGAGATATTATTTACAGTTAGAGGTGGTGGTATGGACAGTGATTCGGGAAAAATGGCAATCGCTCTATGTGTAGTTAGGAGTGTGATTCCCACTGCGCTGTCAGCAGGAGGAGGAGCTGAAGTGGTGACGATTAGCAGGCTGCTTTTCCCAGGCAGACGTGGCAGTCTCTACCGCAAAAAAATAAACGCAGATAAGCAAGGTGAGAAACTAGGTGATCTACTGCTGTAAAGGACTTTTAACAGATTCAGTTACACTGCATGTTGTTTATGTATGAATGAGTAATAGTGAGCTTTGCACGCCTTTAACACCGGTTAACACAATGAAACTTCACGGGAGCAGCAACAGCTGGAACAGCTGCAGAGGACGGTGGGAGGAAAAGGAGGGGCCACCACCGAAGACAGAGGACGGTGATAACCCGAAACGAAGGTTCGCAGAACGTCCTCCACACTGTGGTCTTTATCAAAAGCAAAAGTTTCCTTTCTCTACTTGAGCACTTTTCTGACACTTTGCTACTTTTTATTCCTCCAATTTCACACAAAGATCTCGACTTTCTACTCCTTACATTTTCCAAACCGGTTCATTATTGTCATTATTAATTATTTCACTCCTTTCTTGACTACAGGATTTTTTTCTTCCTTTTATACATTTAACAGGAACATCATGTGATTAATAAATTAATTTAAAGGATGTGGGGGCAAGTCCATGTAGAACATTATATGTCAGACAGGCGTACATATTGTCATCACCTCGAGCACAGTAGATTGTTCAAATTGATGGCATGGGTATATCTCCTAAAAATCTTGGATGAGTTTATTCTGTGTGCCCCTGTGTTTTTGTTGGTGTATCACACACACTGCTGCGAAAAGCAATTTTCCTCCTTCATGATTTCTCTTCTTTTGCTTTTTTTGTGTATATTTGTGACACTTTAATGCTTCAGATCATCGATTTTAGGCCCATATTTTAAAGATTTTATAGTTTAAAGTGTGGCTTCCAATTTAGTCCTCAGAAACATTCATGAAATGAGTTAGGATTTAAAACTGTCGAAACAGAGACAATTCTCTGGTTGCATTTCTTTCCACTGCCACTATAAAAGGATTGACTTTCTCATTCAGATCATCTTCCCAAATGTTAAACTGTGAGTCCTTGCTAATACTTTTTAGGCTAATGTAGGAGTGCTTAAAATTATGAGCGCTTAACCTCAAGAATGTATCATCTGTGTCAATATTACTTTTTAATCACCAGATGGAGACAGTGTGTGTGTTTCTGTGGATGATGGTAGGGTTGGTGCAAATTTGCTTATAATGAATCAATATGTATCCGAGAGTCACTAGATTACTCGAGCAGTTTTATTTTTATTTTAAAAAACTGATTTTTTTAATGATGTGGTGAGCTCCAGTCTTTAGAGCTGCTCGTGTCAAAGCCCCGTGGATGAATTTTTTTTAAAAATTCAAAACGAAAGAGGAAGTGTTTTGGGAGGATAAACCAAATGTGAAGTGTTTTTTGTACACTGTAGTTTTTTGTTGACTTTACTGTCTTCTGGTTCCCATAAATGACACGATCAGCCTCTTTTTTTCAGTCATGGGGTGCAGACAGCAGAGAGTGCTTCAGTTTTTGACCTTCGGTAAGACATACTTTTGTAATGCTTTTGTAGAGAGACAGTTTGGGTCTTTGAGGTTTACCTTTCAGTGCAAATATTGATCACTTTAGATAAATGACTACAGATGTATTTACTTACTTTACATAATCAGCAATGTCATTTTGTTCCTTCCAAAAGTTTCTTGCCTCTTGGCCTTCACTTCATCTGCTGCAGGTCAGTCTGTTCTTGTGTGTGAAATTTTTTAATTCTTTTCAAATTTAGGAAAGTATTAAATATAGTTTATATTATGTGCTGATAGGACAGATCAGACTAGCTGGGTCTGGATCCACTCGGTGCTCTGGAAGAGTTGAAATCTATCACAGTGGCTCCTGGGGAACAGTCTGTGATGATCGCTGGGACTTAAGTGATGCTAAGGTGGTCTGTAGACAGCTGGGCTGTGGGGCAGCATTGGAGGCCATTTCATCTGCTCACTTCGGTCAAGGAAGTGGACAAATCTGGCTTGATGATGTGGCCTGTTCAGGAAGTGAGAGTTCTCTAACTGAGTGTGGACACAATGGATTTGGGAAACACGACTGTAAACATGGTGAGGATGCTGGTGTCGTCTGTTCAGGTGAGAAGTGTTTGTTATACTCTTATCAAAACATAGATAAAAATGTGCTAAATTAATAAATAATACATTTTGAACTCTTTATTTATGAAGCACACTCATTAAGCGTTCTGAGTGGTGGAAGAAAGTAGATCATCAATCATTGTTTAAAATAACCAGCTGTTCCTCTTTTGGCAGCAATAACTTCAACTTCATGCCAGCCCCTTTCTAAGTTCTGATCTCTGTGTCAGATATTTGTGTTTTCATGAGTGTGTGATAAGACAAGTAAAAAAAAAATCGGTGCTTGTGTCAAAATGGCTGAAGATATCTTTATCAATGTCAGTTTCCTTTCTTTGATATTATTTTATTTTATTTTATTTTATTTATTTATTTTTTAGAAAGAGGGGCAATACATATTAATGAACATTTTAACAAATGTAAATATGCCAGATTATAGCCTTGGGCTAATTTCCATCTGCAGACCCTCTGGCAGGTTGGTGTTAAACACAAGTTAGTAAAAACATACAGAGACACTATTTACAGGTCATGTGACAAGGACAAAAACAGTGATCACATTATACTAGAACAAACAATGACAAGGAGAGTGGACACAGAGGACAGTATAGATAACAATAACGGAAACACATCAATTATATTGCACAAACCCCAGTATTGTACATGCCCTGACCATCGTGATATTGCGTTCACCCATTGCACTAACAGTTGTTTCCCTTTTTGTAATACACTAACTCTTTTTCCCGTCCAATATAAAACATGATTATTAAACATGATTACATGTTTGTGTGTCCCTCAGCCGCCCTTTTAAGTGACTCTTAAAGATGGGTAGACTTGTACTTTCCCTCACTGACAGTGGAAGACTATTCCAGAAGCTCACTCCCTGATATGACAGAGCATTCTGTGAAAAGGTGGTCCGCCTGAGTGCCAGTTCACAATCACCTCTAACAGTGGCTCAAGTCAGTCGAGACCCGGCAACACTGCTAGACTTTTGTTTAATAAAATCACTCATTGGTGGAGGCGCCAGACCATGTATAACTTTGTATATTAGACAGGCAGATTTAAATAATTTGAAATTAGTAAAATTTAAAAACTTGTATTTTTCTAGCTTGAGGGGATAGGTTAATTGGAAAATCCAAATTGCCATTGTGTGAATGTGCGAGTGAATGTGAGTGCGAATGGTTGTCTGTCCCTGTGTGTTGGCCCTGCGACAGACTGGCGACCTGTCCAGGGTGTACCCCGCCTCTCGCCCTATGACAGCTGGGATAGGCTCCAGCGCCCCCCGCGACCCTGAAAAGGATAAGCGGAAGCGAATGGATGGATGGATGTATTTTTCTAAAATTTGACAATGGTGATATGAAAAAGGTTTTTTTATCTAATATTTTTAATGCTCTTTTGTAGCATACTTCAATTGGCCCAATAGCAGCAAAGCTACTTGGACCAACTTGTAATACAATATTCAATATGAGCCAGTATCATAGAATGCAGGAATGTAATCGCTGCTGTGTCTGTTAATGATGTGCGGATATGTCTAAAGTTCTGTATATTAAGATTTACAGTTTTCACTACTTTTTTAATGTGTTTTTTAAAGGATAATTTAGAGTCTAGTAGCACTCCCAAATACTTACAGCATCCATGCCCAAATATGGTACCACATGATCTTATCAATACTTGATATTTATAGTTGCAGTATGGTGCTGTTTTTTTCTCAGTAATCTTCATGCAGCAACTTCCCTCTTGGTTTCCTGCTATGGACCGCATGCCTGTTCAGTTATTTGTATTTTAAAAACACATTAACAGCGGTGCTTATCAACAGAACTAATTCGCTTGAATTAGCTCTAACTTGAACAAAGAGGTTAAAGTGATTTTTGGAGGTGGAAAACCTAAGAGAAGATGCACCATAAGGAAAGAAATCACTGAGAAACAAGAGCACGTGGAGACCACAACTCCTCCGAAGGGCAAGAACTATACGAAAACCTGTTTTAGTGTTTTAAGAGGAGGGAGGAGGCCCCGGGGCAGACCCAGGACACGCTGGAGAGATTATATCTCTCGGCTGGCCTGGGAACGCCTTGGTATTCCCCCGGATAAGCTGGAGGAGGTGGCTGGGGAGAGGTAGGTCTGGGCCTCTTTGCTTAGGCTGCTGCCCCCGCGACCTGGCCCCGGACAAAGCGGATGAGGATGGATGGATGGATGGTGTTTTAAGATGTTCCTATGAGAACATGCTAATAACATCCTGTTTGTATTACAATATGATGACATTAGCCTGTTTCTATTAGAAGATCAAGGACATCAGCAATATATACTGATTATTAGTGCTGATGTCAGCATGACAACATCATGTTATTCAATTTGTTTTGGATTATGATATTTTTATAGCACAAAGACTTTTTTAATACAAAAATGATGATAAATGCGTTTTCTTGCCATTAAGTTATTAGACCTCGGGTGTCAAACAAGTGAAACAATAATTTCATTTGTCAGGTATTAATGGCCCGTGGGAGGCGAATCTTCAGCCCTGCTAAGAATTCATGCAAGCAACTTTATTAAATGAGCACACCATTTGGCCACATGCAAAGAGACTAGAAAACTTGACGTCATTTATAGTTCTTAACTTGTTTCATCTGCTGCTCACCACAAACAAGCATAAATTTTGGACTTTTAACTATATTTTCATAGG
Organism: Aulonocara sp. 'chitande type north' Nkhata Bay; assembly: GCF_057382095.1. NCBI lineage: Eukaryota > Metazoa > Chordata > Actinopteri > Cichliformes > Cichlidae > Aulonocara > Aulonocara sp. 'chitande type north' Nkhata Bay. The sequence continues at coordinate 2,046,821 of NC_141347.1, read as the reverse complement.
TTTTACAGCTTTTCCTACTGATAAAAATCTTCCTTATGGCCACAAAGTAATTAAGCAATAAACAGTTAATCATTGAACCCCAATGCCCCCAGTATCAAATGTGAAAGGGAGAACATCTGGCTTAACAGGATGTACAGCCAGATCTGTTAAATATATAAACGTGTAGCATCCACAGAAACATCAGAATCTCAGCTAAAAGTTTTCAAAACCATTTCAACAACCAGCAAACAGCAAATGATTAACGAGCAGGTAAACAGATTTTGCTTTGTGAAAATAGGAAAAGTTCTTCTAAAGACTCTTCAAAGAGTCTTGCTGACAGATTTTCTTTTTTTGTCACAATTTTTTAAAACTGTTTAATATGTAACTTCTTTACACAGTGACAGAAAGCAGAGTTTGGTCCGGCCCACTTAACTCATTCACTGCCATTGACATCTATAGACGTCAATTACGTTTCCAATGGGAGGGGCTAGAATACAACCTCGGGCAGCTTGTCAGTGAACATCAGACTGCTTGAAATGTATTTTTCACAAAAAGCTCGTTTTCTCCCTTTTTGTGGTCAAAACAGGCATTTTTGGTGGAACCCACCTCTCTTCTACAGCTGATTACTAAAGAATGGAAAATGGTAGAAACAAGCTTTTTTTTTGGATGGAAGAAGAGAGTCTGTTCTTCATTTTGGTAGGTTCAGCGTTTATATGATCATAACACACAGTTTTCTGTGGCTCTTCAAAAATGAGTAAAAATGCTCAAAAACCCTGGCAGTGAATGAGTTAATAGCAAAGTGGTCTGTACGTGTCCCGCGAAGTAAAATGAGTTTGACACCCTGCATTGAACACTTAGGAATCTGTGGTGTCTTAAGTCTGTACAGTGTTTAGCTGACACTGGGTGAAATCAAACACTTCATGTTTTTCATGTGTTTCTTGTTGCCTGGCTGCACACACAGAAAGTCATGATGCCAGACATATCCAGGAACTAACAAGGTTCTGAAATCAAATGTTACTCAAACCAGCTATTCCAACCCTACAGTACTTACCTAAATGTAAGTTAAATTATGTAAGACTTATATATCCGCAGGATTTATCATCTCATTCCCGTGATCAACACTTCATAGGCTGAAAACAAAAAGAAAAAAAAAGAAAAAAGAAAAAAAGGAACCCAGACAGATAAGCATGATCAGTCAAGCTCATTCACACAGAAATGAAGGGGGTGGGTGGGAGCAAGATGTTTTTTTTTTTATGGCATGCCGTAAATGCCTTATAGGTAAGTTACATGTGTGGAATCTCTTTTGTTTTCTTAATAAAAAAACTGTCTTTGATTTTGCTGGTCTCCCTGGTGACCATGAAATCCTGCTGCTACTCGTACAGTACTGTTTCAGTCCATGCAAACTAACATCTCTAAGAAATCTATAGTAGTAATTAGAGATGGACCGATCCGATATTACGTATCGGCATCGGTCCGATACAATGAGAAATGGTTTAGAGAGGAACTTGGTGTTTGCTATTGTTATGGTTCAAAATATTGGGGATGGAGACAGGAGAAACACCACAATAACAACACTGGTCCGGCCGGGTCAAGTCAAACGATGATTTTAATGGTCACACCTGTGGGAGATGGAAACTGTATGCAGACAGCCTCAGATCTCATTACAAAAAACACATCTCCATAGTTTTGTAAAAATCAGGGTATTAGAATGCCCCTTCATGCGTAATGACAGATCAAAATAGGTTCCAGACATTAGTCACAGTTAATCGTACATTTTGTACATCTTTAATGGCTATAAACAGACGTAGAACTTCTCTTTTCTATAACACCTTCCAAACAAGGCAACAAACTTCAAGCCCTGGGTCTCTGAGGCTAATTATTGACTCTGGTCATCTGTTACCAAGTAGAGTAAAATATAGTGAGACTCCAAATGAGTTAAGGCCTCAGGCCGGACACATTCCTAGATTATATGTATTATATGTACTGTAAGCATGTTGTTTAATTAACTACCACTTTAAACTTAGCAAAAAAACATAATTGAATAAAAGACCACAAAGGATAATATGATATCAGTGGTATGTAAGCGCGTGCGGCCCTCTATGCTCGAAGCCTTTCCCCTCCATAGATCAGTCAGACATTCACGCTGACTGTAGCTTTTAACCCTTAATTAACTTGAGCACAACTCTATAATAAGCAACAAACTTCAATATGTATAAGTTGATCATGGTCACATCTGCAATGAAAGATCATATTATTCTGGCACCTGTAAGTAGAAAATCAAACTAGAGTTATAACAATCACTGTAATACAAAGGCTAATGTAAGATCAAAAACTTCAGTATATATTTAATGCAAAGCTGGTTATATGATTCTAATGAACTAATAGTGCCATATTAAAATAATGAAACTAGAAGAGGAAAAAGCATCCCCTTTTTATTCTACACTATCTTGCCAAAATGCACTTAGGCATGCAGATTGGAGACTCGAGCAGCCAAGAATCAAACTACCAACCTTCCAGTTAGGAGATGGCCTACTCTACCTCTTGAGCTACAGCTACCCCTGGTATTTATTAGAAAAGATAGTTAGCAATGACAAAGGAAGGGAGAGTGGGGGCATGTTCTGTACAGAACGATTACTGCTAACAGACATGAAATTAAGTTAGATGAAGGATGGGGGGATGGGGAAGAGCTGGGGTGGTAGTGAGTTGGTAGTGGGTTGTAAAATTAAAAAGTTACAAAGATTTGCTATTTAAATGCATGAACTTATATTTATCTAAACTAACATTATGCTAAACTGTGTTTTTCAGTGAGCCTTCCAAAGCCCAGGATCTCTCTGAATAGAGATAAGGTTGCCTGGGGTGAAGATGTCATCATTACTTGTTTGATCTTATCCGAGTTCTCTGGTGGAACTTTCATCCTCAAGAAGACCTCAGGCACTTTCAGCCAGACTGCATTCTCAAGTTCCACATCTGCTACCTTCAGTATCCACAAAGTGGACTTAGATCATAACGGCTCGTACCAGTGTCAGTATAAGAAAACCATTTCAGAGCAAAACTTTTCATCCCCCCTCAGTGATGCTGTCAGACTCTCTGTTAATGGTAAGAAAACAAAACAATTTCCTGAGCTCGACAGCTCCAAGAATCAAAAGCTAAAAGTGTCATTAAGCCAGCAACATATCAATCAGTATTATGCTGTTTTTTTGTTTGTTCATTTGTTTTGTTTGTTTTTTCAGTGAGTTTCCCAAAACCCCATGTCACCATAAATCCTGTTGGTGAGGTCACTTGGGGTCGGAACATTGCAATCACTTGTTCAATCTCCACTCAGGTTTTGGGTGGATCGTTCATTCTGAAGAAAACATCAGATTCATTTATAAGGACCCAAACTTCTAGTACAAACTCTGCAACATTCAATATCCTTAAAGTGAACTTTGATAACGAGGGATCGTACCAGTGTCAGTATCAGAAAATGGGCTCAGGTCTTGAATTTAACTCCCCACCAAGTGACTCTGGCAGGCTCTCTGTGACAGGTAATAAAGCAAATACATGTAAGAAGCATTTTTTCAAACAAAATGAGAAATTATCATTTTTAATACAGATAAGTTGTTTCAGTCATAGCTTAAACTTGTTTTAATAGCTATTTACAAAAAAAAGCACAAACAAAAGCAAAAAAAAAAAAAAAAGCATTATGAACAGAATCCCACTTTCATTGTGGATTTTTCAGTATCCAGAGAAAATGATCTCAAAGCCAACAGTACTGAGGAGTAAACACACACTACTTGAAACAAACTATTACATACCATGGAGGATTGAGCAGCTAAAGAGCTAAATGCTACGTTGAGGGCTAAAAGATTCAGTAAAAAGACTAGATTTTACAATCCCTGATAATGCATTGCTCTAAATTGAGAAAATCTTAAGGGATGGCTGTTATGAGGAAAGGCAGCCCAGAAACTTTACCAACAGCATTCTTCATTGTGTGCCTCAGCTTTCGGTCTTTTACCCAAGCTAATCTGCCATTTTTCTCGGCAGATAAGCATGGACTTTCATTTATCATGTAGCAAGAAACTTCTAATGTTGCTCAATAACTGCTGAATGTGTGAAAAATAAAATAACACCAAATACTAATAAGTTAGTAAGTGATGAAATGTGTTGAGTTTGATTCAGCTTCCCTTAAGTGCCCCACAAAAATCCTTCCTTCTGCTTTTGATTCTAGAGTTTAAACAAGTCCAGAATTAAAAGGTAGAGAGAATAATATGTTTTAATCCCAGTTTGCTTTCACACAGTGAGACTGCAGAGGCCCAGCATCTCCTTGACATCTCCTAATGCAGGACTTGTCTGGGGTCCTGAAGGTGCACAAATCACCAGGGGTTACAGCTTCATCCTCACCTGTTCCATTAACTCCACATTTTCCAGTGGACATTTTATTCTGAGCTTCTCTGGCTCCAACCTCACAGAGCCAGCAGTCAACAACTCAGCCTCATTTAGTTTCCCTGTAGCTGAGTATGAACATCAGGGCAACTACAGCTGTGTGTATGAAGTCACAGTGTCCACACGGACATTCAGATCTGCTGCAACAGCACCGATCAGTGTCATCATTAAATGTAAGTACAGTGTTGAATTTATGTTTTATTAACAAAACCATATCATAACTACCTAATTTTTCTCAGTATTAATGTCTCTGTGTTTTCCCTTTGTATGTTTGCAATTAAGACTAGAAAGAGAAGAAGCAGTAGAAATAGGGGCAAAGGCTGAAATAAAAATAGAACTTAACAGAAACAGGAACTTAAACCTTGATGTTGCCAAAAAAAGAAGAAAAAAAAAACTGCCAAACAGCAGTTATGTTCATTTAATAGATATACACTTCTGGTAAAAAAAAAAAAAAAAGTTTATGTCTCATTGCACTCTGAAATGAAAACATAGTGCACATAAGCAACTGAAGTGTACCAAAATGTATTCTAAAGTTTTGACTCATCAAAGTAGACTTTTGTCAGATATAACAGTTTTTCTACAATAGAAATCAAATATTCTTCAGAAAGTCCTTCCCAATCTGTTGCAGAAGGTCCCATAAATGTTGCACTTGTAGGTTGCTTTGCTTTCACTCTTCTGTCCAGCTCGATGGGGTATAAGTCTGTGTCTGAACAAGCCATCCTCTTGTTCTTTTTCCTGAGGTAGTTCTGGCATAGTTTGGACTTGTGTTTTGGGTCATTATCTTGCTGTAGGATGAACCCCTGACCAACTAGGCACAAACCAGAGAGTATTGCATGGCACTGCAGAATGCTGTGGCACCATCCCTGGATCCAGTAAAACAGCCCCAGACCATCACTCTTCCTCCTCCATGTTTGACAGATGATGCCACACACTGTGGAACCATCCTTTCACCTACTTGATGGCAAACAAAGATCCTACATGATGAACTGAAGATTTAAAATTTTGATTCATTAGTCCACAATACCTTCTTCCAGTCTTCAGTAGTCCAATGGCGGTGTTTCATGTCCCAGGCAAGCCTCTTTGTCTTAATCTGACGTCTTAGCAATGGCTTTCTTGCTGCAACTCGTCCTGTCAAACCTTCAGCTTAAAGTATTCTCTTTACCGCTTAAACTGAGACTTGCTTTCTATACCACTATTAAGCTGTGCTTGAAGCTGTTGTCCTGTGAGCCGCCTATCATATAAGCTGTTAACTCTCAGAAACTTGTTCTCTGATTCAGTGGTGGCTTTGGGTCTGTCAGACCTCTTCTTGTCTGAGTTATCAGTTCACCATTTACCTTTGTACCATTTCAAGCTATTCATTGGACTTGAATGACATGAATTGCAATAAATAACTAGAAACATTTGGGTGTTCTAAAACTTTTGACCGGTAGTTTATAATAATGATAAATTGACTGTTTCTTATATACCACTTTTCTGCTTTTCTGCTCTGAGCACTCAAAGCCCTTTATACAACTTGCCTCACCCAGACTGAAGCAGCCAGTGATCGAACCATCAACCTTCTGATTAGTAGATTACCTCAATTTTTTCAACAAAAGTCGTATACATTTATAAGATTTGCGTATGTTCAGCTTTCTTTTTCTGTTTTTTTTTTTTTTTTACGGGTTTTGTAACAAAACCATCTAAGCATTTTTTCCCCATATATGAAGCTCTTCTCAACCACTCTTCCTAAGTGAAAAGCTTAGCTCACATAGATATGTTGTGGAAAATGGGAGCAATGTCAAAATGGCTCTGTTTGCCAGAATGAGGAACTCCTTTGCAGCAGTCAACCAAAAACTATCCAAAGATAGATCAGCAAAGCTTAGCTTCACACCACAGTCTTGTGTCAATTCAGTTAGTTCCTCCTGTTCCTGCAAAGTCTTATCCTTTCTAAAAAACTGCTGCTGAGCTATATGGGTCTCTTACCCAGTCAAGGCATTCAGTGGAAACAGAGGGGAAATAAATTAACAACTTCTTCTCGAGCGTTTTCAAATGTTTACCTACTATTTCACACAGTGTGGCAGTTTCAGTATCTCCTTGCCATTTCTGAGCGAGTGGGAACATGCCAAGGTTGGCATTTTTTAGATAGAATAGAATAATCCTTTAATTGTCCCACAAGGGGAAATTTGGTTGTAACAGCAGCCAAAAAGACACATATACAAACAAACAGTACACAGGACACGGAACAGAAACATACACAATTTTTCTTACATATTTACATTAAGGACAATGGTTACTATAAACAGAGTACTGTACAGTTATTAAATTAAATAAAAATAATTACAGGTAAGAGGCAAACCAGGTTGTAGTGCGAATCGGTTAATTAAAGATGTTGTTGCCAGAGGTGGACCTTTGAACAAAATACATTTATTATATCTGTGCTTGTGAGCAGGTTTTCATCTCGGCTTTGCATTTGTGTGTTAAGTTTATTAAAATGCGGAAGTATATCTGCCATGTAAGCCAGCCTTGCACACCCCTAATCACTTGTAAGCAGCTTTGCATCATTGTACCTCTCATCACTCAAAAACATGTTTAGCTCTTCCTGCAGCTCAAACACACAGGCCAGTACTTTGCTGCGTGCCAACCATCGGACCTCCGTGTGGAGCAATAAAGCTTTATGCTCCACTCCCATTTCCTCGCACAGAGATGCAAGTATGTGGCTTTTCAGAGGTCTTGTCTTGATGAAGGTTGCCATGCGCACGACATCATCCAATACAGGAGCTTGGTCTGCTGGTAAAGTCTTGGCAACGAGCTCCTTGCGGTGCAGAAAACAGTGCGTAATAATAACAACATCTGGGTTTATCGCTTTCACTCTGCTAACGAAACCTTTGGTGCGTCCGACCATGGCTGCTGCTCCATCAGTGCAGATACTCGTGCAGGTTTCCCACCCTCTTTGTTCAAGCTATTCGGATGTAACCCAAAAAATTTCCTGTCCCGTTTTTTTTCTGGCAGTGCCTTGCAAAATAGAAAGTTTTCTCTGATGGAGTCTCCTTCCACAAGACGCACATTGGCCAATAGTTGGGAATGTCAGCTAATGTCCGTAGACTCATTAAGATTGGAAAGAAAAGTATCTGGACTTCTTTAAGTTGCTTGAAGACGTTTCACCTCTCATTCGAGAAGCTTCTTCAGTTCTACGGTCAAATGGTGGAGACTCCCAGATTTAATTCCTCAGTGAGTGTCCCCCAACGGGGTCATGAACCCCCTGTTGATCCTCTACCTAATCACACAAGTCAAGGTGTGAAAACGGGTGTAGGTCACAATCAGTCAAGGTTTTGGATGAACCTGCTCTGAAACCTGGCCCCAACCTATCATGTGATTTCCTGAGGTCAGATGGCCCAGGATGTGAGTGGGCGTTAAGGCGTCTTGGAAGGGATCTCAGATGGCAGAAAGTTGGTGTCGTAAACCACCGCCTGTGGTCAGCTAAAAACACATCCTTTTTAAAATTGCATTTTGTTAACTTTTGACTGTACTTTGTCTTTTTAATCTGTTCCTATACCTTGTAAAGCACTTTGTGATCTTTTATCTAGAAATGTGCTATATAAATAAAATTTTACTTACTTACTTACTTCAAAGATGGTCATTCACAATACACATAGATGGCTTCTTTCACTCCTCTTTCATACTATCTGTCTTCTGTGTCCAAAATGTGAACATTGGTGTCCTAAAAGAGTGACCTTTGTCCTTTAGATGCAGATGGACTGCTGAGTCTTGTCCCGTCAAGGTGGCTCTTCTATGTTGTGCCATGCGTTTATTAAGTGGCTATTTGGTCTCTCCAGTGTAGAGGTCTGGGCATTCGTCACTACCCTTTACAGCATATACTATGTTGCTAAGTTTGTGTTTAGGAGTTCTGTCTTTGGGATGAACCAGTTTTTGTCTGAGCGTGTGGCTGGGTCTGAAGTACACTGGGATGTCATGCTTGGAGAAAACTCCTGTGTTTTTCTGATAAACTGGCAACATAGGGGATGACAATGTTTTTGCATTTGTCTTTCTGATCCTCAAGAGTTGGTGTCTGATCTTCTTTTCTGTGCCTCGTTGTTGACTTTATGAAAGTCCAGTTAGGATAACCACATGTTTTAAGAGCCTCATTTACATGTGCGTGTTCCCTCTTTTTTCCTTCAGGCTTAGAGGGAACATTTTTTGCCCGGTGGTGTAGGGTCCTAATTATTTCAAGTCTGTGTTCCAGAGGGTGATGGGAGTCAAAGAGGAGGTACTGGTCCGTGTGTGTGGGCTTCTGGTAAACTTCAACATTGAGGTTGCCGTTCTCTTTAATGTGCACAGCACAGTCCAGGAATGGCAAACAGTTATCCTTTGTGTCTTCCCTGGTGAAATTTATGTTTTTAGCCACAGCGTTGATGTGCGCAGTGAAGGATTCTACTTCTTGGGTCTCGATTTTGACCCAGGTGTCGTCCACATATCTGTACCAGCAGCTAGATACCCTCCCGTTAAAACAGCCAAGAGCCTTTCTTTCCACCATATAAAGGTTGGCTACAATAGGTGACACCGGGGAGCCCATGGCACATCCATGTTTTTGTCTGTAAAAACCGTTGTTGTATTTACAATATGTGGTGGTAAGGCAGAGGTCTAATAGTGTGCAAATCTGGTTTGGGGTAAAGCTGTTTCTGTCTTCCAAGAAGCTGTCTTCTTGTAGTTGTTTTCTGACAGTCTCCACTGTGTCCAGAGGCAGTACCTCCTTTTTGACTCCACCATACCATCCTCTGGAATGTTTGTGTAATGTATGTATGGTCGGAAGGGCTCCAATTTCACTGCAGGCAACTGCAAGTGACAAATAAAGGCTTCATTCATTCATTCATTCACTGCCACCCACTGACATGAAAGAGTAATTACTCTACCAGTCACTGCGTTGAAAGGACAGATGCCCAACAATGATTTTATTATTTGCAGTAATTATTAAATTGTATTTTTTGGACCAATTAATTGAAATTAAATAATTTCCCATGGCACACCTGATGATCTCTCATGGCACAACTCTGTGCCATGGCACAGTGGTTGGGAAACACTGCTCTAGATTAGCAACTTAACTAAGACGTAATTCATTGTACCGGGGAAGTTTTTGATCAAACTGATCGAATGCTGTCCTTCTAGTGTCTTTGATGCTGCTGTTGTCCTCGGTAGCTGTTGGAATCCTGCTGCTGCTCCTGCTGCTGCTGTTAGTGGTTCTCATCAGGAGAAGACAACGACGAGCCAAGGAGCCTCTAGCTTTCATCCACAGTCAAAGTGTGTGCTCACAAATTTTAGGCAATTATTCATCAGATAGTTTGACTACATATTGACATTGTTTTCCCTTACTTGTGTTTCAGTTGTTGACCAAGTCGGGAATGCTTACCAGTGGGGAGACAGTGAGGGTGATGAAGACGATGCGCAGGACTATGTGAATGTTGATCTAATGGACACTAATGTAAAAATGAAAGGGGGAGCTGCAGGAGTGGATGAAGAGGGAAGCAATGACTATGAGGAGCCAGTGTGTAATGATGATCATGATTACAAGAAAGCAGGCCCCAATTGCATGAAGGCCTATGTGAGTGTAAGTGATCACAGAGAAGATGAAGATGATGTAACTAGTGATGAAGAAGACAACTATGAGAATGTATCCCCACCCTCGCTGTATGTATCACCACCACCACCACCTGGTGTAGATAATGATGATGAAGAAGAAACTAGTGATGAAGAGGACAATTATGAGAATGTATCCCCACCCTCGCTGTATGTATCACCACCACCACCACCTGGTGTAGATAATGATGATGAAGAAGAAACTAGTGATGAAGAGGACAATTATGAGAATGTATCCCCACCCTCGCTTGGTGTACATAATGATGAAGAAGAAGAAAGTAGTGATGATGAAGAGGACAACTATGAGAATGTATCTTGACTATCAGCAGTTCATCATCATTGATAATAACTTGACCTAAAATACAACTGCAACCAAAAAATCTTTTAGCCAATATGTTTAATTAGTTATCTTGGTTTCCCGTAATTGTAACATACTACATAATATAAAAATATATAGATGCCTTTTATATAGATATAAAAGGTAGACTTGCCTTCTGGGTCTGAAAGGTGATGCCATTGTGGAAGCCACTTAGACATGAATTTTTTTTTTATGGCCAACAGGAGGAGACTGCTTTTGTTGCAAAGGTGCGATCTTGTATGGAGGTCTCTGGCTTCCTTGCTATATGAGCTCATGACCTTAAAACCGTTCTGATGTGTTGATGGCCTCAATTGGTAGTTTCAAGTTTAAAATACTGAACACACATGACTTTGTAAATCATCATGTACATTAGAGTCAAAAGAAGGGTAAAGCAGGGTAATCTTTATCATGAGATTCACAAGTTGCTTGCTTCTGATTGGGCTCAGTTTCTCAGTCAGATCTGCAACGTGTTCATGATGCCCAGTTTTAAAACACCCAGACCAAAATGGCAAAATTGCTCAGCTTGAGGCTTCGCAGTAGGTGATGTCAGCCATCGGTGGGTTTATGCATACTTTATAAACATTCTAAGATGATCCCTTAAAACTGTCTTCTAATGTTAAAATTTTAGAATTTCAACAATTTGAATATTTTCTATGTAGTGTAAGAATTTATTAGCTGCCCTTAATATTAAATTCACTTGTTCTAGCTTTTTAGCCATGACTGTGAAGATCTCAACATCAAAAACCTGTTTTAGCCTTTTTTTTTCTATTCTTTGTATAACCTCAGTTAAGCTTATTGGCCTGAAATTTGCAGAAACCCTTGATTTACAAACAAAGATAATAGACCAAAAAGCTCTATATCTTAATCCAGCTGTTGCTTGCTGTACTCATCCTATAATTTTATGTTATATTTTTTGATTTCCAACATGATGTATTTGCACAAGTAACACGAATATGTACTTCAGGTGTCTGTGTACATATTTAGTATAGTCCTGGTGACAAGGTGTCAAATTTGATCCTGGAGAGGTAAATACAGTATATTTGTATGAACAGATAATGCATATTTTTATATTCAAACTCATGTAAGTTTTTTTTTTTACTTAATGTAAAGCAGTCACACAAACTTTATCTTTGTTGATCTTATCAAAACACATATTTAGCACCTTGTATCAACAATGTAGATGACAAGATGATTTCACCCTCATTTATGTCCTTACAGTTGACCTCTGGTATTCGCAGAGGTTAGGGACCACAGCCACCCTCAAATACAAGTTCTCTATTTCTAATGAGTGCTCAGTTATGAGCAGCTGCTGAGGTCTGTTCTCGATTGTTAGTTAATTTCTGATGAAGGAAAAAATAAGATACCATGTTCACGGTTAGCATAAAGACTGCCAGTGTGAGGTAACGGTTAACCTGTGATTACAGAAAACAATAACTAACATGATTGAACATTTTTTGTTTAAACTAATAACAGCACATGGTCATTATAGCTGTCTCACATAAAGAAGGTTCTGGGTTTGAATCTTGGTGGTGTTGTCATGTTCTTGTTGTGTTTGCATTGATTCTCTTCAGGTATTCCAGCTTCCCCGTACAGTTCAAAAACATACATGGGCTTTGGTAAATGGGTGATTCTGAATTGGCAGAAGGTATGAGTGTGTCTGGTTGTCTGGATCTCTATAACAGACTGATGATCTGTCTGGGGTTTACCCCACTATTTGCCCTATGACACCTGGCATGACTGTACTTATCTGAAGGTTGGTGGTTTGATACCTGGCTGCTTCAGTCTGCATGCCAAATATCTTTGGGCAAGATGCTAACCACAAGTGGCTCCCTCATACATCTACTGGAGTATGAATGTGTGGGAATATTAAATAGAAAGCCCTCAAGCATAGAAAAAAGCACTGGGGTGAATAGCTGAGTTAGGCATGTTGTATAAAGTGCTTTGAATTACTCAGGGAAAGTAGAAAAGCACTATATGTCAGTCCTAGGGTGGAACATTTTCTGCAGGTGGAAGCGTATTAAATAATAATTTTGAACTTCACTGTAAAATCATGACCTTGATGTGACTTGATGATACAGCTGATGATACAGCAACACGGTTGAAAATAGTTAATGAATGCACACATCACACATTCACACATCCAGTTTAAAGTGCTGCTAGAATGAGTGAGAAAGAAGCAAGTCAGTCTGCAGTGTTTGAAGCACCAGAATGACTCTGAGAAAAGACTTACGGACCTTTTGTCACATTGAGGAGACAGAACAGAAGGACAGAAATTGCCATTCACTAGTTTGACCAGCCAGAATGGGTCTGGTCTTAAGAAGAACTTGGATGGACTGAGAGTCATCAAGATGCCCTAAACCAGTTGACAAACTATCTAACACAGGCACCCATTCTAGATTACCATGATTTTTCAGAGCCCTTTGTACCCCACCTCACAGCAGTGCCTGGAAGCTGTTTTATCAGAAACAAGCAGCCAAGATGAAGGTGTTACGCCCCTAGTCTAGGCGTATAGAGACGCACATAAGGTTGGAGGAGAGAGAGGCAAGTACCTGCCCTGGTTCCCAAGCCAAACATTCGAAACCAGTTATGAGTAAAAAAAGGTGATTTTATTTAATGTCAGGAAGCAACCCAGGCTAAAATAATAAACAAAACCACCTAAGTCACACCAGAGGAAACTAACTAAACCCTAAGATAGAAACAAAACAAACAAATGACAATACTATCCCTCACTTCCTAGCCCACAAAACAGGAGAAAACTGTTCGAAAGAAAAAGGCGGCTCACCCCTTCCGCTTCAGCCTATGCATACATAAGCACTGAGTTTACACCAGTGGCAGCTCTGACAGAGCACGCTTACACAGATACCAAGAAATGCAAAAAGTTGGAAACCAGGGCTGGGTCTGCGTCTGCTTTTAAAACTGCTCGCTCGTTTCTCTCTCTCCCGGGAGCTGTCAGAGCGGCTTTTTGAACGCAGTCACCTGTTCCACGGTCCAATCAGCAGCTCACTACTCTTCATTAGGGGAAGGACCTGCAGAGGGTCTTAAGCATAGCACAGACACAGAAACAAAGCAGCTCATACAGACTTCTTATGGCCACAGTCGTAACAGAAGGTCATTGCATATAATGCAAGGACATTAGTATCCCTTGAGAAAAATTTTCATATGCATTCTGGAAAGCTCCTTTCTTCCTCCGTAACCACAGGGAATCTGAGTTAGTCATGAGAGTTACCCCGTCATCGGTTGCTTCACAAAACCAACAACTACTTACCAAAAGCTCATGTTGTAATTTTACTTTTTACTGTCCAAATATAACATTGCTGGGAGATTTTAATAGCCACATGGACAGAGCATCAAATTAATTAAAAAATTTTTATATTTCCTATCTGGAGAATTTTGGCTTAGACTAATAAATACATGTTCCCACACACTCCAAAGGACATACTTTAGACCTTATCTGTTGTACTGGAGTCCGAGCGATGAACTATGCTGTATCAGTCATATCTTTTTCAGATCATAATTTAGTTTCATTCGGTGTTGGTTTCCAACTGTACAAAGGTAATCTAACATGCTTTCTTAATTTTAGAAACATTACAGGCATTGATTTATCAGTTCTTTCCCCTTGCATTGATAATTTAATGGCCATAGATGCTTCAGCTTCCACAAATGACTTGGTATCTCACTATAACAATGGATTTGTCAAACTCTTAGATACCTTGGCTCCTCAGAAAACTCAAACTTTTCCTTCCCCCATTCTGTCCCTTGATATTCATTTGAATTTTGCCAGCTTAAAGCTATTGGCCATCGCCTGGAATGTCTCTTCAGAAAAACTGGACTTACTATTCATAAGGACATGTATCTCAGTCATAAACAATACAATAGGAAAGAAGCTATTTCTCATGCTAAATGTGCTTGCTACACTACTATTATTCTGTGAGCTGAAGGAAACACTTGTACTAGATATCGTTACCATATACGTTCACTCTCTGCTGCAGTCTGTAATGAATTTATGGGGTTTTTTAAATACCAAAATTGCAAATCTTCATCAATAATTGTCCTCTTCTTTTGATATAATTAACTGTCAACTTTATTCTAACTTGGTTTTAGACTATTGTTAGCTTGAAAAACGTTATAGTTGGGGTTTTTTGTTTACTTTATTTAATTGTGTAAGGTGTGTAAGATGACCTCGAGGATCCCCTAGAAAACTCTAGAAATTTCTATAGCAGAAAGTGAAAAACAAAAACTTTTCCTATTTTCACAAAGTTACAGAGGTTTTATTAGAGACACGTTTTTGGGAACAAAAACTAAGAAAAAACAACACTGTACACAACAGTAGACTGGTTTGTAATAAGCAAACGAATAATGCCAAAAATAGAGATTATTGATGGGAAACTGGTATCAAAACACACTGAGACTTAGAGCTGTAGAGGAAGTGCCAAACTGCCAAAGTAAGAGGGAATTCATTACATTTTTTTCAAAGGTGAAAATTGTTGTTTTTTGTTTTGTAATTGTTTATTCCTTAATTACTTTGTGGAGTATGAGTGGCCATAAGGGAACTTTTTATCAGTAGTAAAAACTGTAAAACCTATAAATATACAGTAAAATGTTCAAAATGTATGCTTGTGCTTGTTTGTGGTGAGCAGCAGATCAAACAAGTTAGGAATTATAAATGGCTTTAAGCACACATTCAGACCTGTGAGACTCATTCAGACACTCAGACACTGAGCCACGGCTCTGTGCTACATGTACAGTGAAAAATGGAGACTGGCCATCTCTTGGATTTATTTAAGCGTCTTTGATGAATTTACTGCAATTGCACTTTGTTTGTGTAACTTGTGTTGAGTTGCTTCAAAAAGCAGAACATCTGTGTGCAACCAATGTCGACTACTTAATTTATGTAAATCTAACATTTTGTCTGTTTTTCAGTGCACACGTTTCTGCATCTTTGTATATAGTTTATTTTATGTTATATAAAATATACAGGTGAGCCGTATGTTTGACACCTCTGGTATAGTGGTTTCCATATTCAGCTAAAAAAGGTGAAGGTCCTCAGTACACATTACTGAGTAAAATGTTTAAAATTACTTTTACAATTTTAAAATTAATTTTAAATTAAGCACACAAAATCGACAACGCACGATATGCTTTGAGGCAGCATCCAAGGAAGATGGTGTGTGTCTATGCACACCTGTGTGCGTTAGCGCGCTTGTATTCCAAAGATTTCTCCATATAATTATCTGAAAGTAAATGTGGGGAGCCATAGCCCTCCGGAAGGGTCCTGACCGAGCCATGGGCGCCAGGCCCTGCCAAGCAACCACCGGGAGTGAGCACCATGCACCCAGCCCCGGACACCGAAAACCACCAATGCACCAAGGGTTGAGGGTATCAGCCATTGGCAGGGAGTGTAGTGGGGGGAGATAGGCCCCCACACCTAGGGGAGCCTGAGATGTTCCCTGAGAGGTGGAGTCTAAGACTCGACCTGACACATAGACACTCCCAGAGGGTCAATCCAGACCCAGGAAATGTTTGCTGTGGAGTGGAGACAAGCAGACCAACCCCGGTCCTGCAGCAGGGAGGCCCAGCATTCCAAGTGCATTAAAAACATGGGGGGACATGGTACTCTCTACCAGAAAGCAGCTGATGTTAGCATGCGTCTGGTGGCCATGGAGCCCAGTCCGACAAAGGGACATGGGCCCATCCTCCTATAGGCCCACCACCTGCAGGAGGCGCCGTCGAGGTCGGGTGCAATGTGTGTCAGGTGGCGGCCAAGAACGGAGGCCCTGGTGAGCCGATCCCCGGCTATATTTAAAACTAAACCAAACTAAATGAAATCTATGTTGTGATCACAAATGGACATCCATGTTTTTTTGTTTGTTTGTTTTTAATCAATTCCACATTGTTATTTTTGAGAGCCAAGTCTCCTGCTTGTGCTCCTTTCATCTGCTAAACTAGCCATATCTGCTTTGTACACCTAGTGGAGAGAGTGGACAGTTTCCGGTACCAGGGGTCTCCACATCACTCAGGACCTATCATGGACCTGTCACATTAACATCCTGGTTAAGAAAGCCTGCCAGTGTCTCTTCTTCCCCAGAAGACTTAGGTGCTTAAGAAGTTCTACTCCTGCACCATCGAGAGCATCCTGAAACATCTGCACCTGGTTTGGGAACAGCACCAAGCAGGACAGACGAGATCTGCAAAGAGTGATGCGCTCGGCCGAATGCATCCAATCAATCAGCGCTTTCTGACCTTCTGTCCATCTACACCAAGTGGTGCAAGAACAAAGCCAGGAAGATCATGATGGGCCTCTCCCATCCCAACAATGGACTCTTCTCACTGTTGAGGTCTGGGAAGCGCTTCTGCTCCCTTAAGGCCAAAACAGAGTGAAAGAGGAGTTTTGTCCCCCAGGCTATTTGGGACTTGAACCAGGTGTAGGACTGGACTCTCATACATCACATCACCGCACACACTCTGTTTATTTGCACACTTCTTATAATCTCTCTCTTAAATCATTATTTGCACATTCTTTTTTACTGTAAATTTCTAAGGTAAAATCTGTAAATTTTATCATTATCTGTAAATTCTTTACTGTCGTTTAATGGGCATTGCACAGCAATAAGCATTTCTCCACATATCGTATTGTGTGTGTGTGTGCGTGTGACAAATAACATTTGAATTTGAATTTGATCAAGGCTGTCTATCCCACTTGCTTCCACATAACACACCTGCTGCATCAAAGCCTTATCTGGTCTAATTGCAAGCCAGCTTACACTGACATGCATGCACAAGTCTGACTTATTTCAGTGATTTCACAAAGCTTATCTTCAACTTTGACCTCAAAAGGATGTGTATTGTGCAGGGCCGTGCAGAGAGGTTTAAAGGGGCGGGTGCTCAAAGTTAAAAAGGGGCACATTGAACCAGGCTGAATAACAACAACACACATTCATCAAGAATCTAATATGGGAAGGGCAGGGCTGTGTTGATCTGAGACTGTAGACATTAAAAAGTCCACAGGAGAGATGGTAGCTGATTAAACAAGTGTCATGAGATAATAACAAAATGCAAAGATTGGTGACAGCGCTTGGAACCATAAGGACACAAAAAACTGTGAGAAATAATTTAGGCTCTGCCTGTGAATCACTCTTTGCTTCTCTTCTTCCTTCCATCCCATCTTTTCATATATCACTCTCCACTTGCTGTCTATGTGAGAACAAGGCACAACTTGCTATTGCAATAAACTATAATCTAATTATCCACACCTAACAACTCTTGCACTTAATCTAAAATAAAATGATGAGAGAAAAATGTTATAGCACTGCCTTTAGTAGCCTCACACAGCTCCTACTGTTTCCTCCTCATGTCCTTACCAGCCATGTCTGGACAATGTTATATCATGAGTAATATTTCTTTTAAAAATCCATCTAAATAAAACACACACATGCATGCACACACAGGGACATTTTAGACCTTCTTCAGAATACTGTATATACTATGGGCATCATGGTGCTGATCCAGAATCCTTACATTATTATTTATTACTAGAGCTACAATAATAAAGCAATGAGGAGGGGGAAGTAATAATATATATATATATATTTTTTTTTTCCTTTGGAAATTTCTGGTAAAAAATCGTTTTGTTGGACGTAATTTAAAGATTCAAAGGAATTTCAAACGTCCAGTTTTCATTTAGGGACGGAGCGCCTCTTGTGTTTGTAGCCCCGTGGAAAGATGAAAAGTGTGAAAAATCTCTCAAAACTCCGCGAGCACATAAACCGTGATGTGAGCGTAAACAATGTCTGAAATAATTTTTAGAGACGAGTAAGCTCGTGAAGGTCTTTGAAAGTGAGACTGATGACTGATTGAACTATTTGATTTGTGGAATTGCATGTGTGGACTGTTGCACGCATTTCTGAGTACGCGGAATTACACACAAATCATTGTGTGCGCGCATATGTAAATCTTAGTTTACACTTGTGGGTAATATCGTAACCATTTTCCAATCTTTTGAGACTAACTATCTCTCGATAGAAGGGCCTGAGACGGGAGATACGCGCTTTGATTGACACTTTTGGCAACGAATGGCGATAAACTTACAGTGAAACTAAATTGATTTCATTGATCATATCTGTACTCACGGCTGGCAGCAGAAAGCAGAATGATAACATTCAGTCAGAAGTATAGATGCGATTGTTTTTTTGCTGGACAAAGTGTGTTAACTTCAGACTTTAATTCTGCATAGTTTTAATGCCCCGTGTCGGTTGATGGGAAAAAAAAACCCGCGACAAAACGAAAGGGGAAGTGTTTCGGGAGGACAAGCACTGTGAACAATTTTAGTTCTCTGTAGTGTTCTCTGGATCTCATAAATGACACACCATGTGGGGCAGACAGCATTTTTTTACCCTCGGTAAGACGGATTTTCTATAATGTATAATGTTTTTTGTAATTTTGTACAGGCACAGTATCAATAGGATTTTGGGTTTGATTTTCAATGCAAATATTCATCACTGCATATCAACAAGAACATTTCTATGTAATAAGCAATGGCATGGTTTCCTCTCCAATAGTTTCTTGTCTCTTGGCCTCACCGTCACCTGCTGCAGGTCAGTCTGTTCCTATGTCTTTTTTTAAAGGAAAACCTTTAAGGGAAATATTAAAATGTTGTTTATATAACGTTCTTGATAGGTCAGATCAGACTAGCTGGGTCTGGGTCCACTCGGTGCTCTGGAAGAGTTGAAATCTATCACAGTGGCTCCTGGGGAACAGTCTGTGATGATGACTGGGACTTAAATGATGCAAAAGTGGTCTGCAGACAGCTGGGCTGTGGGGCAGCAGTAAATACCTATGGATCAGCTCACTTTGGTCAAGGTACAGGACAAATCTGGCTTGATAATGTGGCCTGTTCAGGAAGTGAGAGTTCTCTAACTGAGTGTCGAAACAGAGGATTTGGGACACATAACTGTGGGCATAATGAGGATGCTGGTGTCACATGTTCAGGTGAGCAAACTTTCAGTTAAATCCTATCGTGATATCAGTTCATAATAAAAGTTGTTAAAAGTGGTGAAGTGATTATTATTTTTCGTTAATAAATAATGTAATTAGTATATTATATTGTTTTTACTACACTTTGTTCATTGGAGAAAACATTTACTAGTAAATTATATTTCCCAACAAAAATGTAAATGCATATCTTTTTTTAAAATAAGATTTTCTTCTTCTCTGAGACACAAGTCTCTTCAGCTGCTGTAAATAAAAGAATCAGTGAAAATGAACTTTGAACTTCCAACTGATTTTAATCTCAAACATAACCTGTTCCCAACAGTTTTAGATTTTGCTCTCACAGCTGCAGACTTGGTGCTGTTTAAGGTTTTGACAGTAAAGATCAAATATAAAAACAAAATTTGAAACCCTGAACGAGACTTTTTCAGTTACTTTCTAATTATTCTAATTGTTCGTAGAGTTCTTTGAAAATGTTCTTTTTCACAAGACTGTCCTTTCTCAGCTGTAATGTTACAGCCTGTATGACCAAAATCAACATCAACACCATGGCTGCCATATTTTCACACACAACGGACAGATCAGCATGATTAATCAAGCGTACAACTAAAACATATACTCAGTGAAGTTAAAAATGACACACAGTTTACAATTCTATATCCAATAAATAATATGAAGTAGGCAACAGGAAAATACAGTGTGAAGTTGTAAGGTAGTTTTTTGATGATTGAATTAAAAATTTAAAATGTTCAGCAGGTCGACATATTGTGGGAAACATCACTGTGGTATCATCGAGCACCTCAACAAATGATGAAATCGTCCTGCCTGCTACTGTGTGACTATTCTTCAGCTGCTCTACTTTCTGTTCGTTATCTTTGATCTTGAGCTTGCCTGCAGATACCTTTGATCTCATTATCAAAGCATTAGTTGCTTTGCAAGGTGATGCTGACAGGAAAAGGATTAATTTAGCAGCGCGGCACATTGAACAGCAGTAATGTGGTATTACTACTTGACAGTGACACATGGGGAAATAATTCAGAAGCACATCTCTGGGTTCAGAGCGGAGGGAGTTGCCTTTTTTTTTTCTCCTGTTCTTCACAATGAACTTTTGGCTCTGTTTGTATTTGTTATTTATTCAGTTTAGGTAAATGTAAGGTTAACACTGACAGGCCAACTGCCTGTAAAAAAAAAAAAAAAAATCCAGGACGTGTGAATTTTCAAGTATTGCATGCTAGTCAGGGCCATACTTTCATGGTGTCATGGCTTCTGTAGGAGCATGTCAGGATTTTCCTCTGTTTCGTCATCTGTGTGCTGCCTATGTGTTTTTTAAAGTTACTTTTGAGTCTGGTTCACTCCGAGTCACTTATTTGAGAAACAGATTGTAACCTTAACCAGCTCATTGGCAGGTTTTCTTCAACAGAGTATCCTGTTGTCCTGCTGCACATCAACCAGCTGCCTGAAACTTCATTTCCTCATTCATAAAGTCGCCATCAAAGCTCAGACCAGCAACTTATTCAAATGAGCAACAAAGCAATGCAAACCAAATACGGGTGCCATCATTTAGAAAATGGATGGATAATACAAAAATTATCAAAGCGCTTTACACCACTCTCATTCATACAAGCACTTTTTTTGTATGCTTTCTATCTAACATTCACACAGATACACTCTGATGGGTGCACTGGAGGGCAACTTGGGTCTAGTATCTTCCCTAAGGATATTTGGCATACATACCGGAGCAGTCTGGGATTGAACCACCGACCTTTTGATAAATAGATTATATGAAAAGGCAGCGGCAGCCTCGCCTCTGTCAGTGCGCCCCAGGGTGGCTGTGGTTACAATGTAGCTTGCCATCACCAGTGTGTGAATGTGTGTGTGAATGGGTGGATGACTGGATATGTAAAGCGCTTTGGGGTCCTTAGGGACTAGTAAAGCACTATATAAATACAGGCCATTTACCATAGATTGGTAGAACACCACCCCAACAAACCAAAAATGTCTCTTAAATGTTGAAATACTGACCAGGAAAACCAGTGCTAGTGCCATTTTACTGTCACAATGCTGGCACTACACCAGAGATGCTTAAGTTAAAAGGAGAATACGGTGTACATTTACCACATGCCAAATTATTGTTTCAGGGGTCCCCCCCAAGCCAAGGATCTCCATAAATAACAGTGAGGTCACCTGGGGTCAGAGTGCCAGCATCTCTTGTTTAGTCCCAACTCAGGCATCAGATGGAACTTTCATCCTCAAGAAGACGTCTGACTCATTCATGGAGACTAAAACCTCAAATTCCAACTCTACTATCTTCAGTATCAACAAAGTGAACTTCAGTCATGAAGGACAGTACTACTGCCAGTACGAGGAAAGCATTCAGGGTTCAAAGTTCTCCTCCCCCTTTAGTAACTCTGTAGGACTCTTTGTTACTGGTAAGGATAAATCCAATTTCCCAAGTTTTATGGTATATTCCATTTTGTATAATCTAATCAGTAAACTGGTGATAAAATGAAAACTTTAATTCTGTGTTGCTATTTCAGTAAGCTTCCCCAAACCCCATATCTCCATCAGTCCTGCTGGTGAGGTGACCTGGAGTCAGAACATTGCAATCACTTGTTCAATCTCCACTCAGGTTTTGGGTGGAACGTTCATTCTGATGACAACATCAGATTCATTCAACAGGACCCAAAATTCAGCTACACACTCTGCTACCTTCAGTATTTCTTCTGTGGACTTTGATGATGAGGGATCGTACCAGTGTCAGTATCAGAAAAAGGGCTCAAGGCGGGACTTTAATTCCCCGCTAAGTGACAGTGTCACACTCAATGTCACAGGTAAGAGCAATAAATAAAAGGGTAAAATAAAAAGATCAAAACTGATCAACTAAATAAAAATAATACAAATTTACAGATCTTTACATTTTTGCTATTACAAATAGTGTTGTATAAACTGTAGAAATTACTTGTCATAAGATATCAACAGCGTTAATTTATGTTTATCTATGTAATAAAAATATAGATATAAACTTTTTCATATAAGACAAAAAGCGCAATTTCAAAGGTACATCTAGTTTTTTCTGCATAATCTCGCAGAAACGCGGCTGCAGTTAATAAACTGTGGGTTTTTTTTGTTTTATTACTGTTGGCTCACTATATAAAAAAAAATGCTGGAACTTTTCTGTCATTTCAACGTTTATTTATTACTTAATTCCTTAGTGTAATGTGAATGACCACGAGAGGGATCTTTATCAGTAGGAACAGCAGCAAAAATCTATGCCCTCCTACACATATCCAGTGGGACGAATTGGAGTCTTTGGCAGACCGATTCTGGCCCCTGGGACTTATGTTTGACACCGCCGCTGTAGAACATTAAACAGCTGTTAACATTCGGTAGATCACAAAATACATGGCTAATGTTGATTGGTTAATGATGATTCATAAATAATAAGCTAACTTGCATGAAATGCTACCATTGGACTTGTTTCTGCTGCCCTTCTTAATGGTAAGTCTTTCTTTCACACAGTGAGACTGCAGAGGCCCAGCATCTCCTTGACGTCTCCTAATGCAGGACTTGTCTGGGGTCCTGAAGGTGCCGAAATCACCAGGGGTTACAGCTTTGTCCTCACCTGTTCCATTAACTCCACATTTTCCAGTGGACATTTTATTCTGAGCTTCTCTGGCTCCAACCTCACAGAGCCAGCAGTCAACAACTCAGCCTCCTTTAGTTTCCCTGTAGCTGAGTATGAACGGCAGGGTAACTACAGCTGTGTGTATGAGGTCACAGTGTCCACACGGACATTCAGATCTGATGTATTGGCACCGATTAGTGTCATCATTAAATGTAAGTACAGTGTTGAATTCATGGATTTTTGTATAAAAGCAAAAAATAACATAAAAATATCAGACTGACTGTGGTAGCTGTAGCTGTATGTACCATGCAAACTGTGACCATTGCATTAGCTTATGTTTCCCAGTCTTGTTATAAATGTATACATTTAAGACCACAAAGAGAAGTCATAAAGGAGGAAAATGGTAGAGTATAAAAATAAAATGGTAAATAGACTGATTCTTATATAACAGTTTTCTACTCGTCTCTACTCAAATGTCTTTGTACAACACGTCACATTTAACCAAGCACTGTTTTCTATACTTGTCAGTGCCTTCTAACTAACATTCATACTCTGATGCAGTGGTCCCCAACCCCCGGACCTCGGACCGGTACCGGTCCGTGAGTCGTTTGGTACCGGGCCGCGAGAGTTGAGGCTCAGGTGGGAAATGTATGGTTTTCAGGGTTTTTATCGGTTTTCAGCGTTATTTTGTTATCGTTTTTATCGTTTACTCGGTTTTCCTAGGTCTTTTCACGTGTGTTATGAATAAATGTTATTTTTTTCGGTACCGGTACTAGTTTTATTTTGTTGTATTTATCCGCGACACCTTAAAGGCCGGTCCGTGAAAATATTGTCGGGCATAAACCGGTCCGTGGCGCAAAAAAGGTTGGGGACTGCTGCTCTGATGGATGCATCAGGTGGTTAATAACTTGCCCAAGGATATTTGGCATGCAGACTGGGGAAGCAAGGGATTGAACCACCCCCTTTCCAATCAGTAGATGACCTGCTCTACCCCCTGAGCTTAGGGATGGGTACCGGTATCCGGTGCCATGATGGCACCGGTTCTGACATAAACGGTAGTAACCAGACCGAAAAGCAGCGCACATTTCGGTGCTTTTTTTTTCCTGAGTTGTGATACACTTTAGATTTTAGCCAATCATTTTACGTTTCCGAGGATAGTAGGCGGGTCCAGGTACGTACGTTCTTTTAGAGCAGAGCTACAGATTAAAAATGCCCAAGGTGAAGCGGTCAAAAGTCTGGCTGTACTTCACAGCAAAATATGCAAACTCAGCAGCCTGCAACAAGTGCTTTAAGGTGATACTGTGCAAAGGAGGTAACTCCTCAAATCCGATGAAACACCTGGCAACGCATAGCAGGTTTTTTTTAAAGCCGAGAAATGCGCCGTATTTGATAGCTTGCTGCGAGACCTCACACCGAGCACATCTACTGAGGGTGTAGCCGTAGCCCTGCCAGTGTAGCAGAAATGATGAGGATGATGATGGCAGCAGCAGCCGTTCTTCTCTGCGTGAGTAGCTTAATGTTGTTCGTGTGTAATTTACATTGAGTAGGCTAACCACGTTATTACATTAATGCATGTAAGGTGAACTAGCAAACACCGTGGTAGTTACATGCGGCTGTCTTCCTGTTTGATGGCAGATACTCCCTTCACCCTGGCCAAAAAGGCTAAAATGACCAAAGAAAAAGTGGAAAACAGCTAAACGAGAGGTTTTTGGACAAAGTTTGTGTTTTTTCCATTGATTAAGCACTGCTTCCAGCCAAGAGTGATGCCATATATGCCCCATAGCTGCAGAAAAGGCTAATATTGTTATCTTTTTACAAAAAAAAACAGCTGAACATGAGAGGTTTTTGGACAAAGTTTGTGTTCTCCATTCTTTAAGCACCGGAACCGTTTCAAAAGTACCGGTTTGGCACCGGTATCGGATAAAACCTAAACAATACCCATCTCTACCTGAGCTACAGCCATCCTCAAAAGACCCCATTTGTTTTTGATGACACAAAATAAAAAAAGATCTTAGCAAACCAGTTCTTATTACAGATTGTTTTACAGTAATGTTCTCAGAAAATCTGTTAAGTATACCCAAACCTCTTACAGTCACTCAGTCAGAACAGACCCGGTCTTTTGGATGAGGTACTGTCCACTATGTGTTACACCATTATCCTGCATTCTATGTGAAAGTTAGTCACAAATCATGAAGATCAAATAAAAAGAAAGTCAGACTTAATATAAGACATTAAAGCAATGATCATTTTGATGAATGTTACTCTTACTCTGTAATATTGACATTATGTTCTGCAGTATTGTCAAACTGGAGGTTAAAGCTGGCTATGCTGTAGGGCAGACCTACCCTGTAGGTGAAACGTTTCATGAGCAAGCATTGTCCCTCATTTTCTCAGATCCACCCATTGACTGACACTTGGTTTCATAATGGCAAAAATGGTGAGATTAAGAAGGCTTGACAACAGGACTTAACAAACCAATGGGTGGTCGTGTCTAACTTTTAGACATAGTTGAGATGAGAAGTGTTGACAGGATGAGCGGAGTGCCCTTTCAGTGACCTGTAGCCATATTCTCGAAACAGACTTGAAATAAGTTACATGTTCTAAATTAAAACATTAATGAAAAGTAGTTCATTATGTGAAGAAGTGTTTTGATGGTCAAACTGATCAAATTCTCTCTCCTTAGTCAATTTGATGCCGCTGCTGTCCTCAGTATCTGTTGGACTCCTGTTGCTGCTCCTGCTGTTGCTGTTAGTGGTAGGGCTGACGTGCAGGAGAAGACAACGACGAGCCAAGAAGCCTGTAGCTCTCATCCACAGTCAAAGTGTGTGCTCGCAAATTTTAAACAATTATTCATCTGATATTCATCAGACTATATATTCACATTCTTTCCCCTTACTTGTGTTTCAGTGGCTGTCCGAGTCGGGAATGCTTACAAGTATGGAGATGAAGATGATGATGAGGATGTTGAGGACTCTGTGAATGTTGATCTATTGGACACTAATGAAAAAATCAAAGGAGGAGCTCCTGGGCTGGATGAAGATGATGATGATTATGAGGACCTAGTGAGTGATGATGATCACGATTATGAGGAAGCAGGCCCAAATGACAAAAAGTCCAAGGAGGCCTGTGTGAGTGTAGACTGTCACAGACAAGATGAGGAAGAAACTAGTGATGAAGAGGAAACTAGTGATGAAGAAAACAACTATGAGAATGTATCCCCGCCTTCAGCAAGTGTGGATAATAAGGAAGAAGAGGAAACTAGTGATGAAGAGGAAACTAGTGATGAAGAAAACAACTATGAGAATGTATCCCCGCCTTCAGCAAGTGTGGATAATAAGGAAGAAGAGGAAACTAGTGATGAAGAAAACAACTATAAGAATGTGTCCCCGCCTTCAGCAAGTGTGGACAATAAGGAAGAAGAGGAAACTAGTGATGAAGAGGAAACTAGTGATGAAGAAAACAACTATGAGAATGTGTCCCCGCCTTCAGCAAGTGTGTGTAATAAGGAAGAAGAGGAAACTAGTGATGAAGAGGAAACTAGTGATGAAGAAAACAACTATGAGAATGTATCTTTACCATAACCAGTTCATTATCATTCGTAATGAGCTCTCGTCCTTTTGTATGAAATGGTAAATGGACTTGTTCTTATAAAGCTCTTTTATCCTCTGAGCACTCAAAGCGCTTTAGGCAACTTACCTCTTTCCTCCATTCATACAAGCACTTTTGATGCTTAAGAGTTTTCTATCTAACATTCACACACATTCACACTCCAGTGGATGCATCAGAAAGCAACTTGAGGTCAGTATATATATTTAGCATGCAGACTGTGGGAGCCAAGGATCAAAGCAACCTTCTGATTAGTAGATGACCCGCTCTAGCTTCACCTACTTCTTTTCCATGCACTTCCAAAGAAGTGCATGGAAAAAGGGTAAAAACTGTCGTGTCACCTTCCAGTCATATTGAACACAACATGATGTTAACTTTGTAAATGATGATGCACTTTAGGCAACTTGCTTGCAACTGATTGAGCTGTGTCCCCTAAGTTCTAATCTCAGTCAGATCTTCCCCTTGCTCATGAAAACACCAGTTTGAAAACACCAAGAGAATGATGGCAAAATTGCTCATCTTGAGGCTTCACGGTGGGATTTCAATAACCAATGGGTGATGCCAAGCATGGGTGGATGCATGCATTATTTTTAATATCCAGTATCTCACAAAAGTAAGTAAACCCCTCACATTTTTGCAAATATTTTGTTATGTCTTTTCATGGGACAACATTGAAGATATGACACAGTGTACAGCTTGTATAACTTTAAATTTGCTGTCCCCTCTAAATAACTTACAGCCATTATTGCCTAAACTGCTGGCAACAAAAGTGAGTACACCTCCAAGTGAAAATGTCCAAATTGTGCCCAATTAGCCATTTTCCCTCCCTGGTGTCATGTGACTCATTAGTGTTACAAGGTCTCAGGTGCAAATGGGGAACAGTTGTGTTGAATTTGGTGTTATTGCTCTCACACACTCTCATACTGTTCACTGGAAGTCTAACATGGCAAAGGATCTGCAAAATAGAATTATTGCTCTACATAAAGATGGCCTAAGCTATAAGAAGGGTGCCAACACCCTGAAACTGAGCTGCAGCACATTGGAAAAAGACCATACGGCAGTTTAACAGGACAGATTTCACTCAGAACAAAAAAATAATCGTTGCCACGCAAAATATTGACACCTTGGGCACAGCTTGGACATTTTCACCTACAGGTGTACTCACTTTTGTTGCCAGCAGTTTAGACGTTAATGGCTGTATGTTGAGCTATTTTGAGCTGACAGCAAATTTACAATGTTATACAAGCTGTACACTGACTACATTACATTCTATCAAGGTGTCATATCTTCAGTGTTGTCCCATGAAAAGATACAACATTTTTTCAATAATGTGCAGGGCGTACTGACTTTTGTGAGATACTGTACATTTTCTCCAACATTAAAACCAGATCTGAATTTAAACTAGTCAAATATTGTCTATGTACTGTAAAAATATTAGCTGGCTAACCTAAGTTTGTTGTAAGAAGCCTTTTAGATATGATAGTCAACAGTGAAAAGCTCAACTTCAACAAACTGTTTGCAAACTGTTTTCTATGATGTCACTAAAGCATCAGTGTGGGTCTTCACATTAATTATTAGTAATAATTCCAGGATATGTGTTTAAAAGAGTGCAAATGTTCTTTGAAACAACCTTCCCTGATAACTTTTAGATTTTTGATGATTTATATTTTAATGCTTTGCACTGTATGTTATTCTTGATGGTGGACTTGGGTCTGGGACGCCTCTATTTTGAACTGATATTGCAATTAATTTTAGATGCATACATCATATTTTATATTTTCCAGTATTATGACTTTGTCCATATAAAAAACATACTGTAAATATACTGTATACATGCAAACTATTATACACTGTCCCTTGATACTCAAACACTTTTCAAAAGCAAACTATCAATTTCATTTTGTTATTTATGTAAAACTATAGATAGCGAGTAAACACCTTTTCTAATAAATTTCCTACAGAATATGTAATTTCACCTGGATGTTATTGCACATTCTCACACATTTAAAACCCTGGGCAATCTTAATTTGGATGTTTTGACAAACTTGTGAATAATAACCTGGTTGAGCTGGGTGGTGTAATCATATCTTAGTCATTTAGAGATGCAGACACAGCAGCTATCTGGAGTCTCTCTTTCTGTTTCTGATCCTGGCATCCTCTACCTAACTGACACACTTCTTTATTCATGCAGCAGTGCTGATGACTCACAGCTGACTTAGGTTATTTCATATGCGTCGTTGTTCCTTGTGAACTTTTTTCTTTAGTCCAGATTTGGTGGCTTCACCATGAATCCCCAGTGCAGTCCAGTTCATCCAAACCATAATGCTTCAAGTAAAGCCAGTCAGCTGAATGCAAACAATATTTATTTGCTGACACTTTGAGGTGCATTAAACTTTTCACAGCAATAACAGACATCAAGATAAGCTTCTCGTGTTTTGTATCAGCAAACTGTTCCAAGAGGATGTGGTAAATACCACAATGAACCAGCTGTTTTCAACCAATCACATTCATTCTTGTTCACTGTTTGAGCCAATCACATGAAGGCATTACAGTCCTAAAAAGCCACAAATACATATGACACATGCTCTTTGTTGTGTTCACAAACAGCGCTCACATACATACAGTGTGGAAATGTTAGAGTCTGTCTTGTTTCGGGTTACAGGGCCTCATCACTGCTTAAAGGATGAGCTCAGACTGCTGTTTGAAATATGTGCTCGGCCCGGAGTCGCTGCTTAGGTCAGTTCTTGGTAGTCAGTTAATGTCTGACGAATGAAAATTCACAGAGCATACAGATGCATAAATAATAAAAAAAAGCAGTTCCATGTCAAAACTGTACTTGCTTCAGAAATGAAGGTAATGTTAACATTAAGAACACAACGGCATGTGCCGCCATTTTGGTGTTACCTTGGCTGTTCATGCACCTCTTGAGTTTTGTAACTTGGCACAATTGCCACTATGGACGTATTCGAGGGAAAACCACGGTCCGTCTGTACAGGCATCTGTATGACACATAAATGTGAGAGCACAAGGACTCCCAAATGTCAATGAATTCACGGAGAGATTTCAGCGACACTGGGAAAGAAAAAATCAGTGTGTTACAGACTGTGGAAGAATCTCCGTGATCACTCTGTAAAGGCAAGAAAGAGGGTACAGGCTAGAAAAAAGCACCAGCAGGCAACAAGCCAGCCCAGATATTAGCAGAAATACACTGGCTGATGAGGTTTGTAAAACACAGAGATTGATAATTTATTTATTGATATTTTGTTTTAAGTCTTTTGTGTTAATGTACTTTTGCAGAATTGACTCTTTGGTGGTTGGCCTGTTGCACCCCTCACAGGCAGTTGTAGAAACTTTTTTTTCCTTCAACCATGACTCACTTGTACATTTTGTTCAGCAAATTTGCTTGTTTCTAGACACATCTCCAAAAGTTGATTCTGTTCATCTGGACGTAGCGTTTTCAGAGAGAAATGTTTCGTCACTCATCCAAGTGACTTCTTCAGTCTCAGCTGACTGCAGGTTTCCCCAGCCTTCCCCAGCTTTATTTAATGGAAAACTTCCACAACACTCTTCTGTGTTGTGCCATCCGCTTAGCCAGAGGTTGTTTGGTTTCCCCGATGTATAAATCCTGGCAATCCTCCTGGCACTTAACAGCGTATACTATGTTACTCTGTTTGTGTCGGGGGACCCGATCCTTGGCGTGAACCAATTTTTGATGCAGTGTGTTTTGGGGTTTTTAAGACATTGACTGTGCACTGTTAATGCTGTCCTATTATTAGACACTATACAGCGGGTATGAAGGTGGAAGAGAAGGAATCTCAGAATCATCAGGTAAAATTTATATGAATCTGTGCTACACTTGATGTAACATAACTTTGACCTTTAAGCCACAACCATTGTGCCACATTGTGCACCAGTCACACACTGCTCTTTTAATCCATCACAGTACACAGTAAACAAAAACATGAAATTGCCATTCAGATATTTTTTTCTTGTTTGACCTCTCACTCAGACATAATGGATCATATTATTGCACTTTCCACTTGTTGGTAATGTGCTTCTTATGCTTTATCTGTATTTGTTCGGGGACTTGTTATAAATCTGTCATGGTATTGCATCACGGACCCAGGGTTTGGTGTTTATTGGTTAATATTCGTGGATTATTGTCATTCTGCTTGTGTTTATTCTTACTTCCTTGGCTTTAGGTTTCTGTTTCTTTGCCTTACCCGTGAGATGCAACCTCAAAATCACTCACTTGTTCCATCATTACTAAAGAAAGTTTATTTACTTTACAAAGTTTATTTATTTCACATGACACCCACTTCAGGAGTTTTGTTTTTCATCAAATAACTAGTGACCCTCCTACTTGTATAAAAGACACAGTCCAGTCTTAGGCTCCTCTCCCTGAGTGGAATAATGAGTCTATGTGAGTACAGCTGCGAGTGTACGCTAATTATTGAAATTAGAATTTAAAAAAGAAATAATAAATGATATATCTACTGCTGCCAACTGGAAACAGTTGCAATCATATCAGCGTCAAGCTTGGCTGAGAGCTGGTAGCGCTGTGGTGTTTTATTACAAAACACATGAACACGGTCAAATTGTGCAACTTTGAATAAAGCCCTAATAATGAAAAGCATTTTGAAGTTGTGTTCTGGTTTTTTTTATTATTATATTTACTTTTTTTTTTCAGATAACAGATACATACATATATCATTGCTTTTACATAATTGGATCCCAAGTCTGACATATTTTGCTTGTCATAACTGGCAGAAATTGAAAGTGATCACCAAGGCTTGAAGTGAAAACACAAATTGATCACACACTTTGAGTGTCACACATGATACAAATTATTTTTGTTTTTCACTGAATCATTATGGACTGATAACAAAGTGATATCTCATCATCTCAGACATGTTAAACACATTGATGGTCTGCCAGAACATGTCTGAAAACATGTATTTCATTAATGACAGCTGAGCATTTTTGTGCCAGAAAAAACGTTCCAGTTAAAACCACTCTACAGTTTGTGTTGCTCTCTGTCGCCCTCTGTTGTTCAGCTCTGAACATAAAGTTTTGTTACTGAGGAAAGGAAACTTTCCTCAGTAACAAAACTGAGGCTTATCTTGCTATAAAAATCAACCAATTTCAGGGCAGACGCAGGGCAGATAAAGACATGGACCCCAGTGAGTCATTTGAGTTCCTGTGCATAGAGATTGTCTTTTATAAAAAACAGCTGAACTAGGTCCCAGTTAGATGGTAATGTGTGTTCTTATGTTGGGTTGTAGTGACAGCTGTGTGCTCTGCTGCAGGAGCAGATAAGCCAGGGGTGTCCAACTCCACGCCTCGAGGGGCGGTGTCCTGCAGGTTTTAGATGTGTCCTTGATCCAACACCGCTGATTTAAATGGCTAAATTACCTCCTCAACATGTCTTGAAGTTCTCCAGAGGCCTGGTAATGAACTAATAATGTGATTCCGGTGTGTTGACCCAGGGTGATACCTAAAACCTACATGACACCATCCCTTGAGACCTGGAGTTGGACACCCCTGAGGTAAGCAGTTTATTTAACTTTACCTCATTTGAATCGAAGGCCGATCCAGGTCTGATCCATGTCTTGTCTTCCTGCAGTAGATGCTGTAGTCGCTGCTCCTGCTCTTCTGGGAGCTGCTGGTTTCACCTCAGCTGGAATAGCTGCAGGCATGATGTCATTTGCTGCAGCTGCTAATGGAGGAGGAGTGGCAGCCGGAAGTGTGGTAGCTGTTTTGCAGTCAGCAGGTAAATTAATAATTTGATGTTTCATTAGGATTTTAACTTGCAACAACATCCAAAAATAAAAAGTTCATGAAAATATCATAATTTTAGATTAGATAATGACACTATGCTGTATCATTATGATAATTATGGTCATTATGATAAACATAACTATGACATCATCAATGATATCATTACAACAATAACTGTGAATAATGATGATGATAATGATACAGTTCATGGATAGATAAATTTGGCTGTAATCTTTACAGCAGTGCATGCTATGACTTGATGATAATGATAGAGTACACTGTGATATCAGCAGGACTGAAGTGATATTTAGTCATTAGGCACAAAGCACAAGTATTTATCAGTTTCTTTGTCTAATGGTGCTGCAGGTGCAGCTGGTCTGTCAGCTACTGCTGGTCCCGCTGTGGCTGGTGCTGGAGCAGCAGTGGGTTGGTTGGTGAGTTTCATCAGCTAAAAATCACGAAGAACTCGTATATTTGCTTTATGCCAAAACTGGAAGTCTTGTTATTCTTCTCAAGCTTGTTTTCATCATTGTGTTTTAATTGTGTTCATTATGATACATTTATATTAAAATTAAGTATTATGGTGCAAAGTTTTAAACCGCGTGTGTATCATTAATGCAGCTAACTGTGTTCTTAAGCATCAATACACAGTTACAAGGAAAAGACATGATTTTGTTTACAAGTCAGAGAGACAACTGAACGTCTCAGTGAAACTAAATCTGTTTTCATCTGTTCTTTTGGAACATTTGTGTGTGTGTGGCATTTTCAATCAGCTGTCTTGTGGAACAGCATCCAAAACACTGATGGACTTTTATTATGTACAGCCGTGATATTCTCTCAGAAGTTGAGAAAATATCAGGGCTGAAAAGCCATATTTGAAAAAGTCTTTATTTCCTTCCATATCTGCATCTCAATTTATATTATTGTGGGTAATTTCACTCCAGTAATTGTCAACGTTATAAACACATGCCTGCAATCACAACAACTGCCTCACCTGTCAATGAAATACAAAAAGATATCAAATAAATTCTTTTGCAACGAGCGAGTAATAATAATTCTTACAGGCTATATGAAGGGATAACATCATTATAAAAAAAATACAGACTCCCATATCTCTTCCCAGTGTATGTGCATGCTTTCAAAGATAACTCAGATGACATCAAAAACTCAACTGCAGATATGGAAGTATGTGAAATGTTTTTTTCCCAGTGTCACATTACTGCCACATGTCCCGTTTCATATGACAAAACCAGTTTTAATTCCACCTTGTTTATATATTATACAGCTTTTTACCAACTTCATAAGAAAAAGAAATTCCATAATGAGTGGTGTGTTGGTGAAAAAAGTACATTGAGATGATACAACAAAAAATGCAGCATGAAGCAAAGTTGGACGAGCTGTTATTTTTTTAAATTGATCTATGAAACAGATTTTATGAAGGGATCTCTTGATAACTGCACTGAGTGATTTTGTTTGCTGAAATGTTCTATTTCCAATTGTAAACTGTTTTTCAAGAGCAGTAATTAAAAAGATAGAACAGCAGCTAGTTTGCTTTTCTTCCACCTTAATTTACAGAGAAATAGTGCGTTTTGGGAACATTTCTTCCCATCTTTTTGGAACTACTATCAAGTACTACACAAACAGTAATGTAGTACACACACATTTAGTATAAAGTTGGGAGCTTAGAGTATTTCTTGGAACTGTGGGGAAATGCATGTATTGTCTGACTTAGATGCAATAGTGTTGGGAATTCTTCCAGCAGGACCCTGCTGTGAGCATGAGAGTACTGACAGCAAT
The DNA here is from genome assembly GCF_057382095.1 of Aulonocara sp. 'chitande type north' Nkhata Bay. Taxonomy (NCBI): domain Eukaryota; kingdom Metazoa; phylum Chordata; class Actinopteri; order Cichliformes; family Cichlidae; genus Aulonocara; species Aulonocara sp. 'chitande type north' Nkhata Bay. The sequence continues at coordinate 2,012,661 of NC_141347.1, read as the reverse complement.
GATAGTTATACGAGGATTATGAGGACAGCAAAGTAGATAAAGTTTATGTTCTTACACAGTTTTCTGAGTATACACTTAATCTTTAAACAATGGAGGAATTATTCACATTCTTCACTTTACAACAAAGTACTAACATCACCCTGTGAACATTACATCCTGTATTTGTAGCATTAATATTATGTGAGAACAATGCAATCGTAAAAATTGGAATCAAAGAGCTCAGAAACAGTTATTTTTTAAAATATTTTGTTTTGTTTATATTTTTATTTATTGTCAACAATCTTCATTTAATATTATATTACAGCAAATTTGGTTAACTATTTCTATTCAGCCCTGACACTGGCACAGCCAGATATTCAAAGCCTTCATTTTTTATTTTTAATCAGTTTCATACATTGAATAGTTTTCACTTCTTACAAAATGTAATTCTCAGAATTTTTTTTTTTTTTAAATTCAGGTCATTTCAGTTTTATCTATACAGCACCAAATCACAACAACGGTCGCTTTATATTGTAAGGCAGACGCTACAATTTATGTCACAATAGCAGGAAGTCAGGACCTGAAATTCAGACTGGGCAGACCGTTCTATCACAAAGGTTTGTTTTTTTTATTCAGAGGCAGTGTGACCAAGAAGTCAGAGGACTTAGGCTGAGGGATTTGCGCAGAGAGATCGATAGAGAATTGATGGGGTGTTTCAGATAATCTGGGTTAACTGTTCCCGTGAAATTTCAGGAGCTAAGAGGGGTTAGTCCGTATAAGGCGAAAAAGGGAGGGATCGGTGGCCAGCGGGCAGGCAGGTGGAGGGCTCAGAGTTCCATGATCCATTCACAACCATTAAGGGGAGATAGCTTGAGGTCTTTGACCAGCGCGATCTGCTTAAGCTGACCAGCTGGAACAAATAGAGAACTAGTTGCCACATAACTAGAAGTAGAAATAAACACTAGTAGGCAGATCTGAGTACCACTGAAGAGGTGAAGAGTCTGGTGAAGCTCTGTGGCACAAGGCGTCCTTAAATACTACCTGCTCCATGAAGCGATGCAGCTCAGTCCAGTTCTTGGACTCTGCCCTAGGGTGGACCCCTCCTCTCCAGAGGAAGGGAGAGAAGGAAAAATATTTTCCATGAAACAAGGAGAGAAATTCTGGGTGCATGATAATTTGATCTCTTATCAGTCCAATTTAACCCACAAATCTGAAGCTTCAGTCCCTAAATTAACCAAATGTAATGTTTCTTTAATCAGCACAGTAATCTTCAGCTCTGCTTGTCAGTATAAAGATGTTTGTAGTCAAATATGAATTATCTAACATGAAAAACGTGTATTGAGTAGAACAATGTGATTCCTTTCAAAACAGGAGTAATTGTTACTAAAAATGTGCTGTACTGTACTTTAATCATGAAAAACAAGGACTTTTCAAACTGAGTCCAATCTTTTGAGCAGTAGTTTATACTGTTTGTTTGTGTCTGACTGCATCTGATCAAGGTTTTGTCAGCATTTTGAAACAAAGACTCAACTTTCTAGCTCTGTATTTCAACAAAAATTGAGCTGAACTATTCCAATGGCAGTGAAAAACTCTCCCTGACAAGTCCACTTTATTGCGTGTTCATTGGCGTTTTCTTATCAGTGGCTCATATTTAACTAATCCACTTTTGCATTCATATTAATACTGATCTGTCACGCTTATCAGTGGCTCATGGTTGCTTAAAGCCTATGTCTGTACTTGAGCACAGAGGCAGAGCATCATTCAATCCTGCCAGCTGCCTGTCTTGGCAGCATTTCAAGGATGACAGACTCCACTTTCTCTCCAACAACACAGCTCATAACTTTTTAACAGTCTGTCCCTGTCCTGATACTCTACATCATCTGCTTTAATCAATAACCATGGACTCTCACTGCAATTTACGCTACAGCTCAAAAGTTTGAATCAAGTTAGAAATGTCTTGTTTTATGAAGAAAATAAAGGTTAGTTTGATGTTGAGTAACACAAAATTAATCAGTCAGGTAAAGAAATATAAATACTTAATAGTAACACTGAGCATAACTCAGGAATGAGGTTGGAATATCTACGCAGGTGTACACAGGCCCATTTTCATCAACAGTGCCTCCTGTCTTTCAGTGGTACATTGTGTTATCTACTGTAAGTTTATCACATTAAATCCCAACTTATCAGTCAAGAACACTTTTACCAAAGATATCAGCACAGACCAAAACTACTTTGCTGATTAAGAAAATAATACATGTTCCCATATTACTGTGTGGATCATCCCATTTTCTCTTTTCACATTGATTAATCCAAGTTGGCACTTTTCTGTAAACACAGTGAACATTTGGATGTGCCACTGCCTTCAGCTTTTTATCAGCTTCACTGATGAAAGAACTTTTTATTTCTAAAAAAAATTGCTTTTTTAAATAAATCATTTACAAATCCTTTACTTCCACCTATTTCAAGACTTTATTAGAAAAAAGCCAACAAAAGCCCCAGATCCCAAACAAAACCATATTTGTTTTTGTGATCTCTGCAACAATGGTCACAGTGGCTGATTTAATTTAAGCACATTTTGCCCCATTGAAATCATCTGGGTAACAAATTAAGCCTTCATACTTATCAGGGTGCAGGAGTGGGCTCATTCTCGTGTTGGCTATTAATTCCATCTTATCCGAAGCTTACATAACACGGGTATTTTCTTCTTCTTTTTTTCTTTTTTTTAAACTGGCTTTCTTTACATACACAAATTTAAAATTTTCTCAGGTCAAATCACTTCTACAATGTTTTTCTTTCATTTTTGATGAACACCTGTCTGTGCTAATTTTTACTGTGTACTTTTCATGTTGACATCCCCCAGGACAACATCACAAAATCCTGTTTTATTGTGAATAAATATGTGTGATGGCTCTTAGAACTCTATATCCTCTTCCAGGTTTTGGTGGCTACTTGTATTTAGAGCAATATTTGTCACCGTGGTTAGTTACTCAGCTGAGACTATATATGGACCTCAGCAACCTCAGTTTCTATCACTTATTCTTCCAGGTCATTTGGGATAATTTAATTTTTATTTGTTTACACACACATTTACACACTACACAAATTACAGACAAACTGGTGATATTCTTGACTTTTAAATACATTTATTTTTTTCAGTGAGGTGTATATATTTTGTCTTTCCCTTTCAGCCAGGGGTGTGACATGAATGGTGGCTGATGTATGTGATGACAGTCACACATAATTAAGGGTAAACACTGAACTTAATCACCTGAAATCATCATAACATTTAGATTTTCTGGAAATGAACACATTTATTGTATAATGATAATGTGAGTAAAGGATGAAATACACAATACGCTTGTTAAGATATTTACCAGTGAAATTCAGAGACTCATTAGTTAATTCATAATATTACAGATTTAGGGTCTTTCACACAGGAATTGGTCAACAATTGAATTATTATAAAATATACTGAGTCTTTGGATGAGCCTAATGAAGACTAATGAGACTAATGAAGCTCTGAGGTGTGCTGGATTTCATCACTGTTAGTAGAAACAAGTCATCTGACTGACATACAGAAGGTCAAGACCTCAGCAGGACAGTTCATCCTCAACATTTACTCTTATTCAGCTTGTTTTAGAACTGCAGAAGCTTCTTGGATGAGAGGTGAATTGTCTTCATGAAAATAAATGAAGTCCATTCGCTTTCTTTCCAAGCTCTTTAAAATAGACAGCTTATTGTAGGTAGGTTCTAAACAGCTTTACATTGATAAATGTTTCTGTGGATTAATGTAGAAATGCATTAAAGCATCATAGTCAAGGGAACAGGGGAAAGAGGCACATAAACTCTGACTATCTTGCACTGCCCTCTGCTGAGAGTGAGTGAAAACACTTTTACTTCATTTTGATTCATTTGAATTTGAAGTTTGAAGTTCATTTTGAACTTGAATATAACTTTTATATAACTCAATTTATATAGCACCAATTCACAAAACAGCTATATAATATAAAGTGTTAGTACTTTAAATGGTTAAGGAGATTTGTGTGATAGTATTATTTACTTGTCTAAGATGGTACAAAAATGATACCTCCTAGATTTTGGTGCTTTTTAATAAATCCTTGCAGCATAATGTGCTACAGTCATATTTGTTATATTTCAACATGTGCTATACAAAACTCAGATGTTTTTGACATAATTACATAATGACTGATATAGTTACATATTATGGTTCTTCTTTACATCTACATCCTGAAAAAGTGTTTCTCTGTGAGGAAATCCCAGTCTGCTATGGCAGCTCCAACATGCAGTACATTTTTTGATAACTTTAATACATACAAATATGTTTTATAAAGATACAAAAATAACAGATGAGATTTTAAAAAAGTGTTTATTTTTTGTTATTTAGACCAATATGGGGACATATTTCAGTTCACATTTTTGCGTCGTTATGACATATTATTGTTAGTTTGGTGAGGGCACCAGGAGTGCCACTGTGCTGGACCCCAATGCAGTATCAACAAGTCTCTGCTGGTCATCAAAGAAGATGTGAGGCCTGATCTTCACAGACCAGATTCACATATTAGGTCTTATTTAGAAAGCGTTGGGCAGTGAATGTATCAGGATCACTTAAAAGAGCAAAGATTTTCTCAATGTAATCGCTTCCATTTAGGGTTATTTCAATAGAAACAGCTGAGACCTTTAACAGCTCTGTTCTAACGCATCCTCCTGAGTTCATACCTACATGTACATTTCAGTGGTAGATTTCAAATGACATTGAACATATCAAAAATCTAAGAGACATGCCTAATTGAATTGGTAGTGAATGGATGTATCTTTAACTCACCACGTTTTGTGATCACTTTCTTCAGTGAGTCTGATGAGCTGGCGTTGATGAAGATGACCTTGAAGAGTTCCTCAGTCTGCTTTTTAAATTTATCATTCACAGCTTCAGAGACTTGGATTTGAGTGAGAAATAAAACTTAACTTAAATGTAAATTTAGCCAGTTTTCTGTGGTTTTATGTTATATTATACCATTTAATTTTTGTATTATAATCTGTGAATGGTCCTAGGCTGCACTTACATGGCATTGTATATGAAGTATATATGTCTCTGCTTTCTTTTGGTTTTTTTAATTACGAACCATGTCACTGTTAGATATACAGGAGATGAGCCAAATGCATCCCTGTAGTGCACAGTTACCTTGGATGGTCTTGCAAGGTCATGATTCCTGGCAGAAAATTTGTGCGAAATGAAGAGTTTCCCACATTTTTCTGCAATGCAGCATATTTGAGGAGAGGGTGGCCTCCTTTAAGTTCCTCAGCACCCACGTATCTGAGGACCTATCTTGGTCCACAAACACATCAGCCCTAGTGAAGAAAGCCCAGCAGCGCCTCCATTTCCTGAGGGTTTGGAGATAGAACAGGCTGCAGACTGACCTACTAGTGTCCTTCTACCGAGCCACTATCTGTGTGGTACGCTGGCTGACAAGAGGAGACTACAGAGGGTCATCAAAACTGCAGAGAAGGTGATCGGCTGTCGGCTCCACTGTCCCCCCTGGACTCCATTGCCAGCTCGAGATGTCTCTCCAGAGCCAGGGGAATTATAAAGGACTACCTCCACCCTAACCACCACCTCTTCAACATCCTGCCCTCTGGAAAAAAGTTGAGATTACTAAACTAAAGAACAGCTTCTTCCCGTGGGCTGACAGAACTCTTAATGCAAACTAAGAGTGTGAACAGACTTCTCCAACACATCCACTCTGATGCTTCTAATCAACTATGTTGCTGCCATCCCATGTGCAATATCTCAGTCTTTTCATGGTCTGTGCAATATTTTTGGCCCATGTGTAATATCTTTGGTATGTGCAATATTTTGGTCTCACTGGAACTACCACCTCCACCCTAACTGACCATAGCCACTCCACCCTTATTTATTTATTATATTGTATAACTGACCTTGTATACAGCCCACAATGTTTCTCTTTCAATGTTTCTACGCATACACCATGTACATTGTTACTCACATATATGTATAAATATATATGGCTTTTTTCCCTCATTGTATATTGTTTTCTTTACTTTTGCACCTTTGTGGTCCATCTACCCAATTTCGCTGTGCAAGAAACCGCACAATGACAATAGAAGCTGTAAGTCTCTTTAAGTCTTTATTTTCTCTTTTATTCCCAAAGTTTTGCACATTTACAGTTTCAGTAGTGAAAATGGTTTCAATGTCCAGATTCTGTGTGCACAGACATAATCAAGTTTTGACCTTGGCAGATTAGTGTGTGTGTGGCTGCAGGAATGTGAAAGATAATAAATATGTCACCAGCCAATCATTATGCATAACTCTGAATGAAATGGTGTTATTTATGGTGTATTTGTTGAACACAGAATCATGATTTACAAGTGATTTTGCTGATAGTTAAGGATGCTTAATTGCTTATTATTGATCAGAATATAATCAGGTGTAAGTTTAATAAATAAAAGGGATATAAAAAATATAGTGATAATTCTAAGACAGGCCTCACACTGATGTCGGGATGCTGCTTGGCAAAATCTGATATTTCATTCCTACCCAGTATCATGGTCCTCCAGTTTCCTGCCTTGCCCGCTTCTCTCTCTCTCTTTGTCTCTAACCACACTTTGTTTTGCAGTGTCTTCCTCCAGCATCTGGCTGACTGCACTTGGGTTGACTTGGGTACTTGCCTCATCATCCGGTACCTTTAAGCTGGACGAGGACTGTCATTCAACGCCGGACTGCTAACTAAACAGTTAGTGAAGTTTGGTTTCTGCCACATTTAATCGTTTGTCTTCTTTGTTTGCCTTGAAGCTGCCACTTACCTTCTGTTCCTGTTTGTACAGGAATCGAGTGTGAGGGCTGAGTGAGTGTTTGGACTGTGAGTATTTTGGGGTCAGTTTGGTGGATTTGTCTCTGGCCATCCCTGTGGCATGGATGAGTGGCCTTCTGGATAACCTGCTGTTCTTGAGATATAGTTTGCAAATTCGTTACTTCCCTGTGTGAATTGCCGGGACTGTAAATAAATGCTGGTAATTCCTTAGTCCACATTTTGAATCCTTCCAAGCACTCACCATGATGCCCAGACTCTTGGTACCCGCAAAGATTACAGTAAACACACTCTTGCATTATTCAATTCAGGTGCTGAGCAGAACTTTATTGATCATTCTCTTGCAGCAAAAATAAACATAATAGTCCTTCTGCTTCTTTAAACTCTGCCTGTCTCTGCTCTAAATGGTTCCCGACTCAATGACTCATAGAACACTAAACCCAAAAGAGAAGTTATGGAAAAAGACATCATCGAGCAATTATTCAGTGGTAAATATGGATATAAATGTAATAGGTTAATAATGAATGTTTAAAAACGTTCCTGTGATTATTTTCATGTTGGCTTGAAATAAAATATATTCCTCTGGTGTTACTGCAGCTTACTGTGAAATCTCAAGCTGACCAATCTTGCCATCATTTATTGTCAACACTTAGGCTACGTCCACACGTCCACGGGTATTTTTGAAAACGAAGATTTTCTGTTTTCGTTTATAAAAAATCCCGTCCACACATAAAGCCAAAAACGAAGTGAAACGCTTCTATAAACATGCCAGTGTAGCAGGTGGCGCTATATTCCTATCTGTGTAGAAATGTTGGCCAATCAGAAGTCAATAAGCCTGGGCAGGAAAGAGTAAACAAAGATGGCGCATAGAAGCAGAACTGAGTCGTATGTGTGGAGGGACAGTAACTGTGTGTGTATATGTAAGCATTTAAACACTGCAGAGAGTAAAATTAACAGTAACATTTTGTCTAAATCCGCCATTGTAGAAATTCATTTCACTGAAACAATAATGTGGCGCACAGTGTGACGTCAAAAAAGGTGCACACCTTTAACGCTGCGTTTTCTCTGTTTATCTCGTCCACACGTAATAGCAAAAACCGAGTTTTTGAAAATATCCACCCTGGCAGGAGTTTTTAAAAATCTCAGTTTTCAATGACCGAAAACGGCGTTTACGTGTGGACGAAAGGTGCAAACGCATAGAAAAATCTGCGTTTTCAAAAATACCCAGGTACGTGTGGACGTAGCCTTATGAACATTTTTTATGTGGTTGTATTTCGGATGTTTATGAAGTTCAGGTCATTATAAATGATAATGAACTGTTGATGGTGAGGATACATTCTCATAGTCGTTCTCTTCATCACTAGTTTCCTCTTCCTTATCATTTTCCACACCTAATGATGGTGAGGATATGTTCTCATAGTTGTCTTCTTCATCACTAGTTTCCCCTTCATCTTCCCTGTGACCGTCTACGCTCACACAGGCCTCCTTGGGCTTGTTGTAATTGTCATTTGGGCTCACTTCCTCATAATCATGATCTTCATCACTCACTGGGTCATCATAATCATCACTCGCTTCTTCATCCAGTACTGCAACTTCTTTGCTTTTTTCATTAGTTTCCACTGCATCAACATTCACATAGTCCTCCTCATCATCCTCTTCATCTGCATTGATATAATTATTCCTGACTCTGACAGACACTGAAACACAAGTAAGGGAAAACAATGCAAATTTGTAATATGTATGAACATGTAAACAATGTGATGAATAATTATTTAATAATTGTGTGTCCTGGTGAGCACACACTTTGACTTTGGACGAGGATTCCAGGCTGCTTGGTTGCTCGTGGTCTTCTGCACAGCAGCCACATCACTAATGGCAGCAGCAGGAGCAGCAGCAGGACTCCAACAGATACCGAGGACACCAGCATCATCAAAGACACTAGGAAGAGAAAATTTGATCAGTTTATCCATAAAAACTACTTCTCATTTATGTTTCAGTCGAGAGCATGTAGTTTTCAGCCACATCGTATGTCATTCACACCAGTCTAGTTTCAAGAGTTTGGCTACAGAACACTATGCTCAGCAGGAGCAGATACACAGTCAACAGTCAACACTACACGCCAGAGGTGTGGACTCGAGTCACATGACTTGGACTCGAGTCAGACTCGAGTCATTAATTTTATGACTTTAGACTTGACTTGAAAAAATGTTCTAAGACTTGTGACTTGACTTGGACTTTTACACCAATGACTTGGGACTTGAATTGGACTTGAACCGGTTTACTTGAAAAGACTTGATATTTTACCCCAAATATAAAATTTAACATGCATATTATATAGAGATTGAAAATGTGACGTCATTCACGGGTAGAACCGCAAAGGATTCTGGGAACTCGTGGCAAGCGGTACTAGCTCACGCAGGCTTTCAATTAAAATCAGTTATACAGCGATAAAAAGAAACACAAAAATGTCAAGAAGCTGTTGTATCATTAACTGCAATAGCCGGTCGCATGACAGCCACGGGAAGCCGACGGGTAAAGAGATCGGTTGTTATCGGATTATGTCGTTGAAGAGAAATTGTTCATGTTTCCGAAGTAACAAAGACGCGACGGATGGCCTGGATTGCAGCCATTCAAAGATCAAATATAACGTCCCAGAACACTCCAGCTCACAGGTTAGTCTGCTCCAAGCATTTACACGAAGGTCAGTGTTTTTTAGTAGTTAATACGTCATTTTCATAACATAATTGGTGATATAGGTTACAAGCAAGAACAGAAATTGTCGCGCTATGCTCCTTTATTTATTGTGCATAAATAGTGAATTGTCCTGACACAATATTGCGTTTCGCTTCTGTTATTATGGTACATTGACAAAAACATATACTTTTATTCACAGGATAAAACAGGTTTTTGTATCACTAATTGCCCAGTACGATTACAGCATACAGTATTATTGTCACTGCTACATTTCTGTAACGCGTACCAGAAATTATTTCCACTACTAATTAATTATCGTTGAGCTCAAAGGTCCTATTAATAAACGGTTAAGGAATGTGTATTTCTGACGACAGTTTGTGAGACTGGTAAACTTATGATACGTACGATGGTCTTTCGTTCTACACGGTGCATTTCAAGGTCCTGTATCCATCCGTCGGTAAACTGTACCTGGGCTTGTTGCAGTGACCTGAAGTTACTAAACTTCATGAGTGTATGCGCTCACTCCAAGAAGCGTATAATTATAAATATGCATATAAATATGCTACGATGAGATAGCTGACTTCATCTAACTAGCAAATGTTGTCCAGGCTACGTTGGTGATACAGTTTTTTTTAATGTGTATGATATTTTTGTCATGCGATTTTAAAGCCGGTCCTACAACCGCATCCAAGAATAACATGCAGCTTATCTCAGAACTGTCGGTGAAAATTATTCTTGGAGCTAGGTTTAATTGAGCTGCATTTTAAAGAGGTGCAATTTCACAATTTGTGTATATTTTCTAAGTTCACTATTTTGTCATGTGTTGAGAAAAACACAGATTTTAAAATTACATGGTCTAATATTTACATTTAGCATAACTGCAACATTCTTTTTTCGTTTGTTTTTTTTTAAAGACTCGAAAGGACTTGAAATTCAAAGTTTCAGACTTGTGACTTGACTCGGACTTTTACACCAGTGACTTGAGACTCGACTCTGACTTGCCTGACATTACTTGAGACTTGACTTGAGACTTGAGGATAAAGACTTGAGACTTACTTGAGACTTGCAAAACAATGACTTGGTCCCACCTCTGCTACACGCTCAACTTAAAAACCTACTTACTTACTAAAAGTAGTTGTAAAAATATGACAGCGTCCCCAGCACCAAAAGAAAGAAAGGCTAAATTAATTCAATTAGATGAAACCAGTAAAAAACATAAAATCATTTTCATCAATTTAATGTAAGCAGTTATTTACAAGTTTAAACAGTCTTAACAGACTGTCTCAAAACTTTACTGTGGTTCACTAGTGATTACTGAGAATTCTGCTGATGACAGACAGTATAATGTCCAGACTGAGAGAAAGCTAAAACAGGAAAGATGGTTAAGAAAGTTTATTCTATTTTTATTCTATTGTATGCAGTATATTATTTGATTCTATTCTATTATGTACAGTATCTTATTCTTATCAATCATTTTATCCTATTCCAGTGTTTGTCTAATTTTTGCTATGAATAATAATCAAAGTGTTTTTATTGAGTTTTCAGAAAGCACACCATTCATACAGAAAAGCTCGAACTCAAGTCCTACCACACAGTGTAAGACAAAACTATACCCAGACAGAGGAAGGGAAAAAAAAAAAAGGGGGGGGGGGGGGAAGTTGCCAGTCATGGAGTGGACGGAAACTCATCTTCAAAATAGGAAATGAAAGGCTGCCAGACCTGAAAGAATTTCTTGGTGTTGCCCTGTATAGTAAATCTGAGATGTTCTAATTTGAGGTGTGCCATCACCTCCTCCACCCAGCGTTTATGGGATGGCGGTGTTGCCTTTATCCAGTTAAATAGAATCAGTCTCCCAGCCAGCAATGAGGCGAATGCTATTGCCTTGCTCTGAGAGGCTGTTAGTTGAGTTTCCCTCGGTGCCACACCAAAGATGGATGTCAGAGGCATTGGTTCCATATCCTTATTAGAAATGAATGAGAATGTTCTAAAGATGTTAGCCCAAACGTCTTTCAGCCTGGAACAAGACCAGAACATGTGGCATAAGTTGGCTGGCACCTGTTTACATCTGGGGCAGGTCGGATCGGCCCCCTGGTACATTCTTGCCAGTTTCTCCCTTGACAAATGGAGTAATTTTTGCTATGAAGTACACCCTAGCACAGGATTACTCTGAAAAGACTGATTACTGCATTTGTTTTTGTTTTTTTTGGAAACTTCAGACTCATATCTTTCTGTTTCTATTCACGTTTGTTTCTATACTGGAACAGTCTCCTCCTTTACATCTGCTTCTTCTCTTTCTGGTTTTAAATGTAAACATTCAGAAATTAACAGAATGAACAGAGAAGCCTGAGAAATACAGATACACAGTGTGCACAGAAGATTTGTCACAGTGACATTTCTTATTATTTGTTTGTAATTAAAAAATAAAAAAGCATAAACTGTGTAATTTATGTATGTGTAAATACTGTACTTACTGTACTTAATGATGACACTAATTGGTGCAATTACAGCAGATCTGAATGTCCGTGTGGACACTGTGACCTCGTACACACAGCTGTAGTTGCCCTGATGTTCATACTCAGCTACAGGGAAACTAAATGAGGCTGAGTTGTTGACTGCTGGCTCTGTGAGGTTGGAGCCAGAGAAGCTCAGAATAAAATGTCCACTGGAAAATGTGGAGTTAATGGAACAGGTGAGGACAAAGCTGTAACCCCTGGTGATCTGTGCACCTTCAGGACCCCAGACAAGTCCTGCATTCGGAGACGTCAAGGAGATGCTGGGCCTCTGCAGTCTCACTGTGTGAAAGTGACATTGGGATTAAGGACGGAAGTCCAGCATTCACTCTTTTAGGCCTCAACTTAACATTTAGCTCTTTAGCTGCTAAATGCTCTACAGTGTGTAATAGTTTGTTTCCAGTAGTCTGTGTTTCGTCCTGAGTACTGTGGGCTTTGAGAGCATTTTGTCAGCCACCCAGAAATTTTATGAAAAAAAGAGCTGCTGTTCTAAATACAAGAAAGAACTACTGCAGTATCCTCTTATAAGCATTGCTATTGATTATTTATGATCATACTTGTATTTGTTTTCTTACCTGTAACAGAGAGCCTAACAGAGTCACTTGTTGGGGAGTAAAATTGTTGACTTGGGCCGCTTTCCTGATACTGACACTGGTACAATCCCTCATCATCAAAGTCTACTTCAGGAATATTGAAGGTAGCAGAGTTTGTGTTTGAGTTTTGGGTCCTGTTGAATGAATCTGATGTTTTCATCAGAATGAACGTTCCACCTAAAGTTTGAGTTGAGATTGAACAAGTGATTCCAATGTTCTGACCCCAGGTCACCTCACCAGCAGGACTGATGGAGATATTGGGTTTTGGAAAGATTACTGAAAAGAGACACACAACACCAGCACAATAATACATTTGTTGTAGCTCACTGAGCACCCTACTTATAGAAAACAAATGAAACATGATGTTCAGGAAAGTGTATTTCTTCTTACCAGTAACAGAGATTCTGACAGAGTCACTGAGGGGGGAGCTGAATGTGTTACTTGAAATGCGTTTCTCATACTGACACTGGTACAGTCCATCATCACTGAAGTCCACTCTGTGGATATTGAAGGTAGCAGATCTGGATCCTGTTTCAGTCTGACTGAAATTACTTGAGGTTTTCTTGAGGGTGAAAGTTCCATCTAAGAACTCAGATGAGACGGAACAAGTGATGCTGATATTCTGACCCCAGCTAACCTGACCTTCATTTACAGAGATGCTGGGTTTTGGGAGACTCACTAACAAAAAAAAAAAGAAAAGAAAAAAAAAGAATAGTGTTAGTTTTAATAGATCACAAAGTCAAGCTACACCGATGTCCTCAGCTAATCCCAATAACAATCCATATGGCTCAACTGATACCAGTTTACATATCCAACTGGTAATTCTCTTTAGTGACATTCTCACTGCAAGCCACTTTGCAACCCACTATCACCTCCACTTTCCCTTCTCAAGCTCTACATGAATCAATACCATGTCTGCTGGCAATAAAATCCAGTTTAGAAAAGATGAGAGCTTGATGGTATCTGGGACAGAAACTGCTAACACAACTTTGGCTCTTTCCAAGCATAGACAGTATAATAACACTAGAGGTGGGAAGTAACAAAGTACAAATACTTTGTTACTGTACTTAAGTACAGATACCTGAAAATTGTACTTAAGTACTTTTTTTCTGACTACTTTTTACTTTTACTCCCTACATTTTTAAACAAATATCTGTACTTTCTACTCCTTACATTTTCTAAACTTGCTCTTTATCTCTGGTTTAACGCATTTGGGGGGACTTATTGTTTGTTACCGCTAGCCTTTATGACACCAGTTTAAACCTAGACAGTGACACTTGAAAGGCAGTCCTGTTCATTTATTAATCACCAGGGATGGCAAGAGAGGTAAAGAGAGAGAAAGAGAGATGGCATTGGCCAACGTTTATGGGTTAAAAGTGGGACAGTGGTTTATTTTATGTTTATTTTTTTATGTTTTTTTGCACAACACTGAAACGACTGTAGGTGTCTGTAAGTTGCAGTTGCAGTATCTAGCTAGCCCTACTGAAGAGGAATGAAAATGAGGGGAGTGACTTTTTAAGTGTCAGGTCATTTCAAATGCAACATTTTTATCAGCTCAACAAACATCAGCAAACACACAAACTGTTTGTGAGCAGTTTGTCTCACAGTGTATTGCTAGCTAAAGGTCCAGCTACTTTATTTCGCAGGTAGAGAAATAAATCTCACCCAGAGTTGGAGAAAGATAAGAAAGATTGGACAAGACGAACAGAGGTTAGATTTGAAGGTCTCAGTGGGATTTGATAAACTGGAAATGTAAAGCTTACATGTAAGTCCTCATGTTTTTAAAACGGACATTGAGCCAGTACATACGAAATTGTGTTTTGCAGGATAAACAGGTTAATTTGCTATAATGTGGTGGATTTAAAGTAAAGAACAGTGTGTGACTGGTGCACAGTGGTTGTGGTTTCATGGTCAGAGTTAGGTTACATCTGCGGTGTAATTGCATTCCACAGCAGGATGTTAACGGAACCGGTGTGAATGCGGAAGTGAATGTGAGCGCGAATGGTTGTCTGTCTCTGTGTGTTAGCCCTGCGACAGACTGGCGACCTGTCCAGGGTGTACCCCGCCTCTTGCCCTATGACAGCTAGGATAGGCTCCAGTGCCCCACGAAATCCTGAAAAAGATAAGCGGAAGCGAATGGATGGATGGATGTTAACGGAACCAATCAGTGTAATTAGTTAGGATGGCAGCTAGGGGGCGAGACTGGTGGTGTCAGCGGGGCCGAGCACGACGTTCAGCATCCAGCAACTGGAGTCCTGAAGATGAAACCAGGAGAGGTCCTTCCCACATCGCAAGCAGGTCTGGCCCGGATCTGGTATCAAGCCTGCACTGCTGGCTGACTTCTGGCATGATAAGACGTATGTCATCCAGATATGGGCCAGGCCTGGCATAGATTGCGCTGTCCATAGCGGTTGGAATGCCATATCTGGCTCGATTGTGATTTGGTTCATGTGACCCAGACCCATAGAAAAATGGGTCTGGCCCGGATCTGGCATCAAGCTGGCATTTCTGACTGACCGGTGTCATGGCTGCATGTCAACCAGATGTGGGCCAGGTCTGGCAATGATGGCAATATTTATGTTCCTATTTTAGTTAGAAGACTCAAATGCCATGTTGCAATACTATACTGCTATGGTAGCCAACATTACAAATGCAGGTTTGACAGGTTTGTGAGTGTACACTTTAGCCAAAACCTAGTTATGGTTTGCTCATCTTTGCCAGTGCGTAGCTGTAGCTCAGGAGGTAGAGCATGTCACCCACTGATCGGAAGGTTAGTGTCAAGTCTGAATGTGTATGAATGTAGTTAGGAAGCGCTCAGTTTAGAGAAAGTGTGTGATTGGGTAAATGTGGCATGTTGAGCAATCTGGGAGAATAGAAAAGTGCTGTATAAGAGTCAGTCCATTCACTGTCTGATCAGAGTTTTGTCATTTTACTTTTGCACTATTATGCACATGTTGTTATTACATGGCTTGATTAAGGTAGACATTAGGCTGACATCTGGGTCCAGAGCTGAACCTGTTCAGGGCCAGCAGAGGGCCAGCAGTGTGCTTGCAACTGGCCCGTGGCTGCACACAACTTACATATGGCCCACATACCGCAAAGAATGACGACCCTTTGGTGGCCCAGATCATGTGTCTGCAACTGTGGTTGCAGACACATTACCAGGGAAAGAGGGGCACAAAGAAATACTTTTCTTTCTTATTGTCATTTTAATTCTCTATCTTTTAATAAATAATCATCTGAATCTTGCAACCAAAGTGGTCATCTGATGTAAAGTGTATAGCAATTGTCATTGTGGCTGTAGCTCAGGTGGTAGAGCAGGTCATCTACTGATTGGAAGGTTGGTGGTTCGATTCCCGGCTTCCCCTAGTCTGCATGCCAAATATCCTTGGGCAAGATACTAACCCGAAATTGCTCTCCGATGCATTCATCGGAGTATGAATGTGTGTGAATGTCAGTTGTGCTTGTGTGAATGGGTGAATGCACAAGTTGTGTAAAGCGCTTTGAGTGCTCAGAAGAGTGGAAAAGCGCTATATAAGAACTAGTCCATTTACCATTAGGGTTGCCAACCGTCCCTTAAAAAACTGAATCGTCCCGTATTTAGAAACAAAAGTACACGTCCCGTATTGAGCTAATAAGGGACGCACTTTGTCCCGTAATACAGTGAGAATCAAAAGTAGTCTATAACTTTTAATGGAATTAACGCTTTGTTTGAAAACATAATTCCCAGCCCCTCTCCTGCTTTGTGACCAATGAGCTGACAGCACACTTATGGCAATTCGAGTATGACAATTCAGATTACTGCTCATCTCATTGGTCGAGGAAAGGCCGCTTACAGAGAAAATACAGGAAGACAACAGATGACCACAACAAGAAGCGTGGCCAACAGGGAAACAAACGCCGACACTGCGGTGCAAGTCTCGGACGACAGTACACCTAAAGCTGGGCAGACACTGTGCAATTTTCAAACTGCACGATTGACGCGCAGGGGTTAGAAGTTGGTAGGTCACGATGCAGGGTCTCACCCGATGCTCTGATGCGACCTGAGTGCGCACACTGTGCCTCCATAACATGAAGGTTATAACAGAAAATCTGTCGCTCTCTCTCTCTGTCTTTCACTCACACAGACACACCACCACCATCAACTTTGCTAAATTGCTAATGAAAAACATGATCAGGCAGCTGTGACTGAGCAGCAATGTAAATCCAACTATTTTCACGGTTGTTGTGGTCGTGATAATTTTGTGATGCCACATCGAAAAGGCTCGGATGAGCTTTCCAAAGTTCTACAAGTTGTGCCTCCATCGCTTGTGTCCAGTTCACACGCTGCACTGCCGTGCTGCTCCATCTTTTTCACCGACGTTTACGTGTTTGCGCGTGAGCAGTGTGAGCGGCTCACGAGCGATTGATGATCGGGAGCTGCTTGAGGAGTTAATCGCTTCTCGTTACCCCACATATACTACACGATGCACGATGAAGGCCAAAATTGGGCCGATCACCAAATCGGTCGCATGACTCAAAAATCGGCTCAAAATGGGCCAAAAATCGCACAGTGTAAGTCCAGCATTAGAGCAGCAATGTTTGTTCCCCTCAGAGAAAGAAAAATAGGCTGCAAAAGTACAGGGAGGAATGGGAAAAGGAAAACACCTGGCTGGAAAAGTGTACGATAACACCTATAAAGCGCACTGCACTGTGTGCCGGCGCACTTTTTCCATAGGCATGCTTCTAGTGGTGGGCACATGAAGAACATGAGGGACGTGAAAGCTCGGGGAACCCTTAACCAATTTCTTGTCCACCAGGCCACGGCAGAAGCAGATATGGTATGTAAACACTGGTTTATTTTTTAAACCCTCTGGTTAAGGTTAATATGGGCATGTGCAGTGAATATCAGCGCTATGTGGCCAGAAGTGTGATAATATAATTTAATTTGTGTAATAAACAACTGCAAGGATAGATGATTACAACAAATAGATGACTAATACATAAAAGTAATACATAGATTAATAATGATGATGAGTTAAGATGCGTAATCATGGGAACAAGCGGGTTTACAAACAGGAGCAGCTGATTAGCATTAGAAAAGCTGAAATAATACCTCAACTGAAGCCAATTGTACTAAATGCACTATATGTGCACAGTTACAAGAATATTTTTGTTCTGTTGCTTTCTATTAATTTATATGATTTTAAGTTAAGCAGGACAGAGTTCTTTTAAAGAAAGATTTACTTATATTCTCAAAAGTTAAGCATGACAGGCTTCTGTTTAAGAAAGAGACCTATCTAAGAGAAACTGCTGAGTGTTTCTTGACCTGGAACACAAGGTGACATCACCAGTGTTAGCCATGTATGACCCAAGCTGTGAATGCAAGGTGTCAGCGAATGCATCATCTAATGGCTTAGGGCAGGGGTCGGCAACCTGTGGCTATAAAAAATAAATTGTAAAAGTATTTAGCTGAAGTGCATTTTATTTCTGTTAGTTCTTTTTTAACTTGTAGTCCTAAATTTGGGAGATTATCGTGGGTGATCGTGGCTCAAGAGTTTGCAGTTCGTCTTGTAATCAGAAGGTTGCCAGTTCGAGCCCCAGCTTTGACAGTCTCGGTCGTTGTGTCCTTGGGCAAGACACTTCACCCGTTGCCTACTGGTGGTGGTCAGAGGACCCGGTGGTGCCAGTGTCCGGCAGCCTCGCCTCTGTCAGTGCGCCCCAGGGAAGCTGTGGTTACAATGTAGCTGCCATCACCAGTGTGTCAATGGGTGGATGACTGAATGTAGTGTAAAGCGAAACACTCGCGCAAGCCGGTGTACCCGCTGAAACGCCACACATTTATCAGGACTTTCAACCCCAGGTAGGCTTAGCGAAAGTTTGTTAAATTAAAATATGTATTCAGAAATTTTAAAACACAAGATATGGGATGAGGTGAATTCTAAGAAATTTGTTTTACTTCACAGGTTAATTAGAGTTAAGACTCTTGTTAAATAATGTTTCGTACAGGTTACACCCCCCCCAAACCCCATCTCCATAGAGACTGTGTCAGCTCCCAAACAGACATAAAACAAACTAAAAACCAGCAATAAACAACTTAAACATAAAAAAAAATCACAAAGAAAGAACAATACAGTATCCACATCTGAACCAAAGAGTAAAACAGTGAAATGTGGATGATTAAATATTAGGTCTCTCTCCTCCAAGTCTCTGTTAGTACATGACTTAATAATTGATCAACAAATCGATTTACTCTGCCTTACAGAAACCTGGTTGCAGCAGGATGATTATGTTAGTTTAAATGAAGCTCAGATAAAATAATTATTGTGGGTGATTTTAACATCCATGTAGATGCTAAAAATGACAGCCTCAACATGGCATTTAATCTGTTATTAGACTCAATTGGCTTCTCTCAAAATGTAAAGAAAGAACCCACCCACCACTTTAATCACACTCTAGATCTTGTTTTAACATATGGCATAGAAACTGAACATTTAACAGTGTTTCCTGAAAACCCTTTATCACTTTATCACAGCAGATGTCTTTCTGAAAGCGCTGTAACTAAGTTTAAGAATATAATCCACCCACTGTTATCATCTTCAATGCCCTGTACCAACATAGAGCAGAGCAGCTACCTGAACGCTACTCCAACAGAGGTCGATTATTATAATTTTACCTCCTCACTACGTACGACTCTGGATACTGTAGCTCCTGTGAAAACTAAGGTCTCTAATCAGAAGTATTTGACTCCGTGGTATAATTCTCAAACCACGGAGAATTATAGTTATCTGCTTTAGGCAGATAACTGCCTATGAGTTATCTGCTCGTAAGCCGCCTATGAGCAGATACGAGCAGATAACTTGTAAGCTGGAGAGGAAATAGCGTGTCACAAATTTAGAGGATCATCATTTAGCCTGGAGAAATAGTTTGCTGCTTTATAAGAAAGCCCTCCGCAAAGCCAGAACATCTTACTATTCATCACTGATTGAAGAAAATAAGAACAACCCCAGGTTTCTCTTCAGCTCTGTAGCCAGGCTGACAAACAGTCAGAGCTCTGTTGAGCCAACCATCCCTTTAACGTTAACTAGTAATGACTTCATGAACTTCTTCACAAATAAAATTTTATTCATTAGAGAAGAAATTACCAATAATCATCCCACAGATGTAATATTATCTACAGCCAGGGGCGATGGCCAGAGGGGCCGATGGCGCGATATGGTAGCCTCGCTTCTGTCAGTCTGCCCCAGGGCAGCTGTGGCTATAGCTGTAGCTGCCTCCACCAGTGTATGAATGTGAGAGTGAATGAATAGTGGAATTGTAAAGCGCTTTGAGGGCCCCGAAAAGCGCTGTATAAATGCAATCCATTATTATGTCCTTCACTTATGTTGCCTCAATTTGATTTGCCATCATGGTGGTACAATTGTGAACAGTTTTTGCCGACGGAGGCATATCTTTTACTTGTTTGATTATCTTGTCTGTATCTGAAAAGTCGCCAAAAAGTTAACTAGCAACATCAAGCTGTCCCTTACAGGATATTTCAATGCAAATGTAGTATGGCGTGTGTCGAAGTGGCGCTTTATATCTGACCATTTCATCGATCCAATTTTATCATTGCATATTAGACACACTGCAGAACCTGCTCTCTCCACATAGGTGAATTCCTCTGTCCATTCCTGCTGAAAAGTACGATATTCGTCATCTTTTTTTCTTTTAGCCATCTTCGATAAAAGGGTTTCTGCAATTGGCTAGCTGACTACTCGATTAAAAGGAAGGAAGTTTACTTCCTGACCTCACAATGACCCATGTATGTTACGCATTATCCAATAAAAATTTGGTGTTGTCTCGGAGGACAGCTGTGGTTAGCTCCAGCCATCCGCAACCATCAACATGAGCGGTAGAAAATGAATTGATTGAAATACATGGGAATGTTTTATAGTTTTAATATCATATTTCTTTTATTGTTAAAGATTTGCCTGCGAGCCAGATGCAGCCATCAAAACAGCCACATCTGGCTCACGAGCCATAGGTTTCCGAGCCCTGCTCTAAACAATCAAGAAGAAATTTACAGTAAAACACCAAACATACACGCTAAAAAACGGACTCACTGTTCTCTGTTTAATGTAATGGGGTTTTTTTCTGTTTTGTTTTTGTTTCATAATTCCTCAAAGACAGTTTCTTTGCATCTAATTTGTTAAAGTTTTATGTTTATAAGTACACCAAGCCTTAAAGCTGGTTGTGTCAAAGCAGAGTCCTGGATTTGTTGGGTTTGCTTGCCTTCAGTTTATTTTTTTCCTTAATGTTTTTAAGAGTGGAAAGGAGTCAAGAAAAGAGAGCCTCACTGGTTGATGTTATCCTCATGTAAAAGCTGCACAATTTGCAGAAAGCCATGGACACCCATACTTAACAGTGCTCCGAATTGTTTAAAATCTCCTCTACACACCAGCTGCTGCTTTTCTTGTTTGCCTGAGTAACTTACTGTGTGTGGGTGTGTTAGTATGTGAAGGTGTTGTGATGTTTAGTTTTGAGCCATTTTTGTGTTTCTGCCCATGTATCTATGTGAATATGCTTGATCAATCATGCTGATACGCAAGTTATTTGCATAAAAATGTAGTTTCACCATTTTACATGAGGACATTTTAGGCTGGTACAAATCAGCTGCAGTGCATTTAAATATATTTTCAATTACATGTTAGGAATGTGGTCTCTCTTCAGCTCTTGAGGGTGGCACGGATGCCCCTCCGGTGGTCCTTCTTGGGCTCTCGCACTCTGGGGCCTCTGGATGTCTGGGGCCTGGATCTCTTCCATGCCTGCTTCATGCCATGGGGGCGGGGCTATGGCTCTCTACATCCTCTAGCAGACCATTACATGGGGAAACCTTTTGAATAGAAGCGCGCTGATCCACACAGGTGTGCACAAGGGTGTTCACTGTTCATAGACATAAACTACACCTTTATAGTCTGCTATTTCCAAGCACATTGTGCGCTGTTGGTCCTGCTTGCTACACAACAACATTCAATATTTAGTATTTACTGCTGTTTACACTTAGCTAGATTAACGTGATGGTGTTGTGTTTAGTATGTTGCTCTGTTTTTTTGCTTGTTTTCTCTTCTTTTTCTCTCAACAGGTGATCCAGGAGATTTTTTTCCTCTTCTTTCTCTTTTTAAGTGCCCTCTCTCACTGTCCCTCTTCCCTTCTGTTTTTCTTTTACTTCATCTTTCTTTCTCCCTTTCCTATCCCTCAGTCATGTCTGTCCCGTCTGTAACAACTGAAAATAAAATAAAATAAAATGAATAATAACAACAAAGGTCGATCAAATGGACCAATACGGCAAGGCCGTGATGATCCATTTGGTAAAGTAAATCCATTGGGTCTCCTTGTTGGTCTTCAGACAACAATTCTGACGGCTAAAGAACCAAATGGGACAGGAAAAATAAAAAATAAAAATAAAGGAATGTGGTCTCTGTGGTGAGCCACACTGTCATTTCTGCTTGTACTCTTAGAACAGGATTCTGTCATTTGACAAGACGGAGTTAGATGACAAAATATTAATAACACCATGCTAAATATCAAAATGCTCCATGTACAGTAGGTTAGAAAAAGTATGTAAAACCCCACTACAGCATCTCCAAATGCTAACCTTAGCTGAGCCTCAGCTAATTTACAAATCAAAACTGAAGGTGTGAAGATAAGCTACGCTTATTTTGAGTTCGTTATCTGCACGATGCATCTGCTGATGCGATTGTTGCCTCAAAAACAGATCTCTGGGAAAGCTGGAAATATAATCTGAAAGAGCTTTGACATGCATCTGAAACATTAACTGTCTGTAAATGAAGAGATATCAACAGTGTACTAGTTAGATGAAAGAATAAAAAATAAAAAGAATAATGATCACTTTTTGTGCTCTGCTTGTATATGGCAAATGCATATCTATTTAAACAGTTCCCCTGGCAAGTAACCACTGAATCCTGAGTAAAAACCATTAAAGAAAAACTTGACAGAACACACTATACTGCAAACTGACAGAAAAATGTCAAACACTGCACAGTGGAGGAAACATGATGGGTCCAGGTTGATTTGTTGCTTTTGACCCCATGTACCTTACATGATTGATGGAGAAAATTAAGTTTATCAAGTTGTTTTGTGTATTTTTTCTCACCTGAACAAACAACACCAGCGTCCTCGTCATGTCCACAGTTGTGTGTCCCAAATCCACTGTGTCCACACTCAATTAGAGAACTTTCACTTCCTGAACAGGCCACGTCATCAAGCCAGATTTTCCCACTTCCTGGACCAAAGTGAGCAGATGCAGTGGCCTCCACTGCTGTCCCGCAGCCGAGCTGTCTGCAGACCACTTTTGCATCATTTAAGTCCCAGTCATCATCACAGACTGTTCCCCAGTTTTTCCTGTGGTAGATTTCTACTCTTCCTGAGCACCGAGTGGACCCAGACCCAGATAATCTGATCAGACCTATCAGGCACAAGGCATTCCTATATTTTAATATTCCCTGAAACTGAAGTCAGACTTAATGCATATTATACAAGAACATGATGACCTGTAATACCTTTTCTCACCTGAACAAACAACACCAGCGTCCTCGTCATGTCCACAGTTGTGTTTCCCAAATCCTCTGTGTCCACACTCAGTTAGAGAACTTTCACTTCCTGAACAGGCCACATTATCAAGCCAGGTTTCTCCAGTGCCTTGACCAAAGTGAGCAGATGAAGTGGCCTCCACTGCTGTCCCACAGCCCAGCTGTCCACAGACCACCTTAGCATCACTTAAGTCCCAGTCATCATCACAGACTGTTCCCCACGCACTGCTGTGGTAGATTTCTACTCTTCCAGAGCACCGAGTGGACCCAGACCCGGATACTCTGATATGAGGACCTAGTCACAGGCACATTTGCTTAAAGAGTGTTAGTGTTTCTTTTTTGTTATTTGGCCATGGCAAAAATCAAACACATTTACCAACAATAATAATTATGAAAGATAACATACTTTGTATCATTTAAATTCTGAAGAAACCAAAAGAAACCCAATCAGCATAACCCAGCCCAACTTTCCTTCTTGTCATTCAGTTTGGCCCAGTTATAGTGACTGGGTCACAGAGTTGTTCATCTAAACAGAGAAAGATACATTTATTCAACACAATTTATTAGAACAATATCTCACCTGAACAGACAACACCAGCGTCCTCACCATGTCCACAGTTGTGTGTCCCAAATCCACTGTGTTCACACGCAGTTAGAGAACTCTCACTTCCTGAACAGGCCACATTATCAAGCCAGATTTCTCCACTTCCTGCACCAAAGTCAGCAGATGCAGTGGCCTCCACTGCTGTCCCACAGCCCAGCTGTCTACAGACCACTTTTGCATCATTTAAGTCCCAGTCATCATCACAGACTGTTCCCCAGGAGCCACTGTGATAGATTTCAACCCTTCCAGAGCACCGAGTGGACCCAGACCCAGCTAGTCTGATCTGACCTATCAGCACATAATATAAACTGTATTTAATATTTTCTTCAAGTTGAAATATTCATATGAGACACATAAGAAGAAACTTACCTGCTGCAGGTGTGGAGGACGCAAAGAGACAAGAAACTGATGAAGAGGAAAACATGGGATTGCTTATGATATAAAGTTAGTTAAAAATAATGTAACAAATGTTATCATTTATAAAAAATAAAATTAAAAAAATGAAAACTGAGTCTTAAAGATGTATTCATTCATACTGCTTCTGTATCAGAGTTATTATAGTTTTGTATCTTTTTACTTTTTGTTCTTAATTTTTCTTTTGTACCCCGCCTCTCGCCCTATGACAGCTAGTATAGGCTCCAGCGCCCCCCGCGACCCTGAAAAGGATAAGCGGAAGCAAATGGATGGATGGATGTTCTTAATTTATTTTCACTTTAGCCTCCAGAGTTTAATTTCTTATTTCAGTTTCTTTTTTATTATTTGAACATGATGCAACTTAGTTTAGTTTTAATTGATTTAGGAAAATCACTACAGGTCTTACAATGAACAAACATAATCTTTTGAAAGCAGTTCACTCGGGCTTGTAGACTCAAGTTTCAATGCCTCATCGGGCAAGTTGTAATAAAATTCCTACTAAAACTAATTATATTCCATCTAAATTTTTATTTTAGTTTAGTTAACTAAAAGACTTTATTTTTTACATATAGTTTTAGTTAACTATAATATTCTTGATCTGCACAATATAAAGAAAAACATTATACGAAAAGGAAGATTTTCTTACCAAGGGTAAAGATGTGAAGCACCTTCAGCTGCTCCATAACTGACAAACAAAAGCTGCTTCATGTTATTTATTAGAACCCGGTGGCAGTAAAATGAACTTCCTCTTTCGATTTCCGGTGTTTTTCCTCTTTTTTCTTTTTTTAATCTCACATGCATCCGCAGGGTATTCAAACAAAGCAGCTGTAAGGCTTGAAGTTCACACACATGATTACGTGTTGTGTAATGTTGCATAACAATGGCAAAAATAATGCTAATGATTAATCGAGTGCCTCGCAGTCAGGGGCATTGCTACACAGCAAAAATGCCAGTGTTGATTTTTCAGTGTTAGTAGAATTCAGCAGAGTTCCGAGTTAGTTCAACACTTAATCGAGTTAAAATAACACATCGGGAGTTGATTCCTGAAAAGTGTTAGTGTGGATTTTAGTCGTTACTGCATTTTAACACTGTGGGTGTTAAATTAGACCACACCTTCATTTCCTGTGGAGCTCCGCATTTCAGAATCCTCGGTCGCCATTTTTTCTTGCTGCTGCGGTAAGTTTTATTCGGTTAAATATTAAGTTTTAGATTGATGTTAGAACAAGTAACATGATAACTAGTAAAAAAAATAGTATTTATATCAAAATACATTATCTTCAAGTGTCATATTTGAATTTTAACTGTTTTTGTTGAGCTAGAATACTGCTAGCTAGAACTCTGCAAAGTACCAGTTACTTTCCTAATATTCATTTAGCATAATCTGGCTGTTGCATGTAAATATAATAATAACCACTGCCGCCAAAATGAGTGCCTGGTTGTAAGAAAGCTGTTAAGACTCGACTGTACACTGTGTTCGCTGACAGTAAAGCTACAAGCCCGACAACCCGACGTATTAGCCAGAGGTGTCATTACCACGGTTCAGAGCCGCGGACCTGGCCGAGGTAACAAGAGAGTACAAACATGTGGAGGGATTGGCTTTGTTAGTTCAGTGAGAGTAAAAAACTAATGTGAACACTTATTTCTGCATTTTTATTTTGTTAAATATGAACAAAATTACAGCAGAAGTGCTGCAAAGTGTCTGACCAGAAAGAGAGGACCATTGTGTTCATTTGGTAGTTCAATTAAAGGCATCGGTTAGTTACGAGTGAGAGGGGGGGAAATGCATTCATATTTGCAGTTTTGTCTTGTTATACAATTTTTGAAATTTAAAAACGAACAAACCAAACGCTACATTGTCAGGAATATTTGTGGGTGTTTTCTTTGTGGTTTCTGTTTTTTTGAAGTAGCCCTCCAATGAGATGGCAGTTCATTTAGGTTTGAGACCCTGCCTTAGGTGAACTAGGATGCTTAAGGGTAACCTGAGAGTATTTTTACACTATTATGGCCCCTACATCTTGTAAATTATGGGAATTTCATTATAGTGTGCATTTCTGTAGCCAGTAGGTATTTTCTTTGTTTATATTTTTTAGATTTAAATTCTTTCGTGGTAAATTAAGCATTTTCTAGTCTAAAAATGAATAACAGGGTTATATTAGGGTTTGTTAGAGAGTGGGGAGGGGTTTTATGGCTTAAAATATATAAAAATAATAAAATAGAAATATGGTTCCTACTAACCCCTGCTATAATTGAGAGAATACTGTATTGCAGTCATGTTACACAGCTTGTACTACTTAAAAATGGACCAAGGATGTTTTTTCTTAACAAAATTAATTTTAGCTCAGTCTAAAGGAACAAGACATGCTAGATATTTTGCAAAGAAATGGTGTTATATGCTGGACCTTATTTTATTCTTGGAAGGTGGTGATATGCTGGTTCCCGAGAAGAGATGAACTAATCAAAGTCAGCTTTTCAAGACAGCCCCAAGACTCTTCGCAACTTGTGTTCAAATGTGAGGCCGTTGTCAGGTGATAAATGCAAGGAAGAGGCACTCAACTGACATGAAACATGTCAAAGACAACATGAAGGTGACATTTCAACATAGGCAAAAAGTGGTTCAAGAACCTGCCACAGCTTCTACTGTCCTGTACCTTTTCCCAAGATTTCTGGATACACCTGGCTTGGTAAGGCATAAAATGATTTAATGACCGCTTTGTGGTTCCTTTGTTTGTTTTCTTGTTAAAGTGTTGTTTCTGTTGTTACACTTTGTGTTTAAGATTGACCAAGACTTCACAATGTTGTTTGTTGTGGAGGAAGTGTCTGGTAAGCTCCTTGCAAAGTGGCCAACATTCTTCAAGCCAAGGATCATCAAAGATTGCAAAAATCTGTCTCAGAGTACAGAATTGGATGAGCTGCTCATTTCTGCACAGCGTTACTCTGACGAGGGTGGAAAGTGTAAGTTGGAAATGGTAGATTTTGCATGCCTTTACAGCATTTGCTTAATTCCCACAACACAATATATCACTGGACCATACTGGTAAACCTTTACTACAAATTGGAATACAGCTGTCCATTTTCTAAATCACATTGGGTTTCTGTATGGTATGAAAACAAGCTTACAAACATGTTAAACTTGAAATGACATTTAATGTAGTTTGAACACAAAAAAAGTTACATAATCTTACTATTGTTATGACTCGATATGTACTTCACTTGGTGGCGAGAAGATTTTAAGTCTCTAGAAATGAATTTTTATACCAAGGCACTGGTAAACTGCCTTATTTGAAAAATTATCAGGTGTCTAAAATGTCATCATGGTATTACATACCGTGGAAAAAATGGCTGCTGGGGTCCTTTAAATGACAGTAATTGTGATTATCTTAATTCCTATTCTGTAGTTTGGGACTGCGAGGCGGCTGCCATCTTTTGCTGCTTCACTTGTTACCTCCAACATCTAAGGGAAGGACGTCTTCAAAGATTAGGATCTGGGTGCTGAGCCCAGTCTTGAAATCTTTTGGATTTACTAAATTTACTAAATATTATAGTGAAATAAATATAACATGTCAAAGATGTGCTGCCTCAAGGTTGAAGTCACAAAATAATACTAAAATAAACTTCATAGTCTTCATCTCCTCTGCTCTCTCCTCTGTCCTCGTTATAAGAAGAATGTAATCAACATGTGCCAATGAAACTCCACCCAAATAGATCATCTATGGTATAACTCTTATGTATCAACTTACTTTATAAACTGGCCCAATCAGTTATTCAACAAATGTCAGGTTGCAGAAAATCGAATTATTAATGCACAATTTCATGCCACAAGAACTAAACTGTCGATAATGACTGGACCTACAGGCCAATACTTAATGCAGATGTGGATGTTCATGAGTCAGGATTGTGTTGCTGTTATTTCTACTGAATGTCGTGCACAAATGACATCTGTCTTCACTATCACGTGACTCCCTTGTTTGTTAATTTGTGTTTTCTATTTCATTTTGCAGTATATTTTATTCTTAGTGTCCTTTAATTTTCACTCTGCTTTTACACTGGTTTTTAAACTATTCTGTGTAGTATCTTCAAATGTCCACTAGATTTCATTACTCCTCTGTGAACGTGGAACACAACAACGTACGTGACTTTCTATTGTCTTTCTGTGTATTCACACTCTGAATACACAGATATGCACATCTTTTTCTTCTTAAGGTTACAACAATAATGCACACTATCTACACATACAGTTTACTTATTTTAATAGGTTTTAGTGCAATCTTGATATCGGATGGATATAATAACCTCAGATCATTTATCCAGTTTCAGTTTCAGACCATCCCACTGTCACTACGGTTACTTACTGTGATGCTTGCCACCATCATTGTTGATGTGTTTTAGATAACTAATGACCTGATTAACCTGCTTTGCAGCACAGCTGTCCCATTGCTGAATCCAGTTTGTCAGACCAGTCAACATAGGCGCTGATGTTACTTTCGAGCTGCCAGAGTGATGCTCAGCTCTGACAGAGACCTTGCCTGTGATAGCCGGCGATCAGATAGCTGAATTTATCTTCCCTCCAGTAAACAATTCTTTTATGAGATCCAGGGATATTCAAAAACACATCCAGGGCCCAGGCTAACTTGCTGTCAGTCACTGTGACTCATTGTGAACAATTTTGCAGCAGGTCTTCAACCTGTTATCCACAAGAACAGAACTCTTTGTCTTCATCTAGTGATCACACTGTAGTATTAACATAGATTGAAGTTTTTCTCAATCAATTTGATTTTTGATGTCATTCTACTTACTCTCTACCCTTTAAATGTATTTCTCCGTCCTCATTAGCCTTTGTCATTGTGTTTGTGCACAGCTCTTTTGTTTACAGATGCTTGTCATGGCACTGCTACTTGCATACAGCCAGTGAAGATATTTGTAGTTCACTTTAGGATTTAGAAATAAGTTACAAGAAATGTAGAGTATTGTAGAGACACTGACACTGCCCTGGATGCAATAAAGGCCTAAACGTATCTTAAAGTTAGGACTAGACTTTTAGGAGAACCCCCCCACCTTGGGCTGTGAAAGTAGAACAAAGGGAAGCCATAGCTTAGTGGAAATTCCCCAAGGGATACCTGAGTGGGAGTCTCAGTGCTTGTGACCTAATAATCATGTTTTGTAGAGGAGTTTGGTGTACCTTGGGTGTGGGGAGATGGCCTTTTTTAAGACGGGAAGTCATATACACAGAGACATACACACATGCACACACACGGTATGCGCACACGCTGTCAGGATTTGTGTCGTGTGGAGGCAAGGAAGTGACCTAAACGCAGGACTCGTGGATAGTTAAGAACTGAAGATGGTTTATTATGAAGAGTGGATAAACAGCGCAGGAACAAAAGGACCTTCTGGCTGAAAGACTGAATGGCTGGCTGTACTGAATGGCTGGCTATACTGAACGCAGGCGGAAACGACAACATAACATCAATGACACGACAATGAACTGGAGGAAACTGAGGACTTAAATACACAGACTGATGAGGATGATAATGAGAGACCGGTGAGTACACAGCTGAACATAATCTGGCTAACGACATGAGAGACGAGCTGATACGGGAAAAACAGGAAGTGAGAACAACATTGATGTGGCAAAATAAACCGAACATGAACAAACTGAAATCACTGGGTCAATGACCCAGGAACCCTGACAGTCCATGTAGAAAAAGGAGTGATACACCTGCTGCCGTCAGACCTGCAGGTATCAGGCTGTGATGTTCTCCTTTATAGTGGACAGAATTATTTGGAGTGGCACAAATAATTTGTGTGGCATCTTATTGAATGCAGAACAGCTGATTGTTCTGTAAATAGTTTGAAATCAAGGTAAAAGGTAAATGGATGCAAATAACTTTGTTGTTTGCAAAACTTGTGCGTAGGATTTTAAAATTGACAATTTATATTTGCATTTAAAGTTATGAAATATGATTCATTAAACATGTTTGTGGTTGTTACAGTATAAATATAACATTTTCTACTCTGATTGTATGTTTTTTTGTCTGATTTTACATCAATTGTGTTATTGCAGTATGACAAAATGAAAACATAACTGTAAATTCAGTTACATTGCGGAAAATTGACTGCAACTTCTATTTTATTTTAAAGAACTTTATTTAACAAACAACGAGTATACAACATACAAACAGATGAAGTATACAAAAGAACAGAAAATGAACACACAAAATCAGCAGTAAAAAGAAAAAAGTAATAATTATATGAATACACGGAAAAATTCACATATACATGTATTGTTTTGAGAGCCTTTTTGTTGGTGGAGTCTGATATTGATTGTACAATTCCACATCCTTAAACAAATGGCAGATATGGTGTTTTATTAGTAAACTTATATTTATGGATAAAAAATTTAGCTAAAAGTATTAACAAATTTATTATAAAAAAACATTTATCATTCTCCGTGGGGAACTTAAAGAAACAGAATAAAACATTTTCCCATCGTAAAGAAAACTCCCTTAAAATATGGACAATAACAAAACAGCTAAATTCCTTCCAGAATCTTTGTGTAGAAGAACAGTACCAAAAAAGATGTGTCACGGTTTCTGGATGATCCCCACAGAAAGTACAATTAGTATTTATGTCTCATTTAAATTTTACCATGTAGTGACTGGCTGGATAACATTTATGTAGAAATTTAAATGAGACTTCTTTCACCTTATTTACAATCTACAGAAGAGGATTAGGGCCACTGGAAAAAAAAAAAAGAATTCTGACTTTAATCTCAGAATTCTGACTTTATTCTCAGAATTCTGACTTTTTTCTCAGAATTCTGACTTTTTTTTCAGAATTCTGACTTTAATCTCAGAATTCTGACTTTATTCTCAGAATTCTGACTTTTTTCTCAGAATTCTGACTTTATTCTCAGAATTCTGACTTTTTTTTTTCAGAATTCTGATTTTAATCTCAGAATTCTGACTTTATTCTCAGAATTCTGACTTTTTTCTCAGAATTCTGACTTTTTTCTCAGAATTCTGACTTTAATCTCAGAATTCTGACTTTTTTTTCAGAATTCTGACTTTAATCTCAGAATTTTGAGGTGGGCACCTGCAGGCTTCCAGCTTCGGTGACAGCGATGTGTCCAGTTTGGCAGGTGGAGAACTAATTCACTAAATATGGTGGATATAAGTGACTTTTTGCGTGGCCGAGGGGTCCCCGAAGATGCTATTTTATTAATGGAAGAGCAGAAGGTGAGTAACAAAAAAGAGAAATAGTTTGGTGTCTCCTATTTTTACAGGAAAACAGTTACGGTACAGTTACGGTTAGCTGTTAGCATGCTTGTTAGCTTATAATGTTATATAGGAATGAACGTGTTTCACGATGTTACAGTATACTAGGTGAATTGACGTTTTAACTGTTGTTGATCGCAGGATCATCCCAGATGGGTTCGTTGCATTTTATTTTATTGTTCTACTATTTCAGAGTTTTTCAAGGCAGTTAAGCGGAGCTGTGTTACAGATGCTAGCCGCCTGCCAATATCACTGATATATTTGATGTGTACAAGTAAGTTACACTTAGTACAGCGGAGGAGAGAAGCTGTAATGAATGTTTATGCGGATATTTCACTCAGAAAAATGGGTGGCGTTCATACACAGCCACCGACACAGCCCCGGTTGTTGTTCTGACGGTGGCCGACTGACGATCCCCTCACAACATGTTAGCTAACACAAACTAATGTTGTGCATGTAACTGTGTATACGTTAGTGGTACAGTGTCGGAAGAAATAAGCAAACTGTTAACTGTTTATAATGTCAGAATGACATCATCGTTCTCCTGCACTGTGTAATGTATGTCAGCTCAAGAAGGAAATCATATCTTATACTCTGAGCTGCCCAGTGCACTTAACGCCTACGTGTGGAAATGGTAGGCTACACTACAGTTAACTACCGGTAAAAAATAAACTTAATACAGTATTTGATTTTTTTTTTATAGAACAATAAAATAAAAAGTGCTGGCTGAGGAGCGCTGCCGTGTTGAACTTTGACCTCGGAGTGACGTGACGTTTGTTCTCACAACCAATAGAAGTGCAGAAAGTCGCAAATCAGGCATATTGTTTGCATAAACACAAAAATAAATAAATAACGAAATAATCCCGATATTGTGCCAAAGACTGATTTACAATGTTACTTTGTGTTCTATGTGTAATACCTTTGCTTAAATGACTAAATGGACTGTGTATTTATGACTCTGCGTTATAGTCTTACATACATAAGTAACATTCATATGTACAGATAAAAATGTACAGAGATATGTACACAAGCGTGTACACAAAAGTCTACTGCTGATCGAGCTGCTCAGTGGTCGTACAGTCTCATGCAGAGAGCGTGGAGGTGTTGTCCATGGTGGATGTTAGCTTAGACAACATCCTCTCCTCCCCAGTCTGCTCAGTGGACTTTAGCAGACCGCTAAAGCTGGCCCTCCCGACCAGTTTGTTAAGTTTCCCCCTGTCCCTCTCTGCCATTCCACCACTCCAGCAGACCACAACATAAAAGACAGCAGACGCCACCACAGTGTCGTAGAACATCCTTAGAAGACGTACTACCTACATCATAACCAATCAAGTCCTGCTTTTTTTTAAATACAGAAGAGGATTTATTATTTACTGAAAGGCTATGCCTTAGTTTGCTTCTTTCATTATTGTGTTTCGCCCTGCATAAAATAGATAGCTTTTCTGATAACTACAGTCAATACTCTCCTACTGGCATTAGCAGTGACCTAAGAGGCTTAACCGTAATATTGCTTTGCAGTGTAAATGTTGCAGAAAATGACTCTTTTCTTTCTTCTTGTGTGCAGATTGACACTGACTTCATAGCACTGATGGATGACGCAACTTTGGCAAACTACATTCCCTCGTACGGAGACCGAATTGCCGTCTTCAATTTCTGCAAAAGCAAGCAACCACTGTCAAAAAGAAAACTAGGACTTCTGCAAAAACTTCTTGAGAAAATGAAAACCAGAAAAGAAAGTCCAAAG
Source organism: Aulonocara sp. 'chitande type north' Nkhata Bay (assembly GCF_057382095.1). Lineage (NCBI taxonomy): Eukaryota > Metazoa > Chordata > Actinopteri > Cichliformes > Cichlidae > Aulonocara > Aulonocara sp. 'chitande type north' Nkhata Bay. The sequence continues at coordinate 1,979,433 of NC_141347.1, read as the reverse complement.
GAGAACACTTCACATACAGATGCAGGAATAAGACAGACAAAGAAGCAAAAAGCAACACGCAATGTTGAGATAGGATGGATACATTGTGATGGAAAAATAGCCAAACAGGTGAGAGCGAAGCAGGGAGGTGGCACTAGAAAAATTCAAATGGCCACTGATGCTGGATTAAAAGATATTCTTCAGGAAGGAAAGAAACTTTTTTTTCCCTAATGGCATATCTCCTAAGGGATGTGAAACAGATTTTGAGTTTGAGGTTTGGGACTTTAAACAGAACCACCTTACTGATGATACCTGCCAGTCTATTGGCAATATGTATGAGGCAGCGAGACTGACAATGTTACGCTTCTACATTGCAACAAAACCAAAAGATCCTGAAGAAGATGCCAGCGAGACATCTGAAGTGGTGTTTGTCTCAGAAAGCAGTGGCAGTGATATTAATCCATTGCAAGTGGGGGAAGTCAGGGGTAATTTTGATGAAGTCATCGCTGGTTCAGAAATTTTAGATGATCCAGAAATTACTTTTGGTCCAATTTTTGATGCTGAAAAAGATACAGAAGACACATTAGTCTATGAGGGTTTTCTTGTACCCCTCAGTCCACCTAATTCAGAGAACATAATAACAATCACCATACGTCATACTGACACTTTACATGACATGATTACTGCTTTCTCTGATGAGGAGATTTTGACCAAAACACTGAATGTGAAGCGCATACTTCCAGACAACACAGAAGAACCAGGCACTGGATCAGGAATACTAAGAGATGTACTCACATGCTTCTGGCATGAATTTTATGAGCGATGCACCCTAGGTGCAACCGTTAAAGTGCCATTCATTCGCCATGATTTTCCTGCTGAAAAATGGAAGGCAGTTGGGCGAATACTCCTGAAAGGTTACCAAGAATGTCAGTATTTTCCAAATAAACTTGCAATCCCTTTTCTGGAACAAGTGCTTTTCAGTGGTGTTTACAGTGATCTTAAAGCACACTTTCTACAGTTTGTCAGCAGCCAAGAATGTGATGTTTTGATGGAAGCAGTAAAAGATTTCTCTGCAGTTGACTTGGATGATCTTGTGGAAGTTCTTGACAGTTATGGCTGTAGAAAAAGAATCACTGCTGAGACTCTTCCTACAATCCTTGATGAAATAGCACACAAAGAGCTTGTCCAAAAACCATTGTTTGTTATTGACTGCTGGAGGGAGATCATCGACTCCCATATCTCCCTCAGTCCGGAGGGACTGACCAAGTTATTCTCTGAACTGCAACCAACTTCAAAAAAAGTGTGCCAGCTGCTGAAATTGGCTGTGGATTTGACTCCACAACAAAAAGAAGTGAAAAATCATCTCAAAAGATTCATCAGAGAGCTGGATAACATTAAACTTCAGAAATTTATGTGTTTCTGCACCGGATCTGACCTTATAGTAACAAACAGTATTTATGTGGAATTTCAAGATATGACAGAGTTTACAAGAAGACCAGTCGGACGCACGTGTGGGAATGTTCTGCAGCTAGCTAACAGCTATGAAAACTTCCCAGATTTTTGTTCTGAATTTAATGCAGTTCTTGAAAGTAATATCTGGGTGATGGACATTGTTTAGACTCTCACAGCAAAGCGCTACATTTGAACTGCTCATGCACACTAGAGCATAACTGTAAAGAGATGTTAGGAATATGTATTTTTATGTATTTTGAACTTATACAGTATACTTTTTTTAATTAGAGAGAAGTTTCTCATCTCTGTTAGAAGTCTAGTTTTGGCTAATATTTCATTTTCTTTTATCATTTTGAGTTTTACATAATACAGTCACAAAACAAAACGAACAGGTACACTGTTTACTACCATATCCAGAGCTGTCTTCACCAAATCCAAGCTTTCCAGCTGTAAGACAGAAACCTTCAGCAAAAGCATGAAGAAAGATTACTTAAGATCTATAAACTATAATTAAACTGCTCTTAAACGTTCTTTAAAGCACCATGTGTGGTGTGAGAGCTCAGCACAGTCAAATACTTTTGTAAGTAATTAGTAGAAAGACTAATTCATTCAGATGGTATTTTCTTATTAGGTCAGGGCTAAAACTGAACATAGTTATAACGTAAAAGTAATGCTGTTATGCAACACTGTATTGTAAAAGGAATAAGTACAATTTTATACTTTAGCATTTGTCATGTCTGAAAACATTTTGCTTTACAGTATATGCAATTTTTAGTTAAGGTAGGTTAAGGTATCAAAGTTTGGCATTTGTTGTTGATTACAAAGGTTCCATATAAAGTTGGTGAAAATATTTTTTAAAATTCCAGTATTTTCTTAATGCCATATTGTTTCTAAGCATACCTGTTATTCATCCATCAAATTGATTCAAGCTGCTTAAAGGATTCAGTCTGTTTTGAAGATGGTTATTGATTACTGAGATCATAAATAAACACTGTACACTTCAGTGCAGTGGTCAAGTACTGTGATTATTCAGGCATCCTTTTGTAATGCCAAATTGTCATGTTCTCAGATATAGTATTAATCTTAACACCTGAAAAAATGTCTTGTTACTGCCAGAAATTATGCATTTTTATTTGTATGCATGTATGTTCTCAGTCATTCACACTTGTTTTTATTTCTATACCATAGATGACACTGAAGGAATATGTGATACCACAATAGCCAGTGTTCATGGTCTTTACAGTAAGTCACTGATGTATACTGATGCATAAAAAGACTGTATGAGATCTATAAGTTTGTTTTAAAAGTTGAGTCATTCTTGTTACAGGGCAGCTTATACGGTTATGAGTTTTAGCCATGTTATTGGCGTTGGCAAGAACAGGTTTCTTGTAAACTTTTTCCAATAAAATGTTATTGTACACAGTACATTTGTATTGTTGTTTTGAATATGTTCATCAAACTCCATATCTATTTGAACATGCCAGAATTCAAGAGACTGCCACACATGAGCTCAGTAACATGGAAGAATACCATTTATTTTTAATTTCAAACATTTCATAAAGATACACAAATATAAATGTAAAACATGTTGCACTTAATGGGACAATAACTTGGTTCCACTTGCAGGAACTGTTTTGTTGCATTGTTGCTGGGATACTACAAATAAAAGTCAAAATATTTTTGGTATGTTTCTTATAATTTTAGGATTCATATCATGAAGGAGCCTTGTATACAACAGCTAACACTGAATCAGTATAGCAATGATTCGTGGTCATTTTACATGAAAACCAGCTAAAATATCTTACAACTAACAGAAATGAAATACATTAATAATTAAGTGATGGACCTTCATATGGGTAAATGATTATAATAGCTTTGCTTTAATATAATTGCACTAAAAGCTCCCCAAAAGGCATAACGACTTTAAATATTAACAATGATACGTTTATAGAAACATGCTGTTGTCAAGACCTAGAATTGTTAATGCTACTATGGTTTGCTGAAACATACCACAGATAACCCGGGCACTTAGCATATCATATGCTGGTGCCTGGGTTTCCAGCCATGAATATTAAGAGTAAAGGTTGATACAGAAAACAATGAGCAGGGAGCTGGTCAGTTTATATTTTATATACTATGCACATGTCTGGCAACAAAACACAAAAATTTATATTGCAATTTACTGGTAGGCAGGTTTACACCACTTGTGATTCAATCAAAAATATAACATTTGTAAATGCAGTTTAATGTATGGCCTTTTAAAAGGATTGACATGTGTTTCATAACTGATTGATAATATCACAATATTCAGCTTTTTCAAGTAATATATAAACATTTCTGTTTAATGGTAGTGTGAATGTAGAAAAACAATCAAATGGGGGGGGGGGGGGGAAGATACCAACCAAACTGTATTTATTACTATGATCAACATAAAATGATACTAGTTGGTGCTGACCTCCTATCAGCACTCTGAATTTACATTACAGCAGAAATAAACAGCAATATTCTGAGAGAATGACCTGAAAAATGGCATGTTCGGTCACACCTAAAAGATGTCTTTCATTTAATGCAGTGCAGAAATACCTGCATAAAAGGTACCTGTAAGACATGGCACCTACTATCAAATCACGTTATCAAGATAAAGAGAAATATTTTGTATTTATTTGTACATTTACACACTGAAGTTCCTTAAATACTTTGCAGTATTTCTTCTCTTAACCTAATATACAGATCCGCAGCACCAAGTGGATCTCCTGGGGCATCCCATTCATTTTCTACCATAAGCAGACAACACAGTTCAAAGACTGTTTCATCACAGGGGTGTTGACCTTTTGGGCTACACTCTTCCATACACAAAGTAATATCCTCCATAGAAATAGGCTTCAGTCTATCCTCAGCACTGTGCAGCTCTGGAAATGAGTACATTACTACTGGTCGACCCGATGCTGCACTACCACTTGGCCGGATTTTGTGCGAGTTCCATGTGTTCACAACTTCATCAAGTTCATCCTACATGAAAAACAACACAATATAAGTACCGGTATATGAAACAGACCATGTACCAGTAGATTTAGCCAAAGTTGAGGCTTATTAACTCATTAATCAACAGACATAGAAACTGACCTCTAATTAATGTAAAACCAAGCAGCAACAACAAAAGAGCACTTTCACTAAACAGCACATGGACACAGAATGGTGCTGCATGATTCTGCTGTTGAATAGATAGCCCAACACTTTATACTCAGTGTGCAATGATTCTACAATATATTTTCAATAGAGAATTAACCAAATGATAGGATTGCTTTCTGAAACCGTGCCCAAAGGACCACTAGGTAACAGACTCCATAGTAATTTAAACCATGTGGCAATAAAAAAAAAATGCTCCATGCACCTGTGCTGAGAAAGGTGCAGTTACTTCCACTGATAACATGAATACAATTCCATCAAAGTATTAAAATGGAATCCCAAAAAGTTGATTCTGTTCATCTGGATGTAGTGTTTTCAGTGTGAGAAATGTTCTGTCAAAAAACATTCCTTACCTGGCTGATTGAGCATGCATCAAGACATATTAAAATGGAAATAAAATTCATATTTAATTTAAAGAAAAAAAATGTTCTAACCATATTTATATTTTCTATTTATGCAGCTAAGACATTACATAGCATGAGCACATGCTTTTACCTGAATAAGATTGAGAAAGCAGAATTGGATAAGACTTTTGTCCAAAAAATCCCCTGTGAAGTGGCCATCATCCTGAAAAGTTTGAAATAAGTTCATCCAAAATTGTGCACTCTGTTTGCGTAGGGTAGCCCACCATCCTTCTATACGTTGGTTGGCCGTACTTCTTCCGTAAAGGAAACTTTTCTCACCTGCAAAACTGTCTGTGTGGTTTCTCTGTAAAAACATCTGCATTTGTTCGACACAACCATTTTCGGTACCTCGGTCAGCACGTAACCTTTCTGGACATCCGCTGATGCATGAAACTGTTTTCAGAAAATAACTTGCAATCAATTTAGGGTCACTGTTTGTAGTATAAGCCTCCATCCATAAAACATAGCGGCTAAAACCATCTATGCAGCCACTGAGAGCAATACCATATGGTTTCAACTTGTCATAGCCATCCATGTGCCAGAGAGCATTTGGCCCTCTGCAGCTGTACTGTCGTCTTCTCAACCGTCGAGCTCGTCTCAGTTCCACACCTTGAGGGTCAAGCAATTTGATTATGCATCTTACAGTATCTTGTGACACCACAAATCCATGTTGAATTGCATGTAGATGTAGCCAACGATAACCTTGCATCTGTCCATTTGTCATGATCTCTTGTTGGACAAAGGCTAGCACTTCCTCCAAGTTTGATTGATTCTTCCTTCTAAAAAGCCCAAGTCTTTTACAAATTCTCTTTAGAGTTCGAACACTTATAATTGTCTGATGACTATGTGCTAAAATTGAAAGTATTTCTTTGTTACTGAAAGAAAGTCTGAAATACAGTCTTATTAAGTCATCCAAATCTGACATGTCAGCCACTGTTTCTCTCACTTTGAGAGGTGAACTTTTTGCAGAAGTCCTAGTTTTCTTTTTGACAGTGGTTGCTTGCTTTTGCAGAAATTGAAGACGGCAATTCGGTCTCCGTACGAGGGAATGTAGTTTGCCAAAGTTGCGTCATCCATCTGTGCTATGAAGTCACAGTCAATCTGCACACAAGAAGAAAGAAAAGACAGTCATTTTCTGCAACATTTACACTGCAAAGCAATATTACGGTTAAGCCTCTTAGGTCACTGCTAATGCCAGTAGGAGAGTATTGACTGTAGTTGTCAGAAAAGCTATCTATTTTATGCAGGGCGAAACACAATAATGAAAGAAGCAAACTAAGGCATAGCCTTTCAGTAAATAATAAATCCTCTTCTGTATTTAAAAAAAAGCAGGACTTGATTGGTTATGATGTAGGTAGTACGTCTTCTAATGATGTTCTACGACACTGTGGTGGCGTCTGCTGTCTTTTATGTTGTGGTCTGCTGGAGTGGTGGAATGGCAATGGACAACACCTCCACGCTCTCTGCATGAGACTGTACGACCACTGAGCAGCTCGATCAGCAGTAGACTTTTGTGTACATGCTTGTGTACATATCTCTGTACATTTTTATCTGTACATATGAATGTTACTTATGTATGTAAGACTATAACGCAGAGTCATAAATACACAGTCCATTTAGTCATTTAAGCAAAGGTATTACACATAGAACACAAAGTAACATTGTAAATCAGTCTTTGGCACAATATCGGGATTATTTCGTTATTTATTTATTTATTTTTGTGTTTATGCGAACAATATGCCTGATTTGCGACTTTCTGCACTTCTATTGGTTGTGCGAACAAACGTCACGTCACTCCGAGGTCAAAGTTCAACACGGCAGCGCTCCTCAGCCAGCACTTTTTATTTTATTGTTCTATAAAAAAAAAATCAAATACTGTATTAAGTTTATTTTTTACCGGTAGTTAACTGTAGTGTAGCCTACCATTTCCACACGTAGGCGTTAAGTGCACTGGGCAGCTCAGAGTATAAGATATGATTTCCTTCTTGAGCTGACATACATTACACAGTGCAGGAGAACGATGATGTCATTCTGACATTATAAACAGTTAACAGTTTGCTTATTTCTTCCGACACTGTACCACTAACGTATACACAGTTACATGCACTACATTAGTTTGTGTTAGCTAACATGTTGTGAGGGGATCGTCAGTCGGCCACCGTCAGAACAACAACCGGGGCTGTGTCGGTGGCTGTGTATGAACGCCACCCATTTTTCTGAGTGAAATATCCGCATAAACATTCATTACAGCTTCTCTCCTCCGCTTTACTAAGTGTAACTTACTTGTACACATCAAATATATCAGTGATATTGGCAGGCGGCTAGCATCTGTAACACAGCTCTGCTTAACTGCCTTGAAAAACTCTGAAATAGTAGAACAATAAAATAAAATGCAACGAACCCATCTGGGATGATCCTGCGATCAACAACAGTTAAAACGTCAATTCACCTAGTATACTGTAACATCGTGAAACACGTTCATTCCTATATAACATTATAAGCTAACAAGCATGCTAACAGCTAACCGTAACTGTACCGTAACTGTTTTCCTGTAAAAATAGGAGACACCAAACTATTTCTCTTTTTTGTTACTCACCTTCTGCTCTTCCATTAATAAAATAGCATCTTCGGGGACCTCTCGGCCACGCAAAAAGTCACTTATATCCACCATATTTAGTGAATTAGTTCTCCACCTGCCAAACTGGACACGCTGTCACTGAAGCTGGAAGCCTGCAGGTGCCCACCTCAAAATTCTGAGATTAAAGTCAGAATTCTGAGAAAAAAGTCAGAATTCTGAGATTAAAGTCAGAATTCTGAGAAAAAAGTCAGAATTCTGAGAATAAAGTCAGAATTCTGAGATTAAAGTCAGAATTCTGAGAAAAAAGTCAGAATTCTGAGAAAAAAGTCAGAATTCTGAGATTAAAGTCAGAATTCTGAGAAAAAAGTCAGAATTCTGAGAATAAAGTCAGAATTCTGAGATTAAAGTCAGAATTCTGAGAAAAAAGTCAGAATTCTGAGATTAAAGTAAGAATTCTGAGAATAAAGTCAGAATTCTGAGAAAAAAGTCAGAATTCTGAGAAAAAAGTCAGAATTCTGAGATTAAAGTCAGAATTCTGAGATTAAAGTCAGAATTCTGAGAAAAAAGTCAGAATTCTGAGAATAAAGTCAGAATTCTGAGAAAAAAGTCAGAATTCTGACTTTATTCTCAGAATTCTGACTTTAATCTCAGAATTCTGAGAATAAAGTCAGAATTCTGAGAATAAAGTCAGAATTCTGAGAAAAAAGTCAGAATTCTGACTTTTTTGTCAGAATTCTGACTTTAATCTCAGAATTCTGAGAATAAAGTCAGAATTCTGAGATTAAAGTCAGAATTCTTTTTTTTTTTCCAGTGGCCCTAATCCTCTTCCGTAGGTATTTGTGTGGTAAATGGCGTGTATTTGTATAGCGCTTTACTAATCCCTAAGGACCCCAAAGCGCTTTACACTACATTCAGTCATCCACCCATTCACACACTGGTGATGGCAAGCTACATTGTAGCCACAGCCACCCTGGGGCGCACTGACAGAGGCGAGGCTGCCGGACACTGGCGCCACCGGCCCTCTGACCACCATCAGTAGGCAACGGGTGAAGTGTCTTGCCCAAGGACACAACGACCGAGACTGTCCAAGCTGGGGCTCAACTCGGCAACCTTCCGATTAGAAGGCGAACTCCCAACTCTTGAGCCACAATTGCCCCACAATTGGTGAGAAGTTGTGTTTATAAATGAGGATCCACGCTAAGAGGACTTGCTTATGGAAGGATGAAAGCTTTACAGGGAGTTTCTCAACACTGTAATTACAATTTAAAATAAAATTAAAGCCACCAAAACAAGAGAAAATATGATATGGTATAAAGTTCCAGATAGAGGTCTATAAGAAAATAGATCCCACGATACGATATTATCACAATACTTAACGCACGATACGATATTATTGCGATTTTTTTTAAAAATATTTTGCAATATTCAGATTCTGTACATAAAGTTAAACTTTATCAATATTCATTTTATCTAATATCAAAGTCTCGCACTCAGTCTTTCTCTCATTTCAGTCAGTTTTATTGTTGACAAACTGAACGGTTTGTATTACAGTCTAGTCCAACTTAACTGAATGCAACCATCTGGTACAATTATAGCTATTCTGAACTATGCAATTTATGAAAACTATGCAGCCCATTCAGCAACTGAAGAATTTGAAAGTAATTTAAAACAAAATATAATTTTACATTAAAAAAAAAAGTTTTAAACTTAATTAAAATAAAACATGTCTTAAATTAAAATAAGTAAACTGTCATGTTTATTGCTGCCACACACACAACACATTTGGACAGTGAAGGAATGTCAGGATTCTTGCTCAGAAAAAGGATCAACATGCTCTGAGCACAAAAACCTTTTTTTGTAACAAAATATCGATTTCTGCTGTCCCTGTATCGATACATTATTAGCAAACAAAATATCACGATACTACACAGTATCGATTTTTTCCCCCACCCCTACTATTTCTGTAAGGTTTTGACAGCTTTACAGAAAAACTCTCCAAAGCCAAATTTTTCCAAAGAGTAGAAAATAAATCGATGTTCAATTGTATCAAAATCCTTATAAAAATCCAGGAAGAGAATGAAGCTATTGTCAGATACCAAATCAGAGTGATCAAGAAAATCCAAAACCAGTCTAATGTTATTAGAAATGTGTCTATTTCTCATAAAGCCTGATTGTGTCTCATCGATAATTGTGTCCAAGACCTCTTTAATTCTGTTTGCAAGTATTATAGCCATAATCTTATAGTCATTATTGAGCAGGGAGATGGGTCTCCAATTATCAATAAAAAGTAAGTCTTTGTTTGGTTTTGGAATAAGTGTTATGAGACCTTGAGTAAGAGTAGGAGGGAGGGTGTATACTTTCTGTGAAAACCTGCAGTAAAAACAGAGCCAGGAGATTAGAAAATGATTCATAAAACTCTGCAGTCAAACCATCTGTGCCGGGAGATTTGTTGGCCTTAAGTGCAGAAATGGAATTACAGACTTCCTCCACAGTCAGAGGGCTGTCACAATAACTTCTATCTTCCACAACAATAGTTTTTAGGTTTTTAATATTATTGAAAAATCGTGTTGAGATGACCTCATTATATTTTGAGTATAGTTTAGTATAGAATTTTGCACAGAAATGTGAAATTTCTCTGGGATTGTCAGAGACAATGCCATTAATATTTAGTTGATGAATAAAGTTTATTTTTGATCTATATTTTTCAAGCCTGAAAAAGTAAGCAGAATTTTGTTCGCCCTCCTCCAGCCACCTCTTCCTGGATCTTACAAAAGCACCCTCAGCCCTTGCGTCGATATAAACCGTCCAATTTATTTTGAAGTTCTAGTAAACTTAATTTATCTTCCTCTGAGATTTCTTCTGGGGACTACTGGTAATAAGAGGCAATTTTGCTTATCACTTCTTGTTCTTCAGCTTTCTTTAACTTAGTAATTTGACTCCCATATCTTCTCAAGAATTTGCATGCTTCAAATTTAAAAAGTTCCCAATTCGTACAAAAGGACTTCTCTCTGTTAGCTTTATTCCAATAATAAACGATTAATTTATTAATCTGCATATAACCATTTTATCTTTTAGTAAATAATTATTTAACTTCCAGTAAGAGAATTTATAAGGTATATTATCCAGTGTAAACATTTGGATGTTAATGTGAATTGCTCTATGATCAGTAAGGGGGGTGGCAAGTATATTAACGGAAAAATTATCTTTATCAATGCAGTCAGAAACAAGCCAAAAGTCAATACGTGATTGCCTGGATCCTGTCTTATTGCTCCAAGTAAAGAGTCTATCATCTGGAAATTTTTCTCTCCAAATATCCACAACATTAAATTTTCCCATAAATTTTTTTAATTTTGCACTGTATGCAGACTGCTGCATCCTGGAGGCCACCTGTCAACCATATTGTCTAAAGCGATGTTAAAGTCTCCACCAATTAAGACGACTGAATTTGGGTATTTGGAGAGCCAGAAATTAATTCTTTCTTCTAAGGAGTTAAGTAATTTATCATTTTCAGTTTTATTATTGTAACCATATATATTTACTGCAATGAAAGTACTGTTATTGTGTCTGATCATTGAGCAGAGGTAGTGTCTTAAGGTGTCACAGTCAGAGTGTAACACATCCCCAGAAAAAGATTTTTTAAGCGTGGCAACTCCAGCAGAACGCTCAAAGCCATGGGACAACCAGACTTCATTACCCCATTGTGATTTCCAAAAATTTGTATCAGCAGGTGTGGAATGACTCTCTTTGGAAAAAGCAAAAATCTGTTTTAAATTGTTTGGCAAACAAAAACAAAGCTGACTGCAACTTCTACCCAGGTAACAAAATGACTCCGGGCCCTGTATACTGTGGTGCTCAGCAGAGGCGCAGCCAGACACTTGAAACACCCGGGGCTTAGCCCTAAAGGGTAGTATGCATGTGGGATTTTTTTTTTTTTTTTTGGGGGGGGGGGGGGGGGTAGAAATGACTGAAAGATTAATTCTGAGCTTTGTTCAAAAAAGAATGACTTCATATAGGGAAAATATATATCACATGTGCAGGACACCTTAAACTAGGTTTTTAATTAAGCAGCAAGGCAGAACAAAGTCGGGCCTGTATCAAGACACGAGGACTAAACCCCAATTCAACCAGACCCAGAACTGATCCAGAATTAAAACAGGACTATAACAGTTCAAAATCAGGACTACTTAGGACTTAACCAAGACAGAACCAGAATCAGAACTAGATGATAGTAGCACTAAAAATCATCATAGACCTGCACTAAACTTGTTTTTTAATTCTACCAAAGTCCACTATTTAGATTGAGAAAAGTTTATATAATTATTTAGCCTTGTTGTGCAAACAAGCCTGCATAACTTAATAAATGTAGAATTTGAAAAATAGCAAACCTAAAAAGAAACACTAGGTACGAGATACATGAGGACCTATGATACGGTGATACTTTTGGTAAACAACCATTTGACTAACATGTGTGTCTCACCTGCTCTTGTTCCATCTCTGTTCTGTCCTCATTCTCCTCTCTCTCCCTCTTTGTGCTGACAATCATCAAATATACAGTTGAAACCAGATATTTACAAACTCTTCAGATCAAAACACAAACACTTTTTTTTAATTGTAACATCAAATCAGACTAAATGTTTATTTTTTTAGATTGATAAATATAAAAAACATTTGTTAACTTTAAGAGTAAAGAGAGAAATTGTCTGTATTTCTTAATTGTAAATGGCACCAAATTGTATTCAAAATTGAGCCACACTTATGGAGCTCCACAATTCTTTTCCTGGTGTTTTGGTTGACATCTCTTGATTTTAGAGAAACAGGCTCTGTGTTTTGCCTTATATGCATCCACAGCTGTGCCACCAATTTACTCACATGGACTCTACTAACCTATCAGAAGCTTCTTCAGCCCAGAATGGAATCGTCTGGAGTTTTGTTATTAATTAACAATAAACTTAGTGTATATGTACTCCTAAATTTGATCAAAGTGATAAAAAATAGACAGCTCTGTCTCTCTTTATTCTGACACTTAACTAATTCAAAAGATATTTCAATATTTATTTATCCAAAACAAAACAAGTTTACTCTAAATTGATGTTGTACAGTAAAAAAATGTTATTGTAAAAAAAATAAGGTGTATGTAAATATCTGGTTTAAACTGTGTATTGAAATTCCTCTTGTTTTGCATAGAAATATAGGGGAGACCGGGGATAGTTGTAACATTTTTGACATTTCTGTCTGTAAATTGAAGCTCTTTTAAGGTAGTGGATTCAAAATGTAATGCTATTAAATAGTGCAGCTATTTTCTCTGCAGCACAATTACCCATTGCATGGTATGGTCTCAAACACGAAGAGTGAAATGTTACAATTAACCCCATAGTCTGGGTTAGTTGTAACATATCTTGGGGTAAAATGTAACACTATGAAATAAGGGTACTAACAAAACATTAACATGTAATCTTTGTTTATTCAACACATGAATGCACTTACATCCATTTATTTAGCTCTGTGTGTGTGTGTGTGTGTGTGTGTGTGTGTGTGTGTGTGTGTGTGTGTGTGTGTGTGTGTGTGTGACAGAATGCAGAAATCTAGCTTTTGAACATATTCCAACCCCCCAAAAAAGACAAGTTATGGAATTTTCTGCAACTGAATATTTCATTAATTTTGGTTGGTCTTCCTTCAGTGGGCATTATAACCTACAACTCTTGCACCAATTTTGAACATAACAATGAAGCATCGCAATTCCAGCATCGCAATTCCATTACTTTTTATCATGGCTTACCTTGGTGTGGTTTGCAGAGTGCTTCAGAAAGATGAGGAAATCTGTTTCTTGCACCCATCCTGATTTATTTCCACTATCAATACTTCCTACTGGTCCATCTCTGACACAGTGGTCTGCATAATGTATGTGTGGGAACACAAACAGTGGAGGAATTGTGTTGCCAATGGCATTAACTGCATATACAAAAGCGACCAGTGAACCTCTCTCTGCTGATGTCGTTGCCCCAACTTGTTTAATATAAGTTAAAGTAATAGTGTGGTAAGTTGTAACATCTGCATTATTGTCAAAACTAACCCAGACTGTTGCTGTTACAACTGACCCAGACTCCTATAGCCATGAACTAGCTAACATTACAGCCAACGGCTAAAACATTAGCACTAAAGACTTACACAGAATATATCCACATAGACATACAAATAACACAATTTAAGTTTGATGAGTTTAACTGCAAAGCAGATAATGCTATTACAAATTGAAATAAAGTAGAAAAACTTACTTTTTGGCATACAAATTACTTTTTTTCATGTTAAATTGTCTGTGTTTGACAAAATGTGCTGATTTTTCACATGTGATAGCAGAACTGAATTGGGCATGCACAGGATGAGTCACATCATTTGAAACTTAGCCCTGATTGGAGAAATTGGAAGTGTTACAACTGACCCACGTTACAACTATCCCCGGTCTGAATAACTGAATAACATACAAAGCATAATATATAAAATACTACCAGAGTTTTTTCTTTGAAAGAAGCCCCTTATGTCCATTCTTGTATATCAGTGCATTACTGAAACCGATTTATTTAGCCGTGGAGGGTAACAACTGAAAATATGAAATAAACACACATGTAAGCTAAGACTCTCTAAAGAAACAGCATTGTTGTTGATCGGCTTTTCATTTCGCTATTTGCTGATTCACTTGAATAGCAAGTAACGTAATATGGGTCAAGTGATCAGTTTGATATCAATCTTTCGTGATACACTGTCATATTTGTAATGTTCTTATTCCTCTATGAATAAAACATCAAGAATTGCTCCTGGTGCTAGCTTCAGCTAGCTGTTTATTGTTTTTTTTCTACAACGATCACTTCTTCTATTCTGTATATCTTATTGATTCCAGAGCGCCCCTGTGGGTAGCTTCAACAATAGCAGCTATCATTACATCCCCTTTCCAAACAGGTTGGTGTTATAATAAGCACATTTCCGAAGAGAACTGTTACTCTGTAACATCTGAACATTCTTGTCTAACATTCAACATGTTATAAATTGTGCAACAAACTACATTCAGTAGTGTTTTTTTATAACCAAAAGTTGTAGCACAAGTCAAACAAAATAAATCCAAATGTATGCATTACACCCCTCCTTGAATCGCTACCTTATCGTGGTGGAGGGGTTTGTGTGTCACAGGGATCCCAGGGGCTATGTTGTCTGGGGGCTTTTGCCCCCTGGTAGGGTCTCCCATGGCAAATTGGCCCTGGGTGAGGGACCAGACAAAGAGCGATTCATAAGACCCTTATGAAAAGGACACCGAGGGAACAGTTTACCCTGCCCGGGATAGGGTTACCGGGGCCCCGCCCTGGAGCCAGGCCCGGGGAGGGTGCCCGAGGGCCTTAGTCCATGGGGCCCGGCCGGGCACAGCCCGAAGAGGAGAAATGGGCCCATCCTCCCGCAGGCCCACCACCCGCAGGAGGCGCCATAGGGGTCGGGTGCATTGTGTGTCGGGTGGCGGCCAGGAGCGGAGGCCCTGGCGGACTGACCCCCGGCTGCCAAGACTGGCAATAGGGACATGGAATGTCACCTCTCTGGTGGGGAAGGAGCCTGAGTTAGTGCGTGAGGTTGAGAGGTACCAGCTAGATATAGTCGGGCTCACCTCTACACATGGCTTGGGCTCTGGAACCAGTCTCCTGGAGAGGGGCTGGACTCTGTCTCAGTCTGGAGTTGCCCCTGGTGAGAGGCGGCGGGCTGGGGTGGGTATCCTAATATCCCCTCGGCTTGCTGCCGGTACGTTGGGGTTTTTCCCGGTGGACGAGAGGGTTTGTTCCCTGCGCCTTAGGGTCGGGGAACGGGTCCTGACTGTCATCTGCGCTTATGCTCCGAGTGGCAGTTCAGAGTACCCAGCCTTCTTAGAGTCCCTGGGGGGGGGGGGGGGGGGTGCTGGAGGGTGCTCCACCTGGAGACTCTGTTGTCCTGCTGGGAGACTTCAATGCTCACGTGGGTAACGACAGCGAGACCTGGAGGGGCGTGATTGGGAGGAACGGCCTCCCTGATCTGAACCCGAGCAGTGCTCTGTTATTGGACTTCTGTGCTAATCACAGTTTGGCCATAACGAACACCCTGTTCGAACATAAGAGTGTCCATAAGTGCACGTGGCACCAGGACACTCTAGGCCGTAGGTCGATGATCGATTTTGTAATCGTATCAGCAGACCTGCGACCATATGTTCTGGACACTCGGGTAAAGAGAGGGGCTGAGCTGTCAACTGATCACCACCTGGTGGTGAGTTGGATCAGGTGGCGGGGGAGGACGCTGGACAGACCTGGTGCACCTAAACGCGTAGTGAGGGTGTGCTGGGAACGTCTAGCAGAGGCCCCAGTCCGCGAGATCTTCAACGCACACCTCCGGCAGAGCTTCAACAGCATTCCGAGGGAGACTGGGGACATTGAGTCCGAATGGACCATGTTCAGCGTCTCCATTGCCGAAGCTGCTGCATTGAGCTGCGGCCGCAAGGTGGTTGGTGCCTGCCGTGGTGGTAATCCCCGAACCAAATGGTGGACACCAGAGGTGAAGGGAGCCACCAGGCTGAAGAAGGAGTCCTATCGGGCTTGGTTAGCCTGTGGGACTCCGGAGGCAGCCGACAGGTATCGACAGGCCAAGCGGAATGCGGCTCGGGCAGTGGCTGAAGCAAAAACTCGGGTGTGGGAGGAGTTCGGAAAGGCCATGGAAAAAGACTTTCGGACTGCCTCGAAGAGATTCTGGCAAACCGTCAGACGTCTCAGGAGGGGAAAGCGGTGCTCTACCTGCACTGTGTATAGTGCTGGCGGAGCGCTGCTGACGTCGACTGAGAAAATTGTCGGGCGGTGGAAGGAATACTTCGAGGACCTCCTTAATCCCACTGACACGTCTTCCGAGGAGGAAGCAGAGTCTGGGGATGAGGGGAATGACCCGCCAATTTCCGGGGGCGAGGTCACTGAGGCAGTTAAACAACTCCTTGGTGGCAGAGCCCCTGGTGTTGATGAGGTCCGCCCCGAGTTCCTGAAGGCTCTGGACGTTGTAGGGCTGTCCTGGTTGACACGCCTCTGCAATGTTGCGTGGAGATCAGGGGCAGTACCTGTGGACTGGCAGACCGGGGTGGTGGTCCCCATCTTTAAGAAAGGGGACCGGAGGGTGTGTTCCAACTACAGGGGGATCACACTCCTCAGCCTCCCTGGGAAAGTCTATGCCAGGGTGCTGGAAAGGAGAGTTCGTCCGTTAGTCGAACCTCGGATACAGGAGGAACAATGCGGTTTTCGTCCTGGTCGTGGAACACTGGACCAGCTCTTTATCCTCTCCAGGATACTTGAGGGTGCATGGGAGTTTGCCCAACCAGTCTACATGTGTTTTGTGGACTTGGAGAAGGCATTCGACCGTGTCCCTCGGGGTGTCCTGTGGGAGGTGTTGCGGGAATATGGGGTGTCTGGCCCATTGCTACGGGCCATTCGATCCCTATACAACCGTTGCAAGAGCTTGGTTCGCATTGCCGGCAATAAGTCGGACTCGTTCCTGGTGGGTGATGGGCTCCGCCAGGGCTGCCCTTTGTCTCCGGTTCTGTTCATAATTTTTATGGACAGGATTTCTAGGCGCAGCCAAGTGGCGGAGGGCTTTCGCTTTGGTGGCCTCAGAATCTCATCTCTGATTTTTGCAGATGATGTGGTTCTGTTGGCTTCATCGGGTGAGGGCCTCCAGCTCGCACTGGAACGGTTCGCAGCCGAGTGTGAAGCAGCGGGAATGAGGATCAGCACCTCCAAATCTGAGGCCATGGTTCTCAGCCGGAAAAAGGTGGAGTGCCCACTCCGGGTCGGGGATGAGTTCCTGCCCCAAGTGGAGGAGTTCAAGTATCTCGGGGTCTTGTTCGCGAGTGATGGGAGAAGGGAGCCGGAGATTGACAGACGGATTGGGGCTGCAGCTGCAGTAATGCGGACGCTGCACCGGTCCGTCGTGGTGAAGAGGGAGCTGAGTGTAAAAGCGAAGCTCTCAATTTACCGGTCGATCTACGTCCCTACCCTCACCTATGGCCACGAGCTGTGGGTAGTGACCGAAAGAACGAGATCGCGGATACAAGCGGCAGAAATGAGCTTCCTCCGAAGGGTGGCTGGCCTCTCCCTTAGAGATAGGGTGAGAAGTTCGGCCATCCGGGAGGGGCTCAGAGTAGAGCAGCTGCTGCTCCACATCGAAAGGAGCCAGCTGAGGTGGTTCGGGCATCTGACAAGGATGCCCCCTGGGCGCCTCCTGGGTGAGGAGTTCCAGGCATGTCCCACCGGGAGGAGGCCCCGGGGCAGACCCAGGACACGCTGGAGAGATTATATCTCTCAGCTGGCCTGGGAACGCCTTGGTATTCCCCCGGATAAGCTGGAGGAGGTGGCTGGGGAGAGGGAGGTCTGGGCCTCTTTGCTTAGGCTGCTGCCCCCGCGACCCGGCCCCGGACAAAGCGGATGAAGATGGATGGATGGATGGATGGATGTATGCATTACATCTTCCAGAATGAACCAAATGAGTCCCATACAGCCTTCAAGCACATTAGAACTCTTCACCTTTGACAACTTGAACAGTCAATAATACATTATAACTCAGCAGGTCGCAAGTAAGTGTGAACAATTACTATTCTAAATGAATTATTATCTGTTATTTACTTGTGATTTATTATTATTATTTTTTAACAATTCTTTACCACAACAGTTCACACTTTTTCTATGAGCCTCTCTGTAGGTTTCTTAGGTCTGGTAGACCTTCTCAGTATCTCAGACATTGGGGAAGGTCACTGTGGTGCTCAACAGGGTTAGCACCTCGTTGTTCAGTTCCAGTCTCTGTGTCCTGATGTTTAACATCCTGAGTCTTTAACAGACTTCTCCGGTTTCTTCTGAACACTTGTCCATTCTGTCTGAACAGCAAACGATCTAGGCCCTACTTCGCTGAGAAC
Organism: Aulonocara sp. 'chitande type north' Nkhata Bay; assembly: GCF_057382095.1. Classification (NCBI taxonomy): domain Eukaryota; kingdom Metazoa; phylum Chordata; class Actinopteri; order Cichliformes; family Cichlidae; genus Aulonocara; species Aulonocara sp. 'chitande type north' Nkhata Bay. Next base: position 1,960,889 of record NC_141347.1, on the reverse strand, counting down.
TGTTGCTTTTTTGTCCCCGAATTCTGGACCTGCAATCCTCACAACATTTCTTTCCTGAAGCGGTTCCAGACAACTTGCAGTTTTGTCATAGTTCCTTTTCTGTCTGTGCTTGAGTTTCATCCTTTTGTCAGTCAGCTTGTTGTCATGTGCATTGTCATTTTCCTTGGAAATGTGTGGAAGTGTGGTGCGGAGCTTGCGATGCATGAGTAGCTCAGCAGGTGATGCCCCACACTCCAGGGATGAAGCTCTGTAGCTTAGCAGAGCCAGGTAAGGGTCGGTCTTACTGTCTCTTGCTTTTTTGAACAATCTCTTTACTATTTGGACTCCTTTTTCTGCCTGTCCATTCGCTTGGGGATACAAGGGACTAGAGGTGATATGTTGAAATCCATATTGTTTTGCAAAGTCACTGAATTCTCTACAGTCATATTGTGGACCATTGTCACTGATGACACACTGTGGAATTCCATGTCTGGCAAAAAAGCCCTTCATGTGTGTGATGACTGACTGTACTGATGTACTGGAAAGCTGTGCCACTTCTGGATAATTAGAATAGTAGTCAATCACCAAAACATAGTCCTTGCCATCCAGATGAAATAAATCCGTGCCTACCTTTTGCCATGGTGCAGTGGGTAGATCTGCTGCCAGCATTGGCTCTTTTGTTTGTTTGTAGTGATGTTTGAGACATGTTTCACATTTCTGTATCATCTCCTCAATATCCCTGTTGATGCCTGGCCAGTAAACTGCTCCTCTTGCTCTCCTTTTACATTTCTCCACTCCAAGATGTCCTTCATGGATACGCTGAAGCATGTCCTTCCGCATGGATTGAGGGATGACAATCTGGTTTTGTCTCAGCACCAGCCCATTAGCCATGCATAAATCAGCTCGCACAGAGTAGAACCCTGGACAGACTCCTTTTGACCACCCATTCTGTATAAGGTGGGATACTTTCTGCAGCACTGGATCTTTTGTTGTCTCCTGTACAATTTGCTGCAACATGACATCTGATGCTGGGAGTGAGGCAGTTACCATGTTTACATGTGTTTCAGCCTCCTCGGCTGTAGTGCTGACTAACCTGTCACCACTTGGTGCTGGCGCTCGGGATAATGCATCCGCGAGTACGATATATTTCCCAGGCGTGTAGATCAGCTCAAAATCATAGCGCTGCAACACCATCATCATGCGCTGAATTCTGGGTGACATGTCATTGAGGTTCTTTTTTCTGATCGAGATGAGAGGTTTGTGATCAGTTTCTGCTGTAAAGGTTGGTAATCCATATACATAGCTGTGAAATTTTCCACACCCAAACACTAAGCCCAAAGTCTCTTTTTTGTCAGTGGGTGCTGGCATATCCAATATGGCTTGTACCTTTGACTGATCAGGTTCCACCCATTCACTTGTAACCTTATCTCCCAAGAAGGTCATCTCTGAAACACCAAAGAGGCACTTGTCTCTATTCAGTTTAAGTCCATTCTTGTTAACTCTCCACAAAAGTTTCTCCAGCCTTTCATCATGTTGTTGCCTTGTATTTCCCCAGACTACAAGGTCATCTATGTAGACTCTGGTGCCTTCCAGCCCTTCAATCAGGGACTCCATTGCCCTGTGGAAGATCTCTGGTGCTGATTTAATTCCAAATGGGAGCCTCGAGAAACAGTAATGCCCAAATGGTGTGTTAAGGGTAGTGTACCGGCTGCTTTCTGGGTCTAGCCTCAGCTGCCAAAATCCATGTGATGCATCCAGTTTGCTAAAAAGCTTAGCTCCTGCCATTTCACTCATTATTTCCTCTATTTCCTCTCTCTTAGGGATCTGATAATGCTCTCTTTTAATGTTTTCATTTAGATCTTTGGGATCAAGGAAGGCTCTTAAGGCACCTGTATTCTTTTTCTTGACACAAGAGTTCACCCAGTCTGTGGGCTCTTCCACTTGTTCAATGACACCCATTTGAGTCATTCTTTCAAGCTCTTTTTTCAAACTTGTCCGTAATGGAGCAGGCACTCTCCTTGGGGCATGCACCACAGGCACGGCATCATCCTTGAGCTGGATTTTGTAGGTGTAAGGCAATGTTCCATGTCCTTTGAAGACTGAAGGAAATTTACTGATAATGTCTGAACTTCCTTCATGCCCTTGGTGTTCCAGTCTTTTGCCTTGTTAGGCTTCTTTCATGGCGTCAGTATTAATCTGATAGATCCTCTTTACTAGTCCCAAGTCCTCAGATGTTTTATCTCCTAAAAGTGACTCGTGTCCATCAGGCACGATGGTGAACAAAATGTTATGCTGTTTGCCTTTTGCTGTCACTTTAAGTCTGCATCCACCTTTTGTTTGTATTGGCTGGTTATTGTAGGCCCTCAGCGGCGTGACTTTCTCTGTAAATCTTCTAGGCTTCTCAGTCAGTGCCTTGAAATCCTTCTCGTTGATCAAGTTAGCTTTGGCCCCTGTGTCAATTTTAAATGTTACCAATGGCCATTGACTAACAGTGGAGCAGTCCATTTATCATCTGTGACTGAACTAACACTTTGGCCAGTGTTATGTCTTGAAGACTGTGCATTGACATCTTCTTCATGTGACACCATCTTAATGAAAAATGTTTCACTTAGATCATCACTGTCATCTGTGTCGTCCTGCACAGTGTGTACTTTTTGTCCCTTGTTTTTGGAGAGACACATTTTTGCATAATGGTTTTGTCCTTTACATTTTGCACATTTTTTTCCATATGCGGGACATTGTTTTGGTCTGTGTTTCTCTCCACATCTCTTGCAAGTGAACATTTCATTGTCACATGTTTGTCACGGACCCGGTTCTGGAGGACTCGGGGGTCCGTGAGCAGTTTTGACTGTTGTTGTTGCTAGTATGATTATTATTTGGTGATGTGTGTTTTTTCTCCACAATGCTGTGTTAGTCTGTGTCCCACTCGTATGTATAGACAGGGTGTGGTTGTGCACGTGTGTATGTCTGCGGGTGTGGCTGGAGGATGGAGCACAGCCACCTGCAGGCCTGATGGGTGTGGCCCTGCGGGAGGACGGGCCACACCTGAAGTTCCTGCCACACCTGTTGGTGATCAGGCTCGTCGGGGGAGCTACTTAGGAGAGTGTTGGAGCTCCCACCGGCGCGGGATCATTGAGTTATCGTACCAAGTCAGTGTGTCAGCATATGTCTGTGCCGTTCGTATATGCCCGCTGAGGGTTAGTGTTGACGGCTGCTTCTATGGTTTCCCTGCAGGAGGAAGAGTGGTCCAGAAAGGCAGCACGCACAGGGAGTGCGGAAACACAACAGCGGGGAGCACGAGCACAGACGTCGGAGGGAAGCACGCACACGGGGTTCGAGGGAGCAATGGGGAGTTATTGTGTTTACAGCTTTTCACTGTAAATAAAGAGCACTGTTTGCATCGCAGAGTCTGCGTTTTGGGTCCTCCTTTCCCCACATCCCCACGGTCTGCCAGCCAGACCGTGACAATGTTTTGTTTTTGTTGTCGTTGTTTTTGAATTTACTCCATGGCTTTCTTTTAATCGACACTGCGTTCACTGCCTCATTTTCTTGTTGCGCTGCTCTTTGAACAGGCTCTCTAAAAGTCAGTACATGTTGTCGTGCTAGCTCACTGGCTTGACTTATCTTTATAGCACTTTCCAGCGTTAGTTCTGTTTCTCTCAACAGTTTCTCTCAGAGCTTCTTCTCATTAGTTCCAAACACTATTTGATCTCGTATCATAGAGTCTCTGAGATCACCAAAATTGCAGGACGGAGCTTTGATCTTGAGGTCTGTGACAAAAGTATCAAATGACTCACCCTGATGCTGTAAGCGTGAGCGAAAGACGTATCTCTTGTATGTTTTATTTTTCTTTGACAGACAGTGCTCGTCAAATTTCTTCATGACTTCATCAAAGTTATCTTTGTCCTCGGGCTGAGCAAACACAAAAGTGTTGAAGACCTCTATTGCTTCTGTGCCGGCGATGGTGAGCAGCATGGCTATTTTCCTTTCATCTGCCCGTCGATCCACTCCAACAGCTGCAATATACAGTTTGAACTGCTGTTTGAAAGTCCTCCAACTTGCATCCACGTTTCCAGTCAGTTTCAACGGACTTGGTGGTTTTATTGCATCCATCTAGACTTGTAGTCAAGACCGCCTAATCCGAGACCAAGACAAGACCAAGACCAGAGGGTATCGAGACCAAGATAAGACCAAGACCAAGACCGAGACAAAAAAAGTCTTTAAACTGCAGCCAGATCCTGCTTCGTTTACAGGCATATTTATGTGTTTTTGCTTTCGCACAGCCCTCCTCACCGCTGTCTACTGTCTCACTCACTTACTGAGAGGACAGACGGATGCTCCACTTGACTGTCCTGTCTCTCACCCTCTCTGTTTTTCACATAATGATATTATCCTATATCCTCGCATTTGATTGGCCACAATATGGAGTGATTGGAGCATAACTGAGCCACTTTGTGAGAGCTGAGCAGCGAAAGGAAATTAAGTGAGGGTAGAAATGACTGAAAGATTATTATGGTCTGTTTTGAGTTTTGTTCAAAAAAGAATGACTTCCTATATATATATATATATATATATATATATATATATATATATATATATATACACACACACACACACTTCTATATACATATGCAGGACACCTTAAACTAGTTTTTTAATTAAGCAGCAAGGCAGAACAAAGTCGGGCCTGTATCAAGACACGAGGACTACACCCCAATTCAACCAGACCCAGAACTGATCCGGAATTAAAACGACTACAACAGTAACCAAGACAGAACCAGAATCAGAACTAGATGATAGTAGCACTAAAAGTCATCATAGACCTGCACTACACTTATTTTTTAATTCTACCAAAGTACAATATTTAGATTGAGAAATGTTTATATAATTATTTAGCCTTGTTGTGCAAACAAGCTGCAGAACTTAATAAATATAGAATTTGAAAAGTAACAAATGGTATCTAAAAAGTTACACTAGGTACGAGATACATGTTCTGGTGAGTTTTGGCAAACAACCATTTGACTAACATGTCTGTCTCACCTGCTCTTGTTCCATCTCTGTTCTGTCGTCATTCTCTCTCTCCCTCTCTGCTCCTCTCTCTCTCTCTCTGTACCTCTCTCTCTCTGTACCTCTCTCTCTCTCTCTGCTCCTGTCTCTCTCTCTCTGTTCCTCTCTCTCTCTCTCTCTCTCTCTCTCTCTCTCTGTTCCTCTCTCTCTCTCTCTCTCTCTCTCTCTCTCTCTCTCTCTCTCTGTTCCACTCTTTCTCTCTCTCTGTTCCTCTCTCTCTCTCTCTCCCTCTCTGTTCCTCTCTCTCTCTCTCTGTTCCTCTCTCTCCCTCTTTGTGCTGACAATCAAGCCAAACACCAACATCATCAAATATACAGTTGAAACCAGATATTTATGTACTCTTCAGATAAAAACACCTTTTTAATTGTAACATCAAATCAGACTAAATGTTTATTTTTTAGATTGATAAATATAAAAAACATATTTGTTAACTTTAAGAGTAAAGAGAGAAACTGTCTGTATTTCTTAATTGCAAATGGCACCAAATTGTATTCAAAATTGAGCCACACTTATGGAGCTCCACAATTCTTCTCCTGGTGTTTTGGTTGACAGCTCTTGATTTTCCCATGTCACAGAAACAGGCTCTGTGTTTTGCCTTATATGCATCCACAGGTGTGCCACCAGTTTACTCACATGGACTCTACTAACCAATCAGAAGCTTCTTCAGCTCAGAATGGAATCGTCTGCAGTTTTCTTATTAATTAACAATAAACTTAGTGTATATGTACTCCTAAATTTGATGAAAGTGATTAAAATAGACAGCTCTGTCTCTCTTTATTCTGACATTTAACTAATTCAAAAGATATTTCAACATTTATTTATCTAAAACAAAAGTTTACTCTAAATTGATGTTTAACAGTAAAAAAAAGTTTTTATGTTTTCTCCCTAAAGTGTATATAAATATCTGGTTTAAACTGTGAATATACTGCTGTGTATTGAAATTCCTCTTGTTTTTTATAGATATACTGAACAACATCCAAAGCATAATATATAAAATAACATCTACCTGAGTTTCTTCTTTGAAAGAAGCTCCTTATGTCCATTGTTGTGTTCATCAGTACACAATTGAAACCGATTTAGAGAGTTTGTTTAGCCGTGGAGGGAAACAACTGAAAATATGAAATGTAAGCTAAGACTCTAAGCTAAGACTTTGTGAGTAGTTCTTAACTGAGCGGTGGTTTCCCTTAAGTGACAGCGACCTCCATTATTTTGTTTGGCCTGCCTGGGTATTGTTAATAGCAGCGTTGCTGTCTTTTTTTTGTTGAAGCCGTATAGTTGTTTTCTTTGTTGAAGTGGTCACTATCTCTTTGGGTTGACCTGTCTGATTTATCATTAAAGCAGCGGTGCTGTCTCTTTTTGTTGTTACCATTTATATGATTATTGAGGTATTTGATTATAATAAAGATTTATTTTATGTTAAATACCTCTGCCTGGCGTTCTTTTCATTTCACCCGGATCCAACTGTTACTGTCCCCCACCCTCATCGCCTAGCTTTTATGTGGGGACGTAACAAGGCGAACTGAAGAGGAGGACAGGGACAGGTGCTGCTAGGGTGAGACAGACGTCTCTCACGGAGTCCTTTAGTGCTGCAGGCAGGCAAGGTGTTCAAATAGTGCACAACTTCAGTTTTTTTTTATTTCTATATGATGAACTCTGCATTATTAAGTGATAAGAACAAGAAATCTGATGTCCTGTAATCATTATGATGCTACAATTTGAGATACAATAAATAAAATAAGTTTGTGCACAAAGTATCGGATCAGTATCGTCGATACCACCCTGAATATTACTTGGTATCCGATCGGAAAGAAAATCAGTGGTATCGCACATCACTAGTACCTAGTCAAACTTCACTTCTCCTCTGTCTGCCTAGCTCCGTTTCTCCAACAGCGCACTCTTAGGCAGCAGCTGCCCTGCCCCGCTTAGTGCCTGAGCTCGGATCATACCAATATTAGGGGGGGTTTACGCACAGTCATAAATTCCCACAGTGTGCACTATGTGCTTCGAATATTGTGTGTAGTTTTTTGCTTTATACAGTTGTCAGCCAGGCATCTAACTATGAAAAAAAATTACACTCCAAAAGACCCCGGGCTTCTGAAAAAACAACCCGGGCTTAAGCCCAGTAAGCCACCCCCCGCTCCGCCACTGGTGCTCAGTACCTTGAGAATATTCTTCCTGGCTCAAAATGACTTTATATGATTCATTAGATTTATGTTTGGCAGATTATAGGCCAGCATGTCATTCATAACCGTTTAAATTCCCGGAATTCACTTTTCGCCACAACACCAGTTTGCCTGTGTCGTGGCAAGGTAGGGATCAGCGACAGAATTTGCTTCCCCTGCGTCGGGAGTATGTCTGGTTGACTCTGCCTGCATTACAACCAACTAGATGAAGTAGTGATGTTTACTTTAGTAAAAATTGAAAGATGAGCGTCGTTACATTACCGTTCAGTTTGTGAGTTACAATCAGAAAATGATACATTTATTGTTCATTTATCGGACAGGATTATTTTTGACAAATCAAAGAAATTTTGCCCGATAATTACTTTTTTTCCTAGTGTAACTTCACTTCAAAGAGCTACAACTCAAACATTTCGGAGTAATAAGTCATAATAAGAAGTGCATCTGAACTAAAAATCAAGAATGAGTGATACTGTTTGTCAGTGATTTGGAAATTCTTTCCATTGCGTGCTTGCCACGCAGGGGAAACAAATTTTGTCGGGGATACCAACCTTGGCACGACACCGGCAATAAACAAAAGCTCTACCTCTGCTAAACTGTACATTACACACTTCAGAAAACACAGTCTGGTGTGAGGAAAATCAAAGCGATCGAGGTAACTTGTAATCTAGGTTAATACTACAGTGTGACCACTAGATGGAGACAGTGTCTGTTCTCATGGATAACGTGTTGAAGACCTGTTGCAAATTTGTTTCCAGTCCTATTCAAACTGTGATGATTTACAACAACTAAGAGACTAAATTAGAAATTAGGATTATGTTTGCAAATGGTATTCAGCAATCCACAAAAAACCCACCGGAAATCTGAAGGGGAAGTTCGTTTTACTGTCGCCTGGCTCTCATAAATGACATGAAGCAGCTTTTTGTGGTCAGTCATGGCAGGCACACAGCAAAACATCCTTCACTTTCTGATGCTTGGTAAGCAATAATTTCTATAATGTATAATACTTTTCTTTATGTTGTACGGAGATAGCATGAGACAGTCTTTAAGTCTCAGTGTTCAATGCAAACATTCATCATTATATTTGTTTTATTTATTTTTTTGCCAACCTTTGTCCTGTGTAATCTCACGTATTCTTCTTCAGTAGTTTCTTGCATCTTTGCCTTTCTCGCACCTGCAGCAGGTCAGTGTCTTCTCATGTGTTATACATACATGCTTAAATATAAAATTTTTATATTTTTAAAGGACAATATTATATATAGTTTATATTATGTGCTGATAGGTCCGATCAGACTAGCTGGGTCTGGTGCTCTGGAAGGGTTGAAGTCTATCACAGTGGCTCCTGGGGAACAGTCTGTGATGATGACTGGGACTTAAATGATGCCAACGTGGTCTGTAGACAGCTGGGCTGTCGGAAAGCGGTGAAGGTCACTTCATCTGCTGACTTTGGTCCAGGAAGTGGGAAAATCTGGCTTGATAATGTGGCCTGTTCAGGAACTGAAAGCTCTATAACTGAGTGTGGACACAGTGGATTTGGGACACACAACTGTGGACATGGCGAGGACGCTGGTGTTGTCTGTTTAGGTGAGATAATGTTCTAATAAATTGTGCTGAATAAATGTATCTTTCTCTGTTTAGATGAACAACTCTGTGACCCAGTCACTATAACTGAGCTAAACTGAATGGCAAGAAGGAAAGTTGGGCTGGGTTATTGGCTTTTGGCTTTCTTTTGGTTTCTTCAGAATTTAAATGATACAAAGTATGTTATCTTTCATAATCATTATTGTTGGTAAGTGTGTGTGATGGTTGCATGACCAAACAATAAAAAAGAAAACACTAACACTTTTTAAACAAATGTTCCTGTGACTAGGTGCCCATATCAGATTATCTGAGTCTGGGTTGAGTCAGTGCTTTGGAAGAGTAGAAATCTACCACAGTAGTGCATGGGGAACAGTCTGTGATGATGGCTGGGACTTAAAGGATGCTGAAGTGGTCTGCAGATCCTTAGACTGTGGTACAGCCCTGAGTGCCACTTCATCTGCCCTTTTTGGTCAAGGAAGTGGACAGATCTTGCTTGATGATGTGGCCTGTTCAGGGAGTGAAAGTTCTCTAACTGAGTGTCAGCACAGAGGATTCGGGACACACGACTGTAACCATGGTGAAGATGCGGGTGTCGTCTGTTCAGGTGAGCAGAAACACTGAAATTATAATATTTGTTTTCTTTGTTATTACTCATTAAACATTTTTAGTGTTTATGGAAAATAAATGAACTCTCGAGTAAAGCTTAAAAATAAGTACGTTCACATAGCAACAGCTTTTACACAAGTCTTCTTCACAGCTCCACCATAATCTGGTGGAGCTGGAGCAGTCGAGTGGTCAGCACCAGGAGATCTCATCAGGTCATCCATCATCATGTTAGTTAACTTAAAGTCTGGCCCTCATTTGTGCACACTTGGTTTCAGTTCCTTCTGCTGGACAAACTCCTTCAATTAATTAAATTTTTACACATGAACTGACATGCAGTTGTTCTTTACTTGTGCTTTATTTTTAGTCTTTTAACTTTCCTCTAACTAGTATAATGTTGACATCCCTTTATTTAAAGACAGTTATTATAGCAGATGAATGTCTAACATCTATCAGGTTACTTTTCCAGCTTCATGCTAACTCATGATGGTATGTCTGAGATTTCAGATGCTTCTTGTAGGTGATAAACTCAAGATTAATTTTATTTGATCGATCAGCGTAGTACAGCCTCACTCCTTCAGTTTTGATTTGTGAATTAGCTAAGGCTCGGCTAAGGTTAGCATTTGGAGATCTCATTATAATGGGGTTTGACATACTTGTTTTTTTACATCCTTTTTTGTAGAGAATGTCAACATGTGATTACTACTTGAAAGTGTCACTTTGATGCTGCACAGCTTACATGTTCTTCCAGTGATAGTGTGGGCTGTTTCTTGCTACTCTGGCTTCCTCCCAAAGACATGTATATTGAGTTAATTGGTAATCCTAACTGATTATATTGGGATCAGTGGAATATGATTATATTAATTGCCCTGCATCTCTTCAAAGCAAAAGATATCTAATAGTTAATAATAATAATAATAATGATGATAATAATGATGATGAGAAGAAGAAGAAGTAGAAGAGTGGGCTGCTTATTAAAGTCTGTGACCTTTTGGAGTAAGATGTCTCAAAAACTGAAAACATTGCTAAGGCTGTCACTTATGTTTATGTCTTAACATTTTTTCAGATTTTAGATTTTTCTTCCTGCTCACCTCTCATTTCCCCCTTGCCTTAATTTTGTATTTTGCATTTGTATTTCCCTCTTTTTATTTTTAATACATGCATGCATGCCTCTTTGTGTGCTCTGCATTTTCCTTAAGATAATATAACAGAGGTTAAAACATGAACAGAGTGGATTTCAAAGCTTGTCAATATGGACGATGAAAACAAGCAGCTAACAAATTTATACTCTATGCTGTCATAAGCTGCCCTTTACCTTTCTTTGTTTATCAGAATATATATATCGAATATATATAAATATGTGTGTGTGCACGTGTGTATGTAGCAACAATGCCAAATATTCTAAGTCAAAGTTCATCAGTGCTGCAGATTTTTGGTGGTAAGAGAAACCGAAGGGTTTTTGCAAAAGAGGAACTAAAGCTGATTTGGGTGAAAACTACATGTTCTAGACTGACAAACTAAATAAGATGAAATACATCACACCGATGGTCAGAAATTTATTTTAAGGAAAAATGGAACGTGTTCATTCTGTTTTAGTGTCCTTGCTGCTGCTGTTTTAATACAGTCAATCCTTCTGCTGCTCCACTAGAAAAAAACACCATCTCCAAATTATTTTAAAGACTGTGTAATCATTAGTGACTTTTTGCAGTTAACATTTACATGTGTGTGTGTATATATATGTATATACACACACACACACATATTTGATTGCCGGTGCAAATTCTGTCATTGATCATGGTGATTTTCTCATTTCATTCACTGAAGTTTGTGAAGTTTCAAAACAAGATGTTCGAGTTAGGTCAAAGCTTCGACTGTAAATTTAGCATCTAGACCTAATTTCTATCGAGGACACTCAAAAGAATAACTGTTATGTAATCCTGCAGTGATTTGTTAATTTGGCTCAATTCCAGCAATTGACACCTTCCCTGCACGTTTTTAAAACTAGATGTGGGGAAAGCAGCAATATCAGCCCATTGTAGAACAAAACAGAACAGCCTACAATGCCAGCAGGCATGATATTGATTCTTGAAAGAAAGCTTGAAAAAATAAAGTGGATGTGATAGTGGGTTGCAAAGTGGCTTGCAGTGAGAATGTCACTAAATGTTACTGTGGGGCGATCGTGGCTCAAGAGTTTTGTAATCGGAAGGTTGCCGGTTCGAGCCCAGACTTGCATAGTCTCGGTCGTTGTGTCCTTGGGCAAGACACTTCACCCATTGCCTACTGGTGGCACGAGTGTCCGGCAGCCTCGCCTCTGTCAGTGCACCCCAGGGCGGCTGTGGCTACAATGTAGCTTGCCATCATCAGTGTGTGAATGGGTGGATGACTGGACGTGTAAACAATATACAAATACAGGCCATTTACCATTTGTAAAGAGAATTGCTAGTTGGATATGTAAACTGGTATCAGTTGAGCCATATGGATTGTTATTGGGATTAGCTGAGGACATCGGTGTAGCTTGACTTTGTGATCTGTTAAAACTCACACTATTCTTTTTGTTTGGACTTTTCAGCGAGTCTCCCAAAACCCAGCATCTCTGTAAATGAAGGTCAGGTTAGCTGGGGTCAGAATATCAGCATCACTTGTTCCGTCTCATCTGAGTTCTTAGATGGAACTTTCACCCTCAAGAAAACCTCAAGTAATTTCAGTCAGACTGAAACAGGATCCCGATCTGCTACCTTCAATATCCACAGAGTGGACTTCAGTGATAAGGGACTGTACCAGTGTCAGTATGAGAAACGCATTTCAAGTAACACATTCAGCTCCCCCCTCAGTGACTCTGTCAGAATCTCTGTTACTGGTAAGAAGAAATACACTTTCCTGAACACCATGTTGCATTTGTTTTCTATAAATAATCAAAGGGTAGTCACTCAACTACCAATATATTTAATATTGTTTGGGTTTTTTTCTTTTCAGTAAGCAAACCCAATATCTCCATCAGTCCTGCTGGTGAGGTGACCTGGGGTCAAAACATTGGAATCACTTGTTCATTCTCAACTCAAACTTTAGGTGGAACGTTCATTCTTATGAAAACATCAGATTCATTCAACAGGACCCAAAACTCAAACACAAACTCTGCTACCTTCAATATTCCTGAAGTAGACTTTGATGATGAGGGATTGTACCAGTGTCAGTATCAGGAAAGCGGCCCAAGTCAACAATTTTACTCCCCAACAAGTGACTCTGTTAGGCTCTCTGTTACAGGTAAGAAAACAAATGATAGCATGTAGTATGTATGATAGTCAATAATTAATAGCAATGTATATAAGAGGATACTGCAGTAGTTCTTTCTAGTATTTATGACAGCAGTTGCTGTTTTATAAAGTTTCTGACTGCCTGACGAAATGCTCTCAAGGCCCACAGTACTGAGGACTAAACACAGACTACTGGAAACAAACTATTACACACTGTGGAGCATTTAGCAGCTAAAAAGAGCTAAATGTTAAGTTGGGGCCTAAAAGAGTCAATGGTGGAATTTCATTCACCAGGTCACAAAAAACAGTAACACTTGAAAATAATGTCACACTGTTAGTAAAGTATTAGTAAGTGCGTAACTCATCATTTATAAAGCACTACTCCTCATTAGTATGTAACTTATAAATACAGATTTAAATTTTTATTCATGATTAATTCAGAAATTCTAAGTATTATTATTATTATTTAGAGACACACACACACAAATATATACATATATGTATATATATGATTACGATTTTTGTGAGTGTATTAATTGTGGTTATTTTTTTATTGTAAATTAAGGTAGTTGCTAGTTGTTAGTTTTGTGTGTATTTTAAGTATTTTGTGTGGTCTTCTCTAAAGTGAGGATAGTGGTGCAGTGGTTAGCACTGTTGCCTCACAGTGGGAAGGTCCTGAGTTTGACCCCAACATCTAGCACACCCTTTATTTGTGGAGTTTGCATGTTCTCCCTGCATGTTTGGTTCCTCCTGGTTTCCTTGCAGTATCAGTGTATCATGAGGGATACTTGATATTTGTGAAGCTCTTTGAAAAACTCACTATTGCCTTGTGATCACCTTACTAGTCTTAGTATAATGAGGCAAAGCTACCCTGTGGCTCCAGCTGTCCAGTGTATCTTTTATTCCTAAATCCACCTTATAAACTATGGTTTAGACTCTGGTCTTAACTACATGTCAGTATTTTGCAAACCTCGGGGGGATTATGTTTGTAACTGGCAATAAATATTTACATGTCCTGTATGTCTTTGTTCTTTGTCTGTGTCATTTATCTGTTGTGAAGATAGCTGAGACTTGTTCGAGTCTTCAGCTACTTTCATTTTTTTTCTAAATGCTTTATAAGGCAAGTCGTCCCTTTACTCGTCACACAAAATACTTAACAACTAGTAACTGTCTGAATTAACCATGAATTACAGTATGATAATAAAGTGTCTGTTAACACACTCACAAACAGTTCAGTTCATCTTTAAAAGCATTGAGTAATACGTTACTAATGCTGCACTTAAATGTCTTAAACATTACAAAGTAAAGAAAATCATGATCTTAATCTCAATCCGTTTTCACACAGTGAGACTGCAGAGGCCCAGCATCTCCTTGACGTTTCCTAATGCAGGACTTGTCTGGGGTCCTGAAGGTGCACAGATCACCAAGGGTTACAGCTTTGTCCTCACCTGTTCCATTAACTCCACATTTTCCAGTGGACATTTTATTCTCAGCTTCTCTGGCTCCAACCTCACAGAGCCAGCAGTCAACAACTCAGCCTCCTTTAGTTTCCCTGTAGCTGAGTATGAACAGCAGGGCAACTACAGCTGTGTGTACGAGGTCACAGTGTCCACACGGACATTCAGATCTGCTGAAACTGCACCGATTACTGTCATCATTAAATGTAAGTACACTGTTAAATATATGTATTTTTATTTTTTACTAAGAAAGAAGAATCATAAATATCACTGGCAATTCTACTGGGCAGTATTTTTCCCTCAGACGTCTCTCATTCTATTAATTTCTAAATTTGTATGCATTTAAAAAGAAAGAAAAGGAGAAGCAGGTATAAGTCAGAAGGCAGTTCTGATATAGAAACAAAACTGAACAGAAACAGGAACAAGCACAACTGATAATATATCCTAGCAAAGCAATCCTTTGCTATTTGTATTTGCTTATACACGCTCTGGACCAGAGATGTCAAACAAATCGACATGGGAAAGACTCCAATCTGGCATAAATTTTAGACTTTATCTGAATTTTCATAGACTTTTTAGCTTGTCCTACTGACAAAGGTCTCACCCACAGTCATTCATTACTACATCAAAGTAATTAAGTAACAGATAAACAATTAAATAAAAAAGTTTGGGTTTTGTCATTGTATACTACAGAAAAACTGAGACATATTGTTGAACTTGCACTTCTTTTTCTTATATTGAAATATTGCAGGGATTAAATGTACAATAACTTTTGTACACTGACAGAGTTTCATTGTTTCAACCCACTTAATATGAGTGTGGGCTGTATTTGGCTTCCGCTGTAAAATGGGTTTGACATCCCTGCTCTGCATTAACAACCTAAATGAGAAGCAGTTCATTTCAGTGGGACAGAATGTGTTCTAATAGACAAATGCTGTCCTCCTAGTGTCTTTGATGCCGCTGGTGTCCTCTGTATCTGTTGTAATCCTGCTGCTGCTCCTGCTGCTGCTCTTAGCAGTGTGGCTGATCCTCAGAAGAAAACGACAACACAAGCAGCCTGCAGCTCTCATCCAAACTCAAAGTGTGTACTCACCAAGAGACACAATTTTAAATGATTACAAGTTTAACTATATATTCACATTGTTTTCCTTTACGTGTGTTTCAGTGGTTGTCCAAGTTGGGAATGACTACACGTGGGGAGACAATGAGGGCGATGAGGAGGTCTATGTGAATGTTGATCTGCATCAAAAAATAAAAGGTGAAGCTACAGGAGAGGATGGAGACTTGAGCGATGACTATGAGGAGTGTGATTTTAAGGAAACAGATCCCAGTGACTATTACAGATGTCCAAAAGAGGCCTGTATGTTTGTAGACAATCACAGGGAAGAAGATGATGATGAAGAGAAAACTAGTCATGCAGAAAATGTCTTTGAGAATGTATCCCCTCCATCACCAGTTTATTAACATTCATAACAACCTGAATCGCATAAACATCCAAAATACAACCACACCGAAAATACCTGCAGGCCAATAAATGTTCACCAGTGTCGTATGGGTTCTATTTCTTCAATATACCATTCTTTGTAACAATATTTCCCTGATATAATGAATGGTATTTAGCAATTAATCTTGTATTATGTGGTCCAAACTGAAGTACTATAAGTACTTTTAAATTACAGTTATTTTCGATTCCTTGTGGCATGAAAGTTAAAGGAATCATCTTCGGCCCAATGCCTTTGGTGGTCACCTGACTTCACAATATCCTGATCTGTGGGTTTGATATCGGTTCTTATTTAAAGGTTCCCCTTCTGGATCTCTGCAGGCTGCATGTCAAAGCTAAATGTGAAGGGTGTGTGGGGGGAGGCTCAAATGATCGTAAAACTGTTTATCGAAGTGTATCGTTAAAATTGGGCTTTGTCCCCTGAGGTTCTTGTCATGTCTGCTCCTTGTTCATGACGCCCAGTTTCAAAATATCAGGAGAAAATTGGCAAAATTGCTCACCTTGAAGCTTTATAGTGGGACTAAAACCAATGGGTGATGTCAACCGTTCTAAGGTTATCCTTTCCTCTAACATTAAAACATTTTCTTTACACTGTAAGAAAACATTAGTTTTTTACCCTACATATTGAAATCCTCTTATTCCAAGTAGCCTTTGACAAACACCACTGAACAATTTAGGTTCAAAAAACTGTTTGACTTTTTTTCACCCTTTATAATCTTACAAAGAGTGCATCAGTAATGGATGGAAACATTCTTTTAAACAACCTTTCCTTTGAACCTTTACTTTTTTTTTTCATTTTATTGAGTCATACTGTATTTTATATTTGATCTTGGACGCGAATCTGGGTTGGCTTCATTTTAAAATGTACAAGTCTGAGCCTGAATTATTGTTTTTCAATGCTTTTTGTTTTTATCTTCATATATTATTCTATTTTCTTGGTGTATATATCTAAAATAAAATAAAAAAGGTTTTATGTTGCATGCTACTGTACACGTCAACATTACATTATACTCTGTGCATGATACTCAAATACTTTTCCAAGGCAAACCAGAAATTATGTATTGATATTTTGGTAAAGTTATAAACACCCTGCAAATACTTTGAATAAATTCTTACAAAATATTTAGTTTCATCAGGATGTTATTGCAGACACTCACATTAATACAACCTTGACTGGTCTTAATTTGGATGTTCTTGTAGAGCCATGAATAATAAGCAGGCTGATCTGGGTGGTGTAATAATATCTTAGTCATTTGGAGATGCAGATACAGCAGCTATCCAGAGTCTCCACTTCTATTTCTGACCTTGGCATCCTTTGGTTTACTGACATACTTCTTTATTTATGCAGCAGCCCCGATGATTCAAAGCTGACTTGAACATTATTCCATATGTGTTCTTCTGTATATCTTTGTTCTTGTGAACAGATCTTTTGGCTTCATTATAAACGGGCACAATGCCTAAAGTTACCAGAGAGCTGAATTTAAATAACTTTTTTTTTAAATGACAGAATACTTAACTCCATAAAACCTTTTACAGCCATTACACACATCAAGATAATTAGTTGGCATTTTGTATCAGCAGACTGTACCAAGAGTACCAACCAATCACATTCAAACTTGTTTCTGGTTTGAACCAATGATCTGACAGTCTGATGCCTACAAAGCCACAAATACATATGACACAGGGTCCTTGTAATGTTCACAAGCAGCGCTCACATACACACAGTGTGGAAATGTTAGCACTCTGAGCTCATCCTCAGTGATGAGGCCCTGTAACCTGAGACAAGACAGACTCTGTTTATAATACAAGCTCAGCTCTGAGCAACTGCTGAGGTCACTTGTTGGCTGTCATTTAATGTCTGATAAATTAAAATGTACGCAGAGCACACAGCCTGACACACAAAAGATATTTAGAAAGAAAAATTCCAAGATACTCATGTAGCATATGCTAGTTAGCTTAGCATAGCATAAAGGAAGGAAACGCTGGATATATTGAAAAGTAGTCTAACTTTACCCACCAGTTACTGCAGAGAAAGATGATTAAAAAAAATAGGATTCAATATATTAAACTATAACAGTTTAAAATGGCAGCGCACTGGTGCATTGATTAGCACTGCTGTCTCATATCGGGAAGGTTTGAATCCACCAGCAGGCAGTCTTTGTGTGTGGACTCTCCATGTTGTGCTTGTATGGTTTAAGATAAGATAAGACTTTATTGATCCCATGGCGGGGATATTTGTGCGTTACCTCAGCTCAGGTACAGATAGCAGAAGAAAAATAAGCAAACAAATACAAAATAAATAAGATAATACACGATATACAACAGCAGCATACACAGTATGTGATTATGGATAGAGGGTTGTGGAAATATACAAAAAATAAATGTAACTACTTACCACTACTATTATTACTAAATACCCGAGTAATAGATATATATAAGTATCTAGAGTATAGACGTGTACTCAGGGTCTCTCTGGGTACTCCAGCTTCCACCCACAGTCGAGGGGATGAAGCTTTATTAAACAATATTGTTAAACGTTTCAACAGTGAAGGCACATTGAGATGCAGTAAGCATTACTTTTACATTAACATGCAACTAAATCTTCATGAATCAATGTTCAGACGTTACCTAATAATGTAACATGGTCATGTGAAATTATTAAATATTATTAACAGTGCCTTTCACTGTGTTATAACATATCTTAAAATTAAAGTGTTTATATGCATTTCATACAACCTGTTTGTATGCATATTTGCTTCATGTTTTGTTTTGGGGTTTTTTTTGTATTTTGGAGTTTATTTTTGCACCATCCACCTGTAAGGAGAAGCATTGGAGGATGACCTTTGCTGTCTTTACTTCAGTCAAAATAAAGATATCTAGGCACTGAAATCTGAGCTTGTTATTGCCTCTTTTTTTCTTACATACTGCTATGATACTTACTTTAGTAAAATGTGTTGAATTTGCCATAATTTAAATCACAGTTATATCGAGTCAACAAATCATAACTTTTCAGCTGACTGCTATTTGTGAAGTTTGGACAAATAAAGAGCACTATTTCCATTAGTCAGTTCTGAGTGATGGAAGTAAAATGTTGCGCAAAACGCATTTGTGCAGTTTTAGTTTTTTGACATTTACTGGCACCATTTAAAGAAGTTACAGATTTTGAGCACATAAGTACTTTAATTAAAGAGAAGCCATTTTGGCCTAGAGATGATCCAACGTTTGTCAAGTACAAAAACACAATTCAATAAGATAATGTTTTATTTGCTTTAGTGATCATTTATTTCCTCACTTGTAATTACTGGTCTTTTCATTCCAGTTAAGTTTCATTTTGTATCTAATAGAAAGAGGTTCAACACTGCTAAAAGGAGTTTACATTTTTGTACTATAAGGTTTGTGGCTTCCATTTGTAACTGAATTCTGTTTGAGGCCGTCTGTCTGTGTTTAGATGATATAGCTTTTCATTTGCAGCACGATGGTGCGGTGACTGTCACTGTTACCTCACAACAAGTAGGTCCTGGGTTCAATTTCACCATCTATGTGGAGTTTGCATGTTCTCCTTGTCGTGGGTACTCGAGCTTCCTCCCACAATCCAAAGACACGTGGTTAGTGAGGTTAGGTTAACTGGTGATCCTAAATTACCCATAGGTGTGTATGCGAATGGTTATCTGTCTCCCTGCGTTAACCCTGCGACCTGTCCAGGATCATACTAATCATTCTTTTGTCACAGTGAATTGTTCACGTCTACTTATCCCTGTTCAACTTAAAAGAGCACTGAGCACACAGTGTAGGGTTCTTCTTCACCATGTGTCATAAAATGAGATGACCACTTTAAACTCATAACAAATTGTCAAAGAAGCAAATAAAAACATGTGATCTTATATTAGCCTCACTATGTACAAAATAAAAGTAACAGGAAGGATTTTTTTCCCATTATTTTACATGGTATTAATTATGTAAACCTTGACCTTAGTTTTTTATTTACAGTAAATAAAGAGGAAATGAAAAATTGCTAACAAGCTGCTATTTTCCCAGAGAGGAAGAAGAAGAAAACTAGCAGGACAGCAAACAAGGTGATTATATAAGTATATATAGATATACTATTATTAAAGGAATTTATTTTAAACTAATAGCTATGATTGGACCATAATCGTGGTTTAATGTAAAAGAAGAGATTGTATAATGTGTTAAAAGGTAAACATTAGGCTAAACCTCTTTTGATTTACTGGGGCAGCCCTTCATTCTGAAACGAGCTTTAGCTCCTGTCCTGTTAAACCAGCTTTCTTCTGATGAGCTACTTCTCACGAACAGCAGGTGGGTGGGCCTTCTGTGCACAGAAGTCCACAAACTGCTACAAGAATATTTCAGATTTTAAAATATTTACATTTTTGCTAAAATATTTCAGCAAGACTATTTCATAGGATAAGTATGTATAGATATACTTTGCATGACTTGTTTGGGATGTTTTGGATTTGTTTGTCTAATTCACCATTACATTGGTAATTAACCTTCCTGTAAAGTACATCACCCACATGAGAAGTGACACTCTGGGAAATGTGATCTCTCCTTATTTAGAGAACATTTTAATCCCAAAAAGCTAAAAGCTTTAAGGGGAACAGCCCTTACTGTGTTGCCAGGTTTAACCACTTTTTGCTCACAGTGGTTGTGCTGTGAAGCAGACATGCAGTTTAACTTCCATGTCACACAAACCTTTCTTTAGTGATCAGGAGAGAACCATAATAATGTAAACAATAATGTATCACTAAAAACGAATAATCTGTCATTTCTTTATCAGTTCAATTTCAGCTATAATGAAAATGGGTTGAAATGATTAAAATTGTTTTTTCAGCATGAAATAAGAAAACAGGGCAACCACCAAAACAGCTAGTCCACTGATTACGTCAAACAGATAGCAAACCAGGTTTCAGGAGAAGAGATGTCAGATGGATGTGCTCATCTTTGAACTTAGCATTAAAACTGAAAATACTCTGGAGATGAAAATACTCTTCAAGATATGTTCAGATAACCTCGAGTCCACATTCTAGTTATGGTCGGTTAGATCAATCAAGACTGATTCTTCAAGATTAGGCAGTCGATCAAAGTAAGAAATGATCATGATGTCTCTAAGTGGGAGAAGAATAAATCTATTTGGAAGGTGAGAACTCTCTTAAACAAAACATAACAAGGCTGCCTCAGTCTGCTGTGGCCGTGGACAGAGGATTACTGTAACTGGTGGGTGTCCTGTTTAGCAGTTGAGAAACCAAATCCCACAGCTTCAGAGCCCTAACTTAAGCAATACTTCTTATCCATAAAGAACTTTTGATGTTGTCATTTTGCCCTAGTTTTGGCTCTTCAAAGACTGATATGAGCTTTCATCTTCTAGCTCAAATGTCTGGCCCTCTATTGGCTTGTCTCTTGAGAGTCTTACTCCCCTTACACAGTTCTGGTCAAAATCCTGTCTCCCTCATACAGCTCTCATATACCATTAATGACATGGCCTAACAACACAGCTTTAGATTTAGGTGAGCATTGGGTGCAGAGAATGGAGTTAAAGTTTTGCTTTGTTGATATTCAGGAACAGTTTAGAAAATGTTTATACAGGAATGTTTTCTGTCAACCACAATTCATGAATCCAAAGTTCCTATGGTGTCTGTTCACTGATCACCTCTGCCAGCCAAGCCACGTGAAGGTCTTTGCTGGTGTTATTGGCCACATTCAAACATTAAATATGTCCACAGTCACACATTCAAACATTAAATGTTTGAATGTGTGACTGTGTAACTGTAATTTACAAGCTAAGTCAGTTAAATGCAGCTAATGGCATGCTATTCAGGTTACTCTGATGTCCTTAACAAGTGTTCAATCCAGCACACTGTAGTGCTTTTAGAAAATAGTAACTTTAAGTTAATTTAGTTACTAGGCAGAAATTCATTTTGGTTATAGTAAAAAAGAAATATTAGAATTTTGTGTTTGCTTTTAACATAGAGGTGAATAAAGTCTTTTAAAAGGTGTTGTGTCATTATTTACTTCATCCTACATACTCTCAGTGAGACAGCACACTTTCAAAGTCCCAGTCTGGGTCACTTATGAGGAATGACAAATCAGCATATTTTCTCCAGCAGTATCATGGCCTTGTGCATACAAACCCAAACAGGCTATGACCATGTGTTGTCTTTAGCTTTTTGATTAATGGCAGAGTATTCCTGACTTCACTGGCACATGTTAGCAAGCAGCACTGAGCTCATAGAGCTTAAATAGCACGGTGGGAGGGCCGGGACAGAGCAGCTGGGGTATATAAAGGACTGCTGTGTAGATTCCCAAACTAAGAGAAGAGTCAATACGGAAAAACTGAGGAAGCTTTCAGTTCTCACTGGACCCTGAAGATATCTAGTCAGAGGCAGGAACCTGCAATCAAAACAACACTGACATCATGTCCCAGCACGCAGCCTTGACCAGCTTGTTTGGCGATGACCCTTTCTTCAGTCATGAACGGGTGCTGTGGCCTCTCAATATTGAAGCCCTGTCTTCTCTCCAGCGAGACTTCTTTAACCGGAGAGCCAAACTAGCTGACAGCCTCCTGAGCCAGCTCTATGATGGGCCCCAGCTGCTCAACTTCAACCAGATGCCCCTAATGCCTAACACATTGAAGCGGTATGTACAGTAGCCCAATTTTACTAGTGGATATACCTGATTTGGGGTTTGTTCAAACCTACAGATTTGGTTTTAACTTAACCATCCATAAGATCACCACTGATCTGCCTAGAGTTATGGCATGTTTTAGCCACATGCTAAATACTAAAATGCTAAAAGTGGTAATGAAGTCTTATACATTGTTGGCATCAGATTTTCTACTAAAAGATATTTTATTTGGCTTTTCTAAACAGGTAAAGAATCTATTAAAAGGGTAGAATGCTACCTAAGATCTACTCCTATCTTAAGCTTAAGCTTTTTTGGATTGTCAATGATCAGTTTAGACATTCAAACATTTGGGGTTTTATAAAAAATTGAAAATTCTGTAAAGAAAAGAAAAGATACGATGATGATAAAAATAATAAATAAGGCAAGCTTTAGCAGAATCCAAACCCTACCCCAAACACAACTATAAAAAGGTTAACAGCCTTTGTGGGTCCGGAGCAATGATGGAGAAATTTTTTCTAATACTGATTCACTTTCAGGCTGAGTGATGATGAAGAGCAGCAGAGAGAGCTTTCCACTACAGAGACCCACAAGGAAGTCCAGCCAGCTAAAGAAAACAACGGTGACCTCCTGGTGACACTAGATGCTCGCGGTTATGCCCCCAGTGACATCACTGTCAAGCTGGAAGGCCGGTGTCTGGCGGTCGTAGCCATGAAGGAGGCCGGAGCAGAAGAGAGCCAGTCCTGCTCTTCCTCATCCTCCTGTGCGTCCTTCTGCTCCTCTGCATCTTCTCAGGCAGGGTTCGCCCAGAAGATCGACCTGCCTCCTCACCTGGATCTGTCCGGCCTCTCCTGTTCCCTGATGGATAACGGACAGCTGCGTATCCATGCCCCTGTGGCTAAGCAAACAGCTGGAGAGGAACGCCAGGTACCCATTCGTTTCAGGACATCGCTGGAGTTTCCCATCAAAAAGGACGACACAGAGGAAGAACAAAGAGACTAGTGCATATGTGCCCCCCAAAACACACACACACACACACACACACACACACACACACACACACACACACACACACACACACACACACACACACACACACACACACACACGCACATTTTTGATGAGTTTATTTATATACACCCTTCCACAACAAAAAGACTCTACAATGAGTAATGTTTACAATTATTAGATAAAGACAACTTTTTATTTTATAACAATGTGCAATTTGTATCAACTGTAAAAATGAAATAAAGTGTCAAATGGAAAATAATATCATATAAAATTGGCTTTTGCTGAGGACTACTGTGACCACATGATGGTGCCAACAGCCTACTCACACGAGGAGAATGAAGGAGTAAAAAGAAGTCAGCAGACACAGATGGAGGAAGAGAACAAGAAGAATCCTAAAAGCTGGCATTAACTCCCCTAAGGTGGCTGAATTAGTACCCTTAAAAGGTTCAAGTGACATTTGGTTTCCTGGGGCGAAGTTATTTGCCGGCGTGCTGGAGCTGGTGACAAACAAAAGGAGCAGTTTAACATTTTATGAGTCCTACCCTGAGGGTGTCATGATAGAGAAGAGAAGAAATAAAGGCATTATTAGAAAAGGTGAACAGAATAGAGTGAAAGGGAACAGAAACATTGGCAGTTTCTGAGGGATCAGTTTAACCAAATCCTAACCTTACTTTTTCTTTTCTATGACAATACCTTTAATTTGTTTTTTTCTTAAAGATCTGCTGCCAATGCAAATAAGGTAACTAAATTTACTTTATGCTACTAACTTGGGCTTTAGGAAAACTGCACAAAAGGTAATATCTTCGCCAATACCCTACCAGACATAACCAAAATAAGAAGATAACATTATTAGATTACTATTATTAACAATTGTACCACATGAGTCAATGAGACTTTATCAGAATGTTGCAAATTTATTAAAAATCAGGAAATCTTTAAGAAAAGTTTCTTTATGCTTTGATGTGCTATTCTAAAATTTGGTCTTCTTTGGTTTAATTATTCTTGTAGTTGTTGACATTGCCAACAAAGACACACACATTTGTGTATGAAAGGTCAAACAATTGCACTGCATGCCAGGATGAAAATCAATCCACAAAGTCCAAAGCACTCCCTGAAGACTTCTGCAATTATCTGTAGTGAGGTATAGATCAGGTCGAGGGTTAAGATCTATTTCTGCACCCTTAAGTGTTTCCTGAAGCATGGTGCTCTTGATAATTCTAAAATAAAAAATATTAGTGCTCTGTAGAGCTAAGTTTAACCTCGATAGAAGAAATAACCAGACGGATGACTATGAGGACTAAATCAAGCCTTTGTAAAAACAGAAAAAAACAGAATTCAGGAATAACTATGTCCTTCACCAAACCATACTGAATTGACCTCATTAAGTATCTGTGAAAAGATCTGCAAATGACGCTTCACAAATGGTGCCTTTTTACCCTGATTAAATGTCACAAAATGGGGCAAACTTTTCAAATCTTGGACGAAAGAGGCTGTAGAGACCAATCCAACATATTTAAGGTTGTTGTAGGGACATCTTCAAAGTGGATGAAAGGTCTTACATAGACTAATGGATTACTGAGTATAAAAACAGCTTTTTCTCTGTTTTATTGAAGCTGACTCTCACAGATCGACAGATACGTACCAGGTCATAGCAGTAGTGAGATAGGTCTCTCATTCCAGCTCTTCACATATTTGACTCTTGTAAAAGACCACTTGGCATCTAATACAAACACATAACAAACATAACAAAACAAAGTACATGCACACTGGGAGCACATGAACTCCCATTGCTGACAAACAGAGACGTTTAATGACAGAATGTCAGAAGACATGAAATTTGACATTTGAATTTCCACAGTTCAAAATTCTTTATTTCTTTTTTTTAATCCTCTCCTCTCTAGCAGCTTTTGCAATCAGTATTAAGATCTGATTGTGCTGTTGTGCCAAACACATTTTGCTTTTCCAAGATCAGCTCTGTAAATTCTCTATAGGCAGACTGGACTTCCCAGCATGGGCCAAACTGCCCTATGCAGCAAGGCAACAAAGAGGGCGCAGACCAGCCCAGTGCAAGGAAGCACCCAGCCAGAGACCAGGCGAACCCAGGCACCAGATCCCCATGCCCCACTCGCAGAGCCACCCAGAAGAGGGTTGAGTTCATGTTTAGGCATAGAGAATGATCGCTCTGAATTTGAGTGGTAGCGGCTAGCATAGACCAAAACTCTTTGTAAAACCATCTGGTGCTGGGGCTTTATCTTGTTAAGGAATTCTGCAATGTCAGCGTCGGAAGGATTAATCTGTGATGAGTTTAAAGCTTATAAAAATCTTTCAAATATTTATTTGTATATTTATATGTTGTTGGTCATGAGCA
Source organism: Aulonocara sp. 'chitande type north' Nkhata Bay (assembly GCF_057382095.1). Classification (NCBI taxonomy): domain Eukaryota; kingdom Metazoa; phylum Chordata; class Actinopteri; order Cichliformes; family Cichlidae; genus Aulonocara; species Aulonocara sp. 'chitande type north' Nkhata Bay. Next base: position 1,935,255 of record NC_141347.1, on the reverse strand, counting down.
AGGATCCCAGTGGAATCCTTTAAAGAATAAATACTTGTTGTTGTTTTTTTATTTAGCTTTAACTGGTTAGTAAGTTTTTCAAACCCAGCCTTTGCCTTAATTGTTTTATTTAGTTCTACTTCTCGTTTTGTCAGGTTGGTAATTATATGCTCTTGTGGTGAGGCAGCACAGGCAGATTCTAATGATTTCAGTTTTTGTTCTAGTTCTAATACGATTAGAAAGCACTTTCTCCTTGTTGTTCTTATGTGAACAGTAAGATAATATTTTGCCCCTCATTACTACCTGTCCTGTTTCCCATAGAACATGTGTTGATGTCCCTGCTAGGTCATTATCTAAATGTATTGCCCATTCCATTTTGAAATAATCTTGTCTTGTTCTTTAAATAGTGATGTATTAAATCTCCAGCTCCTAATTAGTGGTGTGACTCTTTTCTGTGTCAGACAGATAAATACTAGTGTATGATCACTGATAGTGATAGAATGAGTGTTTTTAATAACGGAGCTGGAACTAAAAAGTAGTCTGAGCGACAGTGTGAGTGGTGTACTGGTGAAAAGAAGGTGTAATACTGAGAGTGGCATCACAAAGACCAAACTCACAGCCACATCCTTTGACTCACTGCTGTACTGAGACAGGTTGAAGTTTCCTCCTATTATAAGTGTGGTGTTAGAGTGATCTGAAGGAAAACCCATGTCTTCACCCTGCCTTTTGACACCTTGTGAGATGTGGGGTTTTTTAAAGATTATTTTATTTTATTAGTTCATTGTATGTTTTTTATACTGTTTTTATTTTTTATTTACTCTGTTTTGTTTTCTCTATTGTTCTTTACTTATTTCCCGTACTTTGGTCCTGTGCTGGCTGTTATAAAGTGCTTTATAAATAAAGTTGGATGGGACTGAGAGTGAAAAAAGAAGGTATAAACAAAGGAGGGGTCATCAACATTTGGTCCATATACTAGTGATACACAGATCCATATTTTGAATACATAGATAAAGTATTATTAATCTGCCTTGTGGACCTGCTGCTGACAGTGCAGTTCATTTTTCTGTTAATTAATATGGCTAAACCTCTTTGTTTTGAGTAGCGGGCTGAGAATGTGTGAAGGAAATATGGAGAGGTGAGTTTTGGTCATATGAGTCTCCTGTAGAAAGACAGTATATGGTGGTAAGTCATTTAACCGATTAGTCATTTTGAGCCTCTTTTTCCTGGAATCAATTCCACGTAATTCCATGTGACGAACCTCAGTGTGGTCATGGTGGAGAGTAGAATTTACACCAAAACTGTGTGTTTATCTGTCTGTCTTGTATGGCTGCATGTTAGTGTGTGTGTGGTTGGTATGTCTGTGACTGTGCTGTATGTTTCTGTGGTAAACAGCAGCATTGAGGCAGAGCATACATAATGCTGAGTGCTGAAGGAAACAGAAAAGATGTGAAAGGTGATAAAGGGAATAAGTCACACCGTTCAGTTCCAATTCATACAAACCAATTTAACCGAAACTGAACAAGAAGAGCGGTCATCCTTATTAGTACTTTCCCCCATTTAGGCCATTTTGACAAAGATGAGGGGTCAAAATATATTTTCTTTTCTTTTCTTTTCTTCCTTTAAATTTTATTTTGCTAAAATCAGTTAACAGTAGCATTTTATTGTTTTCAGCCAAAGACAAAATATCAGCATTTCATGTTAGTGTGACTTGCACTCTGTGGATTGAAAGGTTCATCACACTGTTTCTATAATATGTTTACAGGTGTGGAGGAGGTACATAAAAACAGAATAATAGTACATATATGAGATTGTTTATGTCACAACTCTTGCATTCTCCTTGTATCAATGATTTCAAACAGTTGTGACAAACTTGTCTCTCTCCCTCTAATTTTTCATGTCCTCCCAGAAATGTCTTCACGGGACCTGCAGGGATTCATAGTGTGTAGGTGTGCGTGATTGTGACTATGCATAGATTTGTGTCTAAGTGTTTGTATGTGCGTAAGTTCTTGCCTTTCTAAAACTAAACGTGCTCACACATGAAGAATGATGTCATCCAGAGTGAGGGCTCTTCTCTGCCATTGGAGTAATACAGATGTATGTGTGTGTACATGTTTAGACATCTTTGTGAGGACAGAAATTGGCATGCCACTATACTTGTGGGGACCAACAGTCCCTAATGGGGACAAAATGCCCATCCCCACTAGTTTGAAGACATTTTTGAGGCTCAAAATGTGGTTTTAATGTCAGGGTCACAGTTATTTTTGGAGGTGAGAAGAAAAGAATCAAAGGGTTGAAAATGGCTGCAGTGCAATGAGGGTTGCAATGAATAGCAAGACTTTGCCCTCGCATATATACGTTTGCAGGAAATGTCTGCACATTTTCCTTGCAGACAGTTATAAGGTCATAATAATGATGGATTTTACAGTCCAATAAGGCGGCAAACTCACTTTCTCCTGGAGAAGGACTCCCTCACCAGAGGATGCTGTTAAAACTGGCAGACACTTCTCTCTATGCACAAGTCATCTCAATAATCTGCTTTGTGCATGTGTGAATTTTCTTGCAGTTCTTTGGCTGAATTCCCAAAAAATGTAAAAACCCATCTCTGGTACAGCAATAAGTCAAAATATGTAAGAACAAAAAGGCAGATACCTGTTCATTTTACCCAAAGGGAGTTACAATTATCACATCATCAGTTATTTCCTCCTGTGATGTTATTGTCCTGTGAGAAGAAATGTTCCACAGAACTTCCAAACTGAAAAAAACGCCAAAAACAAATAAATAAACATCAAAATACAGATGAGAGAGACTTCTTAAACCAATTTTGTCTTATTTAAAGAGTATTTTCATCAATCTTGTAATGTACTGCCATCTTGTGGCAGTGGACTGCCCACTGTGGGCCATGTCTGTCCATAGTGACCCCGCATGAAACCTAAAGGGATATTTGCTAGGTGAGCTGTCAGAGGTTAGTGGAGGAAACACAGTTATTTAATATTATATTATAAACTCACTGTCACGATGTGCTGTGCAGGTGGTGGAGAGCTGATCCAGAATGCAGGACTCCTCAGAAAAACATACATTTAAAATGTAGTTTTACTAGCTAGCATCAGCAAGCTTTTGAAAAAACAGCAGTATTAACTGGAGCAGACTGATAGACTGGCAGGCAAACAGCATGAAGGGACATGACAAAGAACAAAGTGAAACTTTGGAACACAGCTGGGGAAAACAAGGCACAGGTGAACAAAGTCAGAACGATGACATGGGACACAAAACTGAACATAACGGCAGTGTTGGGAAGGTTACTTTTAAAATGTATTCCACTACAGATTACAGAATACAGAATACATGCGCCAAAATGTATTTTGTAATATATTCCGTTACGTTACTCAATGAGAGTCACGTATTCTGAATACGTTGGATTACTTAATATATTATCATGCTATTTACAACTACATGAATGTACTATTGCTGTGTATTTTAGGGTGTAGACATCTCGTATAGAGAACTATTCCACGTATATAAAACAGGTCCGCGGCTCCGAACTGTAGTAAAGGGACCTCTGGCTAATACATCGGGTTCCGTGTCGGGCTCTTAGCCAAAAACTAGCTTTACTTTGTTGTCTGGGTCAATTTTGCTAGCAAGAGAGAGAGAGAGGCGTTGAAAGGCTGCTCCAACGGAACTTATTGTTTCAGAGGAAAACACGAACAGATCCTGTTTCTGCTCGATGACAACTCGTACTTTTCCACTCTCCTTTTTCTCCCTCCTCGCGCTCACACACACATCACGGGTATGGCAGTCCATTCTCCCTGCAGCACAGAGTACACTGCCCGAGTACACTGAAAAATATTTCTTCACATCATCATGTGGGCTGCAAGTAGGGGTGACATGGGCCGCGAGACTGAGGCCCAGGCATTAGAGCCTCTTAATGTGTGTTTTGTTTGGGTTTCCACCAACATGGAATTACCAAAAATAGAGAGGGCATAGCCTAACATATGAAGCAGGAAAAGAGCGCCGTGTAATCCATTTATTTCAACAAAGTAACTGTATTCTAAATACCACCTTTTTAAACGGTAACTGTAACGGAATACAGTTACTCATATTTTGTATTTTAAATACGTAACGCCGGTACATGTATTCTGTTACTCCCCAACACTGCATAACGCATGCAGCAAAAGAGACTATCAAAATAAAAAAGGAAACTAGCACTGAGCCTGAGAATTACAAATTTGACAAAGACAAAGGGAGAATAAACAGAGACATGAAATCACCAAAATCACCAAAAGACTTCAAAGTAGGCTGGAGCCTACAAAGCCACACCCCTCCCCCACATTGGACAATCGGACCATCTCTCCCTGTTCCTCACACCTAGGTATTCACCACTCATCCAACGTGTGAAACCTGCTGTGAGGACAATTAAAGTGTGGCCAGAGGGGACAGACGCAGTGCTCCAGGACAGATTTAAAAACACAGACTGGAATATGTTCACCCACACAGACCTGGACCAGTACGCCTCATCTGTACTGGATTACATCTCCGAAACCACAGACAGTGTCATCACCCAGAAACGGATCACCATGTACCCCAACCAGAAGCCTTGGATGAACCGGGATGTTCGTCTCCTCCTGAAGGCCCACAACACCGCCTTTAGGTCAGGAGATGCACACGCCTACAGCACAGCCAGGGCTAATCTAAAGAAGGGCATCAAAAAAGCCAAACACCATTACAAAAAGAAGGTAGAAGAACACTTCTCCAACTCCAACCCCCGACGCATGTGGCAAGGACTCCAGACCATTACAGACTACAGGACCACCAAACCCTCCCCCGCATCCTCTGATGTCTCCTTCCTCAACGAGCTCAACAACTTTTATGCTCGTTTTGAGCGAGGGAACCCCACAACCACAACCAAAGCAGACATGACGCCAGACCACCAACCTCTGACTCTCTCCCCCACCGATGTAGGAGTGGTGCTGAGCAGGATCAATGTCCACAAGGCTGCAGGTCCCGATGGCATCCCCGGGCGTGTTCTCAGAGCGTGTTCTGGGGAGCTTGCAGGAGTGCTCACAGACATATTCAATCTGTCCTTGGCCCACGCTGTGGTACCGGCCTGCTTCAAATCCACCTCCATCGTCCCGATACCCAAAAACTCCAACCCATCTTGCCTCAATGATTACCGCCCAGTAGCACTCACCCCCATCATCACTAAGTGCTTAGAGCAGCTGGTCCTAGCACACTTCAAATCCTGTCTCCCCCCCACCCTGGACCCCCACCAATTCGCATACTGCCAGAACAGGAGCACAGAGGATGCAGTCTCCATCGCAATGCACTCTGTCTGTCTCACACCTGGACAACAACAACACCTACGCCAGAATGCTGTTTATAGACTTCAGTTCAGCATTCAATACAATCCACCCCTCACAACTCATCAGGAAACTGACAGACCTGGGCATCAGTTCCCTCATCTGCAAATGGTTACTGGACTTCCTGACCAACCGCCCCCAACATGTCCGGCTGGATAACCGCTGCTCATCTACCATCACAATGAACACCGGTGTACCACAAGGCTGTGTGATGAGCCCTTTCCTCTACTCCCTCTTCACCCACGACTGCAGACCTGCTGATGGTTCCAACACCATCATTAAGTTTGCAGATGACACCACGGTGATTGGCTTCATCAGTGACAACGATGAGGCCGCCTACAGGGAGGAGGTGGATCGTCTGGCTGAGTGGTGCGACAGAAACAACCTGCTGCTTAACACCGAGAAGACCAAGGAGCTCATCGTGGACTACAGGAGGAATGCTGACCCACATCCACCCATCCACATTAAGGGGACGGCTGTGGAGCGTGTGAGCCGCTTCAAGTTCCTGGGAGTCCACATCTCCGAGGATCTCACCTGGACGACCAACTGCTCCAAGCTGGTCAAGAAGGCTCACCAGCGCCTCTTCTTCTTGAGGACTCTGAGGAAGAACCACCTGTCCTCAGACATCCTGGTGAACTTCTATCGCTGCACCATCGAGAGCATCCTGACCAACTGTATAACAGTCTGGTACAGGAACTGCTCTGCCTCGGACCGGAAGGCATTGCAGAGGGTTGTGAAAACTGCCCAGCGCATCGCCGGAGCACCACTTCCTGCCATAAAAGACATCTACAGGAAGCGGTGTCTGAAAAGGGCTGGGAAAATCATCAAAGACCCCAGTCACCCATCACATGGACTCTTCACCCTCCTGCCCTCTGGGAGGCGCTACAGGAGCCTCCGGACTAAGACCACCAGGTACCGGAACAGCTTCTTCCCCACAGCTGTCAGACTCCTGAACTCTGCCTCCTGACATCTGACCCACGTTAAACTCATGGACTGAACATACACACACCCACAATGGACAACTGTACCCTCAAACACACAATAATAACATGGACTGAACCACCACTCACAACCACTAGCACTTTATATAGCCTCTGTAGAAACTATCTACACCCTCACTTATCTTAACTGCACTACTGTATAGCTCTGTGTAAATAATCATTCTGTACATTCGATAATTTTTAATCCTACAACTGTTTACAACTTGCATAGTTCCCATTTCTGTATAACTGTATATCTCAGATTCTGTAAAGTTATTTATTTCATATTCTGTATAGTTTTTCATATTTATATCCTGTTCATATCCTGTACATAGCTTGTACTCACTACAGCCTGTACATACTTATAGTTGTAGAATATTCACAACATACTTCATACCATGTACATTATAACATACCATAATAGACCCATTTCTGTAATATACTCACATATCTATATTATTGCTAATATATATTGTAATATATCTATATCACTAAAGCACTTCTGGATGGATGCAAACTGCATTTCGTTGCCCTGTACCTGTGCATGTGCAATGACAATAAAGTTGAATTCTATTCTATTCTATTCTAAACAGGAATCCTTACAAAAAGTAAAAACAAGAACACAAAACTAAAAATACTCGTAACTAAAAAAGAGATCACAACTCAAAACACTTAGTTGAAGACACAGGAGCACGGCACTAGCATCATATCAGCTACCACAAGCCCCAAACAGATTTAACCTTATTAGATATGTGTAATGTGTATGAGAATGGAACAAACAAGAGAAGCCTATTAATCACAGGTCATCACAAACTGACTGGATGGGTTAATGTATAGCGAGCACATTCATTTATGCCTTTTTTCTGCTGGCTCAGCTTAAAAAAAAATATAGCACATATATTTCATATATGTGTATGCATATATATGTGTATGAGTAATATATGCTGCTATATACAGCAGCATATATTACTCATATTACAGTATGAATGCATATTAAAGTATATATTACAGTATGGATTCAAACCTACCCCCAGGAAAAGAAAGTGTATCATTTATCATTTAACATTTATCTGGAGTCTCAAGCACCACCTCAGCTACAGTTAGCTCCAGCATGTAGCTTTTTCAGACATTAGCTTGGTGATAAAATCTCATCAAAGAGAAAAGAACATGGCATTAAATATCCTGAGGTAAATAATTGACTTATTTCTGATTCTGAAACAAAAAAAAAGTATAAGTAAAATTGTATTTGAAATCCTAAGTGAGGTGACAAAATGTGTAGCTTTGGGCTGTTACATTTTAATGTCTCAGCACTGTTCGAAGGTAGATCCTCTCTGATTAATCTACTAATGTTACAGTAGCACTGGTGTAAGCAGCACCAGCGAGAGTTTTGTCCTGCAGGCTCAATTTTGTACCCAAGCCAGCTCTAGCATCAGTGTGTGCTCTACTACAAACTGCCAAAATGTGACTGATGACTTAAATAAAAATTAGATGTGCTTAACCTGGAGGAAACACTTCATGACTTGCTCACTCATAATAGTCTAAAAGCAGAAATAATGCTGGTTACATTTTATATTATAGAGCTCTGGATTTTCTGTCATAATACTTCCTGAAATTTATGATTTTGTAAACACAAGCAGCAAAGCTATTCTCCCTAAACAATTATAATGATAATTTAAAATCAAATTAGTTTACATTTCATAGCATTTCATGTTTCTGACCCTTACTTAGGCTCATATAAAATTTCCAAATGCTGCTTTGGTTTTGCTTTTGATTCCCATGCTAAAAGTGGATGGACTCTTATTGTGAGTCATCTTGGCTCAAGATGTGCACCAAATGGCATTACTGTTATGACATGTGGCCAACTGATTCATCATACTTGACAAATGTGGAATTATCATGTACTGACACTTTTTCCACAGTAGTAGAAGAAATGTAAACAAACACCTCTGTTGACTACAAAGCTGCATTTCATATGTTGTGTTCAGTATCGGGTTCAAGAGAACCCGATACTGAACTCAGTAGTTTATTCAGTAGTTAGTGTGAAATGCCACTGCGAGAGCACATCACCCCAGTTTCATCCTCTTCCGCTGGCTTCTAGTTCCTTTCAGATTTTAAGATTATGTTGCTTGTTTTTAGGCTTTAAATGAACTCGCCCCTCCTTATTTATCTGTGCTTTTAAGTATCCACAACTCATCAAGGACACTGAGGTCTGCTAATCGGATGATTCTGAATGTTCTCTGGACAAAAGATATATGGAACTGGTCTTTTTCCAGTTTTAGGACGTGACCTGTGGAAACGCCTGCTGAACCCTTTCACGCATAGTGGTCACTACAGTGGACAGCTATTCAAAGGCTGTTTTCTTGTGTTTGTGTCAGTGTTGATGGTATTACTTGCACATAAACCACTACATTGGACACTGATGTGTCACTCCATACCCTGTCACCCACTCCAAAGGTGATGTCGTCCACATAAGTGGACATGTACTATTTGAAAAATACATGTTTAAAAAATGAAGTTCAAAAATAATTTTTTCATGCTTGATTGAGGCTGATTGAGGTTGTCATAATTCATGCTGAAAGGGCTAATCACATCTTTATAATAATTAACAGACCTTCATCCGGCCTCAAATCTCACCTGCTTTCCCCGACTTTTAATATGTGCACAGACATGTAAGTCTCAGCCTGCTTTATTGTATTTTATATTATTTTATTTTAGTGTATTTTATTGTTTTTATTGTCCTTTATCATTGTTTTATTTCTAGCTGAACCTATAAAGCACTTCGGTCAGCTATAGTAGGTTTAATTGTGCAATACAAATAAAGTTTTAGAAATTGAAGCCTCTCCTAAAAAAGCAGAAAAACCAAAACTTTTTAGTATTAGCACATGCTAGCAAAAACTTACTATTCTTACTATACTATTTTTATTAGCATGTTCAGGTAGCTTTAATATAAATGATTTATTCATGCTTTACTGTGCAGCAGTGATGTGACGCATCTATTAGGAGAGTTTCTTTTTCCTCTTTTGCAAAGAGCATTCTACAGGGAGTGCAGAATTATTAGGCAAGTTGTATTTTTGAGGAATAATTTTATTATTGAACAACAACCATGTTCTCAATGAACCCAAAAAACTCATTAATATCAAAGCTGAATGTTTTTGTAAGTAGTTCTTAGTTTGTTTTTAGTTTTAGCTATTTTAGGGGGATATCTGTGTGTGCAGGTGACTATTACTGTGCATAATTATTAGGCAACTTAACAAAAAACAAATATATACCCATTTAAATTATCTATTTTTACCAGTGAAACCAATATAACATCTCCACATTCACAAATATACATTTCTGACATTCAAAAACTAAACAAAAACAAATCAGCGACCAATATAGCCACCTTTCTTTGCAAGGACACTCAAAAGCCTGCCATCCATGGATTCTGTCAGTGTTTTGATCTGTTCACCATCAACATTGCGTGCAGCAGCAACCACAGCCTCCCAGACACTGTTCAGAGAGGTGTACTGTTTTCCCTCCTTGTAAATCTCACATTTGATGATGGACCACAGGTTCTCAATGGGGTTCAGATCAGGTGAACAAGGAGGCCATGTCATTGGTTTTTCTTCTTTTATACCCTTTCTTGCCAGCCACACTGTGGAGTACTTGGACGCGTGTGATGGAGCATTGTCCTGCATGAAAATCATGTTTTTCTTGAAGGATGCAGACTTCTTCCTGTACCACTGCTTGAAGAAGGTGTCTTCCAGAAACTGGCAGTAGGACTGGGAGTTGAGCTTGACTCCATCCTCAACCCGAAAAGGCCCCACAAGCTCATCTTTGATGATACCAGCCCAAACCAGTACTCCACCTCCACCTTGCTGGCGTCTGAGTGGGACTGGAGCTCTCTGCCCTTTACCAATCCAGCCACGGGCCCATCCATCTGGCCCATCAAGACTCACTCTCATTTCATCAGTCCATAAAACCTTAGAAAAATCAGTCTTGAGATATTTCTTGGCCCAGTCTTGACGTTTCAGCTTGTGTGTCTTGTTCAGTGGTGGTCGTCTTTCAGCCTTTCTTACCTTGGCCATGTCTCTGAGTATTGCACACCTTGTGCTTTTGGGCACTCCAGTGATGTTGCAGCTCTGAAATATGGCCAAACTGGTGGCAAGTGGCATCTTGGCAGCTGCACACTTGACTTTTCTCAGTTCATGGGCAGTTATTTTGCGCCTTGGTTTTTCCACACGCTTCTTGCGACCCTGTTGACTATTTTGAATGAAACGCTTGATTGTTCGATGATCACGCTTCAGAAGCTTTGCAATTTTGAGACTGCTGCATCCCTCTGCAAGATATCTCACTATTTTTGACTTTTCTGAGCCTGTCAAGTCCTTCTTTTGACCCATTTTGCCAAAGGAAAGGAAGTTGCCTAATAATTATGCACACCTGATATAGGGTGTTGATGTCATTAGACCACACCCCTTCTCATTACAGAGATGCACATCACCTAATATGCTTAATTGGTAGTAGGCTTTCGAGCCTATACAGCTTGGAGTAAGACAACATGCACGAAGAGGATGATGTGGACAAAATACTCATTTGCCTAATAATTCTGCACTCCCTGTAGTTCTGAACACAAATTTGCATATCCCCATAAAATGGCTGTGAAACAGTCATCAAATGTAAACTATGACTTCAATTGATACAAAACTATTTATTTGAAATACCACAATATAGAGCTGGGCGATAGAACGATAACGATATGTATCGCGATATAACTTTTACTCGATAGAGAAATTAAGCTATCGCGATAGACCTCGCCGCTCTTGTCCTCTTAAAAAAAAAAAAAAAAAGGTCAGCCAATCCAAATTAAGCAGCGCAGAGCCGAACCAATCACAGCCGCAGCGTCACGTCGCGTGACTTGTTACGTACAGCACAAGTGCCAAGCCGCACGTGTGTTTGTTTGGGAAACAGCCAGCGGGTAATGGAGCCAGCGCGTAATGGAGGAAATGAGTGTGCCGACTAGAAAAATCAACCGAGCGTGACCGAAGAGAAAACAGATGATGGTTCCAATGCCGGAGAGATTGTCGAACGGAAGAGCCATAGAAGTTCCGTAGTGGGAAGGTATTTCGGCTATTTCAAGTCTGACAAAAAACAGAGTAGCGTGCACTGTAAATGTGCCGAAAGCAAGTCTGGAAATACAATAAACTGGTGCATGCGTCACACTGTGCGCCACGTTATTGTTTCGGTGAAATGAATTTCTACAATACTGTTTCTGTTAATTCTACTCTCTGCAGTGTTTAAATGCTTACATATACACACAGTTACTGTCCCTCCACACATACGACTCAGTTCTGCTTCTATGCCCCAGCTTTGTTTACTTTTTCCCACCGAGGCTTCTAGACTTCTGATTGGCCAACATTTCTGCACGGTTAGGAATCTAGCGCCACCTGCTGCTTTGGCATGTTCATAGCAGCGTTTTCCTTCATTTCTGCCTTTATGTGTGGACGGGATTATTTTTTAAAACGAAAACGGAAAATCTCCGTTTTCAAAAATACCCGTGTACGTGTGGACGTAGCCTCAGTCTCTGACTGGAAGCGCTAATTCGTCATTCGGCTTTTGTCAGACTAAAGTAACTGTTAAAACTGTTTGAAAAGCTAAGCTATACAACAAGGAGAGATTGAGAATTTCCTTTTAGTTCTCAGTTTATTTGATATTGACAAAGGTTAGTCAGTTTTGTCTGTTCTTCTGTAAAACAAACTAAGATTTATTTTTAGAATTAATATTTTGTTTCTAAGTGGAATTGACAATTTAGTCTGTTTCGTTTGTTCTATTTTGAAACTTAAACGCTTTAGCGGCTGCCTTTTGTGTAGTTTGCAATATTTGCCTTTATTTATCTGAAAAAGTCTCATGTTCCTTAAGTACATCTACCCTGTTGAACTTATTATGGGAAATAAATATTTAAATAAAAACAAGCTGCTGATTATTTCACATTTTACTTGTGAGCAACAGCACATTTAAATCTTACAAATATAGTTATTTGGCTCATATCGTGATAGATATCGTTATCGCCTGAAATGAAAAGAACATATCGTGATATGAAAAAATCTCATATCGCCCAGCTCTACCACAATACAGCAGTGTAGAGTAGGTGAGCCTGACTCTGTTAAGAGAAAAACAAGGTTGTAACTCTCTCGCCCCCACATGATATGTGGCAGTGGGTAAGTGCTGTGGAATGTTCTTTGTCTCTGTGTTTCTCACTCTGTGTATAAGACAGCGACTGCCGCGCCCATCGTCAGAGACAACAGCTCGGGGCGCCTGACCAAACTGTTCTCTCTGTTAAACTCAGTTAAATGCCTGCTCATCAGGTGTTTAATATATGTTAAAAAAAACCTTCCATGACATATATTGTCCTGCCTCCCTGATGCACAAAGTTACACTTTACTAGATTAATATGTCTGACTGAGGATAACATACAGAGGGTGCAAGAAATGCTCAGCAATGAAATGTGATGCCCTTTAGCATCGCGTTTCAATGCACTCTGCATGTTTTTGACATATTACAACATAAATGTTTAATGTTTGAGGAAACTTGTTTTTTCTCTTTAACTATATGTAATCAAATTAAATTTAACACCTAAATCTGACCAAGTGAGTTTTGTGATTACATCAACGAGTAAAACTGAAATATACAAATCATAAAAAAGGGAAACAAATTAGTGAGTTTAAAAAAAAGCTTATCAGCGTGCAAAATACAAAGGTCTCTTGGCTGATATTATAATTACAGTGACTTACATCACTGCCTTGCCTCAAGCCTCCTACAGCAGACCTGGCAGCTTAAGTGGGGTGTTATATCCAAGAGTGCAATATTGCTATGCCTGCCTCCAAGGGACACCTCATAAGGGGGAATGGGAGTTTTTCATGCACTAGGATGAGGATGTGAAATGCTTGTGTTTTCTGCTAAATAAAGATGAATAATAGTCATTATTGTTAGTAACACACAATTGGTTCATAATGGCAACTAAGTGAAATGATGAATTTAATTTCAGCAGACGGATGAAGGGAGGCTGAAGTTATTTATTATACAATATGAAGTGAACCTGGTCATTGAGAAAGACCCACACTAACTGCTGGTGTTGCTGGCACTCTAATTGTGCTTAGCTAAGTTGAAGTTGAAGGCAAGCATCTTCTCCTATACCTGATCATTGGGCCACAGTTATAACTGTACATCTGTGGCTCTGGTGGGGTTTAATCTTTGACTTTAGTGCCACGTATGAAAATGATTGAATGTAAACACTTTAAAAGTACTATTCTTCTCATCAGGGAACCATGTAGTATTTTTTTTATTTAATGAGTTAAGATTCACAAAGGGTCTCCTAGACAGAACATGCAACAACAAGTCTATTCCATTACCAATTCTTCTTGGTTCCAGTTGTGACAGTAAAAGGGATCAGCATACTTATTTAAGGATAGGACCAATGCCCAATTTCATCTCACTATCTCTGTCCCAGCACAGAAATATCCCTTTTTCTTTCTTCTACTAACTCTGTTTTACTCCACCACCATCAAAAATATTGAACTGCACTGCTGTCATTGTCTGTAAAATGTTGTTATTGCCATTTTTCTGCCTCTTCTCTCATAGAGGGTAGCAGGTGTGTGTGCAGGAAATAGGGGGATCAATGGCTCAAATGAGCTTTATTGATTGAAGGAAAGGATACCAAAAGCCCTGAGGCTTTTTGACCACTTCTTTAACCTTCTCTCATTTCTTGTTTGGTTTCTTTTTCTTTCCAGTGTTTATTTAATCCATGTGCCTTTCTTAACCTATTTTCCCCTTTCTATTTTTGTATGTACAGATATGTCTGACAACATCCCCCCTCACAACCTGTAAGGACCCTTGGGACTTTTCAATCCAGCACTAAGTGGGAGGAGTTACATGAGATCGTCCATCAAGCCGTTTCTGGCACATCATAAAACATACGAGAGTACCCTGCATTATACAGGGGTGAAACCCAATACCCATGACAAAAACATTTGCAAATCAAATCAAATAAATAATTATTTCTGGAGGTTTTATTGTAGCACTTTCTTTGCAATGAATTAGGGGCTAGGAATATTTGTTCCTAGTGACCAGAGGGTGACCAGCTAGGCCTGTAATACTGAGGCTGAAGGGACTAAATGCTCAAAAAGAACACAAAGTTAATAAATCTCATGCAACTACAAAAGAAGCAAAAATAATAATTATTTATTAGATTGATCTCAAAATACCTTTGCATTTCCTTTTTTGCTAATTCACCCAGTGTGAGGTATATCTCGGATGAAGCAGTCTCGATTAGCACAAGTCATAGCCACCTGCTGGAATCAACCATGAAAGTGAGCTTCGACATGCGTCCCCAGTGGCTGGGACACATATCCATGGCAACATGTTGGACTTAGACCAGAGAAATAAAATGGAATTGCCACATTGTGGTCCTACCACGCACTGGGGAGGAAAATTGGTGGGTGTTTTAACAACTGGAAAGCAAACAAAACTCTGTTAGTGTGCCAAACACTGTCTGCTGCATTAATAAAGGTGAAATAATCTTTTATTACAACCAGCATGAATATTAATCAGATATCTGCATTCATTCTCAAAAAAGCACTATGTAGCTTGTCTAAAATCATTTATTAGACTGGATTTAAATAAATCCTAGGAAATTGGAATTTATTTAAAGATGTGAATTCTTAGGCCTTCGAAATGTAACTACTGGCCAAAAAAAGAAAAATACATGTATGCAGGCCCCTATCTAGAGATTTCAACAAGCACAAGTTTGAAACAACTATTTGAATAAATCACAAATAACCTCTTTAAGTTTAACATCTAATGAAAACCTTGACTGAGTGGAATGAATGTGCATTGTATTAAAAAGCAGTTAATGCTTTCTTTTGGTTTTATTATATATACTTTATAGTTCATTTAATCATGACAATGTGTTGCTTATTGTTCAGACGCTGATATTAAAAGCTGGTATGAGATAGTGATCATATCATGTTTTTAATGAACAGCAACAGATGATGAAGTTAGCAGTGGAATGAAATACATTTACTGCATGGTGAGAAGAAAAACACAACGGCCATAATAAGATTGCTATGAAACTTGAGCTCATTACTCTCCACGATCATATTATCTTTAGTTATATTAAATAAAGAGGTAGAAATGTTTCCAACACAGCATTAAGATTTATAATTTGAATACACTCTAATGGCCGTGAAACAGGCCATTTGAGGAGAATGAAGCAGTGTGAGGCACAGATACACATCAGACAATCACAGTCACTTAAAATTACACAAGCAGCTAAGGCCCACATGTGCTGGCCCCAAACCTGTTTTTGACTTTTAGTGCTTTTGTAGGATCTTTGCTGTACAATCGAAAGTGCTTTGAGGCGGCTGTTGTTGTGATTTGGAATATAAATAAATGGCCTGTATTTGTATAGCGCTTTTCTAGTCCCTAAGGACCCCAAAGCGCTTTACACAACCTGTCATCCACCCATTCACACACACATTCACACACTTCACACACTGGTGATGGCAAGCTACAATGTAGCCACAGCCACCCTGGGGCGCACTGACAGAGGCGAGGCTGCCGGACACTGGCGCCACCGGGCCCTCAATAAAACTCAAATAAAACTGAACTGAGCTGAAAATTCATAAACCTACTGTCATCATTTAATAAATAATAATGGATTGC
The DNA here is from genome assembly GCF_057382095.1 of Aulonocara sp. 'chitande type north' Nkhata Bay. Taxonomy (NCBI): domain Eukaryota; kingdom Metazoa; phylum Chordata; class Actinopteri; order Cichliformes; family Cichlidae; genus Aulonocara; species Aulonocara sp. 'chitande type north' Nkhata Bay. Next base: position 1,919,243 of record NC_141347.1, on the reverse strand, counting down.
ATTTATATAGTGCTTTTTGGGGCCCTCAAAGCACTTTACAATTCCACTATTCATTCACACACTGGTGGAGGCAGCTCCAGTTGTAGCCACAGATGCCCTGGGGCAGACTGACAGAAGTGAGGCTGCCATATCGCGCCACCGGCCCCTCTGGCCAACACCAGTAGGCGGCAGGGTAAAGTGTCTTGCCCAAGGACACAACGACCGAGACAGAAAGAGCTGGGGATCGAACCGGCTTCCCAACCCCCTGAGCCACGGTCGCCCCGAAGAGGTGCAACATCAATTTTACAGATGAAAGATTGTTGTCTTTGCAGCTAGGCTCATTGTATATTTTAGGAGAACACAACATGCAAAGGTTTCACTGAAGAGTATTTAAATAAATCATACATACTGCAAATTGCACCTATTATCAGAAGCACATGCAGAGCTTGCTATTTTCAGATCTGTTACATATAACACATTGAAATATCTGTCAAAATGTAAAAGTTTACAGGGCGCATGTGAAGCAATCAGATTAATGCCTGAATCTAACAATTATTTGTTATTTATTGACTGTCATGAATACCTGCAGCCTCACATGTAATGTTGCTGAAAAAGTCATCAAGTGGGTTCATTTTTCACCTGCTAATCTGCACTGATCTTGGTAGCATGTTGGCCATTATCTAAACTCAACTAACTGCTTCTGTGTTTACTTTACTGCTCTATTAGCACATTACACTCAGAACTTCCCATCACTTCTATCAGTGTGTTTTTGGGAATACGGCCTCATACTTGTTTGCCCCACTTAAATCAGTAAATCTGTCCCTAATCGAGAAACACACACACACAAGCTCACCACAGCAGTTGCGTTAGACTGATGTGTTGTTCCTGGTGCTGATACAGCTGCTTATCAGTAAAGTCTGCCTGTCATCGTCTCGACAGAGCAGAGATACAGGCTTAAAGAAACACTGAAAGGCTCCTGAATATCAATCAGACTCGCTTTAAATGCAATTCTGTATCTGTGTGGGTCTCTTTGTGTGTGTCTGTATGTGTCTATCTGTGTGTGTGTGCTTCACAACAATCCTAAAACATCTGTATTTGTAGCACCTATTGGCTCGAAACAGCAGAAAAAGCTGTAAAAAATTTTTAAAAGTATTTCGAAATTTCATTTTCAATCTATGTGTGTGTGTGTGTGTGTGTGTGTGTGTGTGTGTGTGTGTGTGTGTGTGTGTGTGTGTGTTGGGGGGCTGAGTTATGTGCATCAACTTGGACAGCACTGTGTTTTATCAGCGCAGTTTAAATGTTTCCTGCCACTCATCTTCCTCGTTTGTAGCGATTCTAACCTTTAGAAGACTGCTATTGATACGATCAGACAGAGATACACTGACACAGACAGACTCACATGCTCTTTGTTCAGCTTGTTGTTTCCTTATGAATCGATTTTATATACTTCCATTAACTTCCATTATATGGTTATCCCACATGATTAGCAGGGCATCTTACAGTCATGGTATCAAATAAGTAGATCCCTGTAAAATTACTAATAAAGCCTCTTGAATAGAAGTGTGTGAAGCTGTATTGCCAAGTTTTACAACTGATGAAGTATGTAATCAAAGCTCCAAATGATGTGAAATACAAAATTTTATTGGACCAAAAAAATGTGTTTTTTAAATCGAAAGGCTGCCAGCACCCGAAGGGTCAAAAGAAGTTAACAAACCTAAATCTGATCAATTTCAACAGGTAATTCTGTCATTGAAGTGCATGTATCTAATTTCAGAATGACTGTGTGAATATATTATTTGTCGGAAAGATCTCCAAAAAGAACGTTAGAGCAAGACAACAGTTTGCCAATGAAAATACAAGGAAAGAGCTTCTGGAGCTTCACACGGTGCAATTCCTCATATGTGTACATGTACTTGGTCAATAAAACTGATTCTGATTCTGAAGACCAGACTTTTTGGAATGATATTCTCTTGATAGATGAATCAAAGTTCATCAAAAAAGTAATACGACACATTTTCAAACACACATCAGATGTAAAAGATCATAAGTACTTGAGGTATGTCCTAGTTGACCAATGAATCCAATGAATATTTTAGCATTTTTAAATCATCAATAATTTGTAATTGAAACAAACAGGAAAAAAACTGCAATATTAAGTCTTCACGATTGGTCAAACTTTCACCAAGTCATGATGTCTAGGCAAAGAAGGCAATACTGTCTTATGATGGCAAAGCTGCTATCATGTTTTTTGCAAAAATGATTTCTGATGAAAAAAGTTTTTCCTTAGTTTACATGTGCTTTTTGTTAACATATATCCATGGAAGGGCAGGATGGTCCCAGGACAGAGCCATACTGTTAAATTTAAGTTAATACAGGTCAAAATAAACAATAATGAAAGTGTATACATGCATTATAAGTGACTAAAGAGATCTATAATTATTAGTCACCAGGGGTCTATTAGAGGTTTGTGAAAGCAACATGTGTGTATGTGCTTGCATGTCAGGGCACTGTGACTGACTTATGTAGAGCAGGTGCTGCCACACCAGACTGACACATTAAAGTATTGCTACACTGTGTCGGGATTCACAAGGACTGCCTCATCTTCTGCTGTGAGAATCAGTACAAGTGATCACACAGTGACATTGGTCAGGAACTTAAGGCTACGCACTGTGACACACACGACTCCTCTGGTGTCATTTGTTTTGACATTAATGGTAAGCTGAGGTTTTTCCTCTAAGCCTTTGCTGTCTCTTGTCTTCTGGTTAAAAAGAGTAAACATGTGATTATGCTCAAGATGATTCACCTGAACACACCAGTGGTTAGACTCTTTTCATTTCCAAGTTGTTCAGACTCTGTCACCACATTAAAACTTAGTGGTTATCTGTAAGTGTATTTTTTTTAATTTGCAAAGTTAATATTATGAAAATGAGAATTTCCCCTCCAGCCAGTCTTTATTGCTTATTATGTTAAAAATTGTTTATTGTCTTTTTGTCTCTTTTAATTGTTTCATTAGTCTTTGTTTTCTTTGGACATTTTAGATTATCTTGCCTTTGGATTTTATCAGTAAACTTGGTCAGTCTGCTCCTGCCTTTCAGCATCTTTGTTGCTTTTTCCAGACGTCATTGTCTCAACACTTGGGTCTACTGAAGAAATAATCAGCAACAAAGCACAAAACTCCAAAATGTTCTTTGGCTATTAAACTTGGAAGCACTTTTTTTAAGTTAATCACTGTCATAGACTGTATTATTGGACCTTATGTTTACGTTTGTTGCTCTGGGACACATTTCTTATTTTATTGAGACCTGTACAATTTTAACAAGCTATTCCATGCTCTGGTGTAGTTGGACAAAAAATGTATCCAACCATCTGTGTAAATGACCGCAGTAAGCTGAGAAAAATCGGCTGCACTGAAAAGAGAAAAGTGGGATTTTCTAGAAGTAGTGACAAACTCTGCTTGTTATTGTAAGAGAATTTTAACATATTGTGGAAAGAATGACGAACACAATCATATATTTGCATTCTTTCAGCACTTTTTATTCCCAGTTGCTGCTCCTTAAACCCTCGGCTGCAGCTTTTCAGCTGCCAGCCACACATATACAACAACAAAGCTTCTTAGGTCCCAGCACGTTTAATAGGGGAGGTGTGATGAGCTGATCAAGCTCAGGTGTGTCCACCTCCCCCGCAGCCGCGCCACAAACCACGCCCCTCCACACATATCATTGTAATCGACTAGTAATATAAAATATTTATTATAGCTTCTTTAATTAGGATTGATTAGCAAATAACTAGCCCCACACCTTTAATGTTAACTTGCTAATCAATACTGGCCAAAGATATTATACGGTAGCTCAATATTACACCCACCATACAATGGGCACTTTCTGTTTGTGTCAATATCTTGAAGTCTGCCTGTACATTCCTTCAGGACAATGTAATTTTCCAGGTCATTTCAGTTTCATTCTTTGTCTTTAATGCTGTCATAAAATCAGCTTCTATCCTTTTTTCCCATATGTCTCATTTCGTAGATTAAGTTGGAACTTAGTGATAAGGGTCACTGGCAGTGTAAACATATCCTCCTGGGTAGACACCTACACACATGCGCGCACACACTCTGTGGTCAGTAATTGCCTTGCCCTTTTAGCAATGCATTATCACAGGTAATATTTGTGGAAGGAACTAAGGTATGTTAGCTTCCCCAAACAAACCTACATTCTCCATCAAGTGCACACAGAGTAAGCTATTGGCTACTATGTTTGCTCAGCGAACAGAGAAGGGTTGAGTGCAAAGATGTTTATACAGCTTTCATTGACTCTGTGTGAATGATAAAGAGACAACAGAGAGACGGGCGAGTAAGCTGGAGAAATGAGTTCCAGTCATTCAGTGACTGGAATGACACACACACACACACGCACACCTTCATATACGTCACTACCAAGAACTTATCTGTAGTATCTCACACACACCTTCAGACACCAAGCTACTTTTTGCACAGTACTCAGTGTTTTGCACATTTCCATTGCACTGTCTTGTGTCTGTATCGTCTTGTCTTGTTTTTGCAATTTTTGCACACTGCACAGTATTGATAGGATTTTGTTAAGGATTTTTACAAACCAAACACAAATGTCCTTGATTTATGTGTAAAGTTTATTTACACATATAGAGATTTATATTTGAGAGGTGACTGAGAAATTAATTAGCACACATTACAATCAACTACATTCCAATTCCTACACCTGGAAAATAAAACACTTCCTTCAAGATTAATTTCTTACCTTCCAGGCAGTCGTTTGTTTCACTTCAAGCAAAGAAAAAAAGAAAATTAATCAAAAACCTGCATAAAGTGTTACATCTTTATTTATTTATTATATTCTCTCAAAGCTGTGTCATAATGCAGCAGACTCATTACATTTGATTTTTTATGGATTTCACACTTTGCACTGACAACTAATGTTTGATTGTATTTTTCACTTCTTATGTTTCAGTGGCATTGTGTTACATTTACCTTACTCACCTCAGTGTGAGTTCAACAGAGTAATTCAAGCTGGACACAAAAGGCACACGGCATAATAAATAAGTGGTGGGGTTTGACAACTGATATCTGTCAAATTAGTTATATTTCAGTAATATGTAATATCGCTCTGCTTTCACAAAATCCTCCTTAATATAAAAATGTGAAATGTGGATTGTTCATTTTATTTCTGTGCAACATTATCCACAATGAGCCTTATTAGAAAACAAATCTACCCCAAACCAAGAGTCCTTCATCAATGCTAGTCCACATCTAGGCTCTTTTTGGCACATTGTTGTTTTACAAATCAAGTTCAAAGTATTAGGTGTTTATAAAAGTGACATTCCACATTGAAGTTGCTCTGATCAGTGAACAAACTTGAAGATCTTAGTCCACCAAATCTTCATTGTCACCAAAAGATCCTGAACCACAAGTTACTGACAGTTCCTATGTGGGACGGCTTTCAGAGGAAATCCTTTTGAGTTCCATCTCTGCTGAATTGAAAAATCTGTGGACTGGATTTCTCCCCTAGCCTGTCACAGAGTGACGCTGAAAAACTAATTCAGGCATTTATTAATGCTAGGCTGTACCACCATTCATTATTATGCAAATGCACTAAAAACTCCCGGAAAAGCCTTAAATTACACTCAAAATGCTGCAGTGAGAATGTTGACAAACTGGAAAGAGGGAGCATATTTATCCCATATTGGTTTCTCTTCACTGGTTCTCTGTTAAATCAAGATTAATATTTTCAATCCCTCTAAGTAGAATGGGAGGCAGAGCCTTCAGCTTTCAGGCCCTCTTCTGTGGTACCAGTTTGGTTTTAAGAGACAGACACCATCTCTACTTTTCACGATAAAAAGCTTTGCTTTTTGCTAAAGCATATAGTTCAGGCTGGATCAGGTGACACTAAGCCATCCTAAAGCTGCAATAGGTTGCTGGGGGGCTTCCCACGATGCAGTGAGTGTTTCTTCTTCACTTGCCTCTTTTTATTCTCTGTTTATACACCACATTGCATTTAATAAACAGTTATTATTAATTATTAATCTCTGGTTTTCCTTCACAGTGTGTCTGTTGTCCTCTCTCCTCAGACCCACATGACTCATCATGGCAGATGGCTCCCCCTCCCTGAGCCTGGTTCTGCTGGAGGTTTCTTCCTGTTAAAAAGTTGTTTTTCCTCCCCACTGTCGCCAGGTGCTTGCTCGGAGGTCATCTGATAGTTGGGGTTTTCTCTGTATTATTGTAAGAAACAAAAAACTAACAAAGAAAAACAAAAGTCACAATAAAACACTGAGTAGCCATGCACCTAGTTTTGCACCATGTCTCACAATAAGATATAACATTTATATCAGAAATTCAACAGTGTTGTCCTTAAGGTGCAAACCACAAAAGTACAGTTTAGAGAATCATGTGAATAGAATACATTCTAGAAGAACAAACAAAGCAAAGAGTTCTTTTCCTTGACAAGCAAGCTCCTTTTCCCCTCCTAAACGCTACTTCACATTCCCCTTTGTCTTTGCAGATGCAACCAGCGGGATCAGTAAGGCCTGAAAGTCTCTCTTAAGCATGCTGGTAATGTTCTTGTCAGAAAGCTCATTTAGCCCAGTAGGTCCACAATGTGTGAAAGTGCTACAAGCATTTGAGCCCCACTCCATGTCTCATCCATGACATTTTTGACTTAATTCTCTTCACTCCCATGTGCATGGCCTCTTAATTGGTACGATAATGACTGCAAACCAACTGCTCTGTAGAGAGGACGATCAATAAGTGCTATAGATCTATATGAGGAAGTTCTCCACTCAAGCTTATCTATTGAATTTAAACCCTCTCTTGCTTTCAGTAAATCCTGTCCACTCTGTTTTGGACAAGTAACAAGGCTCATAGAAACCTTTTTAAAGCACTTTGAGTGGTTAGGAAGAACGTAAATGTAACTCTAGTCCATATTTCCACTAGAAGATCATTTTATTTAAGAATAAAATAATTATGAGGGTAAATGCACTGTGATGGCCAAACCCGTGGCCACACTCTAAATTCGGTAACTTTTGTATTTTCATTCTTCATTTGAACATAGTAATACATTTTAGTTGCCAATAATTTCATTGATTGGTTTGGATACATTTGTTCTATTTGTAAGCGCGCACATTTAGTTTACTTATGTATTCATACTACTTCATTTCTTTGCTTTCTGACTAACCTTTGTCTTTTTATTTCTTACCTGCCATCATCCCTGGGAGTTGCTGGACAAAAGATGGCAGCCAGGGTTTGAAACCATTAAATATGAAGAAGATAATTGGACCACACCACCACTTCCTGCTGAAGGGGGAATGTCCATCCATCCATCCATCTTCATCCGCTTTGTCCGGGGCCGGGTCACGGGGGCAGCAGCCTAAGCAAAGAGGCCCAGACCTCCCTCTCCCCAGCCACCTCCTCCAGCTTATCCGGGGGAATACCAAGGCGTTCCCAGGCCAGCCGAGAGATATAATCTCTCCAGCGTGTCCTGGGTCTGCCCCGGGGCCTCCTCCCGGTGGGACATGCATGGAACTCCTCACCCAGGAGGCGCCCAGGGGGCATCCTTGTCAGATGCCCGAACCACCTCAGCTGGCTCCTTTCGATGTGGAGCAGCAGCTGCTCTACTCTGAGCCCCTCCCGGATGGCCGAACTTCTCACCCTATCTCTAAGGGAGAGGCCAGCCACCCTTCGGAGGAAGCTCATTTCTGCCGCTTGTATCCGCGATCTCATTCTTTCGGTCACTACCCACAGCTCGTGGCCATAGGTGAGGGTAGGGACGTAGATCGACCGGTAAATTGAGAGCTTCGCTTTTACACTCAGCTCCCTCTTCACCACGAAGGACCGGTGCAGCGTCCGCATTACTGCAGCTGCAGCCCCAATCCGTCTGTCAATCTCCGGCTCCCTTCTCCCATCACTCGCGAACAAGACCCCGAGATACTTGAACTCCTCCACTTGGGGCAGGAACTCATCCCCGACCCGGAGTGGGCACTCCACCTTTTTCCGGCTGAGAACCATGGCCTCAGATTTGGAGGTGCTGATCCTCATTCCCGCTGCTTCACACTCGGCTGCGAACCGTTCCAGTGCGAGCTGGAGGCCCTCACCCGATGAAGCCAACAGAACCACATCATCTGCAAAAATCAGAGATGAGATTCTGAGGCCACCAAAGCGAAAGCCCTCCGCCACTTGGCTGCGCCTAGAAATCCTGTCCATAAAAATTATGAACAGAACCGGAGACAAAGGGCAGCCCTGGCGGAGCCCATCACCCACCGGGAACGAGTCCGACTTATTGCCGGCAATGCGAACCAAGCTCTTGCAACGGTTGTATAGGGATCGAATGGCCCGTAGCAATGGGCCAGACACCCCATACTCCCGCAACACCTCCCACAGGACACTCCGAGGGACACGGTCGAATGCCTTCTCCAAGTCCACAAAACACACGTAGACTGGTTGGGCAAACTCCCATGCACCCTCAAGTATCCTGGAGAGGATAAAGAGCTGGTCCAGTGTTCCGCGACCAGGACGAAAACCGCATTGTTCCTCCTGTATCCGAGGTTCGACTAACGGACGAACTCTCCTTTCCAGCACCCTGGCATAGACTTTCCCAGGGAGGCTGAGGAGTGTGATCCCCCTGTAGTTGGAACACACCCTCCAGTCCCTTTTCTTAAAGATGGGGACCACCACCCCGGTCTGCCAGTCCACAGGTACTGCCCCTGATTTCCACGCAACATTGCAGAGGCGTGTCAACCAGGACAGCCCTACAACGTCCAGAGCCTTCAGGAACTCGGGGTGGACCTCATCAACACCAGGGGCTCTGCCACCAAGGAGTTGTTTAACTGCCTCAGTGACCTCGCCCCCGGATATTGGCGGGTCATTCCCCTCATCCCCAGACTCTGCTTCCTCCTCGGAAGGCGTGTCAGTGGGATTAAGGAGGTCCTCGAAGTATTCCTTCCACCGCCTGACAATTTTCTCAGTCGACGTCAGCAGCGCTCCGCCAGCACTATACACAGTGCAGGTAGAGCACCGCTTTCCCCTCCTGAGACGTCTGACGGTTTGCCAGAATCTCTTCGAGGCAGTCCGAAAGTCTTTTTCCATGGCCTCTCCGAACTCCTCCCACACCCGAGTTTTTGCTTCGGCCACTGCCCGAGCCGCATTCCGCTTAGCCTGTCGATACCTGTCGGCTGCCTCCGGAGTCCCACAGGCTAACCAAGCCCGATAGGACTCCTTCTTCAGCCTGGTGGCTCCCTTCACCTCTGGTGTCCACCATTTAGTTCGGGGATTACCACCACGGCAGGCACCAACCACCTTGCGGCCGCAGCTCAATGCAGCAGCTTCGGCAATGGAGACGCTGAACATGGTCCATTCGGACTCAATGTCCCCAGTCTCCCTCGGAATGCTGTTGAAGCTCTGCCGGAGGTGTGCGTTGAAGATCTCGCGGACTGGGGCCTCTGCTAGACGTTCCCAGCACACCCTCACTACGCGTTTAGGTGCACCAGGTCTGTCCAGCGTCCTCCCCCGCCACCTGATCCAACTCACCACCAGGTGGTGATCAGTTGACAGCTCAGCCCCTCTCTTTACCCGAGTGTCCAGAACATATGGTCGCAGGTCTGGTGATACGATTACAAAATCGATCATCGACCTACGGCCTAGAGCGTCCTGGTGCCACGTGCACTTATGGACACTCTTATGTTCGAACAGGGTGTTCGTTATGGCCAAACTGTGATTAGCACAGAAGTCCAATAACAGAGCACCGCTCGGGTTCAGATCAGGGAGGCCGTTCCTCCCAATCACGCCCCTCCAGGTCTCGCTGTCATTACCCACGTGAGCATTGAAGTCTCCCAGTAGGACAACAGAGTCTCCAGGTGGAGCACCCTCCAGCACCCCCCCCCCCCCCCCCCCCCCCCCCCCAGGGACTCTAAGAAGGCTGGGTACTCTGAACTGCCACTCGGCGCATAAGCGCAGATGACAGTCAGGACCCGTTCCCCGACCCTAAGGCGCAGGGAACAAACCCTCTCGTCCACCGGGAAAAACCCCAACGTACCGGCAGCAAGCCGAGGGGATATTAGGATACCCACCCCAGCCCGCCGCCTCTCACCAGGGGCAACTCCAGACTGAGACAGAGTCCAGCCCCTCTCCAGGAGACTGGTTCCAGAGCCCAAGCCATGTGTAGAGGTGAGCCCGACTATATCTAGCCGGTACCTCTCAACCTCACGCACTAACTCAGGCTCCTTCCCCACCAGAGAGGTGACATTCCATGTCCCTATTGCCAGTCTTGGCAGCCGGGGGTCAGTCCGCCAGTGCCTCTGCTCCTGGCCGCCACACGGTACACAATCCACCCGACCCCTATGGCGCCTCCTGCGGGTGGTGGGCCTGCGGGAGGATGGGCCCATGTTTCCTCTTCGGGCTGTGCCCGGCCGGGCCCCATGGACTAAGGCCCGGCCACCAGACGCTCGCCCTCGGGCACCCTCCCCGGGCCTGGCTCCAGGGCGGGGTCCCGGTAACCCTATCCCGGGCAGGGTAAACTGTTTCCTCGGTGTCCTTTTCATAAGGGTCTTATGAATCGCTCTTTGTCTGGTCCCTCACCCAGGGCCAATTTGCCATGGGAGACCCTACCAGGGGGCAAAAGCCCCCAGACAACATAGCCCCTGGGATCCCTGGGACACACAAACCCCTCCACCACGATAAGGTAGCGATTCAAGGAGGGGACCCAAGGGGGAATGTGTGTTTTCTTTACTTTAAAAACAAAGTATTTGTATTTAATTAAATATTTGAGTTTAGGGTTTAATGGGGTTTTTTGATTTTCTTCTTTAGTGTTTAGTTTATTAACAAACTAGATTGTACTGCATCGTTTGTGATTTATGATTGTGTTTTGTTTGTTACCCCTCATGTGTCACAATGGTCTGATCAGCCATTATATATACCCTTGTATGTCATTTCATGTTTAGGTCAATTATGTATGTTTGGGCAGTCATTTGGTTTGTTAAGGTTGCAGTCTTTGCCTGAGTTCAGTTTTGTTTCTTTGACCTCTTTTATGAGCTCAACATTTATTAGTCTTGTAAATATAATTTTTTGGGGTTAAATAAATGGAAACTATATTTTTCTAATAATTCCTGGGCTCCTCCTGTTTTTCAACTCGGTCCATCACATGCACATTATTTGCTTGTGCTGATATTAGGAAAGAAATAAGAGTGACCAAAGCAATACCTTTATAAAAATATAAATATATATATAAATGTTTTTATTTGGGTATCTGGCTTAAAAGTTAAGTTGATCAGTTGTACTAAGAACTGAGAAAATTAAAATTACTATTAATATTCACTAAAATCTATTATTGAAAAAATCTGTTAAATCTAGTTTTCAGGTCCCTTGAAGTCTCTGGCTATTTTTTTTTTTTAACCTGGCAAAACATCCTGACATTTGGTCAGTAAAAGCTCCACAATCCAAACCAAATGGCACAGACAAAGTACTACCACGAAACACAGAATCAGTGACACCAATGTCAGTAAATCTGGCCTAAAAATTGAGAACTCAACTAAACCGATTATTATGTGTCACATTCTGCAAATGGCAGAAATACCACTTGTCACCTATAGCTGTTACCTTGGGTGGCTGTGGATCAGGTGGAGCAGGTCATTTACTGATTAGATGTTTGGTTGTTCAATTCTTGGCTGCTTGAGTCTGCCTGCTAAAGTACAGGCAAGATACTGATCCATATTCCATATGTGGCTTTTGTGAATGTATGTGTGTAAATATAAAGCGTGTTCCATAATTTTACCTCTGTTGGTTCAACACTCAAATTGTCTGAGAAAAAAATAATTATTTTTCTTTCTTTAAATAGACCGTTTCACTGAATTAGCCACAGGTAACAAAACAAACTGAAGGCTCATGCATTGTGTTTGACATTACAGTTTTTCTGTTAAATGTTTTTGTGCTTTGTTGTTAGAAATATAGAAACCCTGCCTCTAAGCCTGAATGTTTGTTATCACTTGTTGGATATTAAGAGATTTAATACACATAAGAATATTTAAGCACATTTCACAACACGTGACTGTGAACTTCAGCTGTTTTACACAGAAATAAAATGCCTCTAGCGTTCTACTAAAACCTGCTACAGAGAATTTCTTTCTAATCGAAATCTTCAAACTCCACTTGTGAAGGCCTAACCTCACTACTGGCTGTGCAGCTTATTCCATGTTTGAATATTTCTTTTTGTTTTTGCCTCTCCGTGGTTATTGCAACGGTCTCAAATAAATGAATTCAAATGTTAAAAAAGTACAGAAGTGATGGATTAACCAGTGAGGAGACAATGACCAACTGTTTAATGAACTACATGCAAACATGTCAGATGTAAAGATGAAGCAGGTCTTCAACCAGGAAAAGAAAACAAAGCAGCAACTCAGGCCTGCAGCAAAACACGGATTTCATCAATAAAACGGGAAAAATTCACAGGGGAGTGAAGGCGATGGGGGAGAGGGCTGCGGGTATGCATGACACGTAAAGCCATATCGTTCAGGTGCTCATACGTCACAGCTTTGGACTACTGGGAACCTGCGTCATCACGCTTCTTTATTGACGCTGGCACAACTACTTTACGGTGAAATGACTTTTTGTCCGTCTGTCTGTCCGTCAGCCTCACAGTTGCTCACGTGGCTCCGCCTGGTGGCAGAAATCGCAACAGTTTGAGTCACAGAGTGAAAGCATTCCGAGCAGACTGACGTGCAACGAAACACAATAAACGTTTTTAGCTAAACTTCAGACACAGTGGTGTGCACGTGGTTAATCTCCACAGATCAGCCAAAACACAAAGATTTCAGTTTGACTGGGAATATGTATTCCATAACCCAGAGTTGATTCACTGCTGCCCCGAATACACGGAAACCTCAGCCAGCAAGAACGAATCACTTTGTTTGGACAACTACTGGTTTCCATTTGGACAACTACTGGTTTCCATTTGGACATGTTGGATCATATTTGACTGATTTCTCGTGAGATACATATCGAATGTAACAGGTTGCTTTACTGGATAGTTGAGCCAGGACTTCTGGTGGCCAGATAAGCCCAGTCTGGGTTATGCAGAGCTTTGAGTAAACAGATGGAAACTCACTAAACATTCTTTTTTTTTTCTTTTTGCACTGATGCAGCTTTTGAGTGTCATGGCCCAAAATGTCATCAGAAACACAAGACTGACTGCGTGACCGACTCCTTAGTAATGTCTCATCATCATCATCATCACGCTATCTGACTCATTCGGCCTCTACTCCCACCCGTCTCCCTCACACACTCACGCGGTGTAACCCCTCCCTTCTCCGCTGCTGCTAAACTGTATAAATAACCTCTGTCGGAGTTTGGAAGCAAGGTACAGCGACCTGCAGAGTGAAAACAAGACACCGAGGAGGAGAGAGAGTAAACCCTCTGCTGCTGCGAGAGACCACCTGTGGCTGCCACGTCTACCTGTAACCTCCAAAGTCTTCTCAAAGTAAGTCTCCACACTTCTCACACAACCCGTGCTTTAACTTTCTTTGACTCCAATAGGGATTTGTTGATTTGTTTATATACCGGTAAATAAATAAATCAAAATAATCGCAACTTTGCTGAGCAAAACGTACTTAAAATAAAAGGTTTCTTCTGCTCGCTTGCCTTTAAGCGTTAATTGGTGTCCAGTAGCTTGGCTGAGGTGACATCTGGAGCGCGTTCAGTACCACGGACAGCTCAGCCTAGTTTTACCACACAACACATGCCATCGATTTGCCTCAGGATCCACATCTGTTTCGTCTAAAAAGTATTTTTTTTAAAAGCAGAACTTCAATATAACCGATTACAGCAGAAATGTGCGCAAAGGTCACTGTTGCTGAACTTGATCAGATCTGCTCTAAATTCTGAAGATCAGCTTTATAAGACCTGCTGAAGGAAGGAAAAGGACTTAGAACAAAATCTAGTGGCCTCAGTTGCTATTTTTTTTTAAATAATATTTTATATTTTTCAAATGAATAAATACATAAAAGGAGGATATACGTTTTTCTTATTTATTTATTGAAGCAACTCCGACTTTAATCTATAATTCACCCCATGCAATTATTTAGAAAAGGACTGGAAAATACAGCAAATAAGCAAATAAATAAATAGCCGGGCTGCAGGGTGCGAGTGGGGGTAGAGAGCAGAGGTTTCTGGCACACTTTCATCTGCTCCCACACATGCACGGAGAATAGGAAACGTGCTGGAGAGGTTCACACTCCAGCAACATAGTACTCATGGTAGATGAAGGCCACATTCACATAATACAGTTATTCTACCAAGAGTCTTGGTGGAGATTTACTGCTGCAAATGGAAAATGCGAAAAAAGTCGCAAAACGCAAATAAATAAATAAATAAATAAACAAACAAATAAATGAAATGCTACAATAATATTTTATTTTAAGGATTTCACAAAATATTGCGGTTCTTTTTTGTTTTTAAGTTGTTGGTTAGACAAGATTTACATACAGAGTTTTAAAAGACAATTAGATTGTAGACTGCTAGTTCTGGCCTGATTAAATAGTGTGGGTGTGCGATCCGCTGCTAAATGTGGCACAGCATATAGACCAAAACACCCAGAAGGTAAATCCTGAAGCAGCTGGTGCAGCTTGTCAGATGTGAGCGTCTGTTAGTTTCATGGTTTTCTGTAAGTCTGAATGGAAAAAAAAAAGAAATTCAATTTAGATCTCTTTTTTAAAATTCAATTAATTGTGAAACAAATTAAACAGTGAAATGGCCAAACTAATGCAAGTGATAATTAAGCTCCTTACTGCCATTTTCAACAGCCTCTGGACATTTCCACCACAGACTCCACAGTCAGACAGAGGACAGAGGGATTTTTTTTTATGCTTTATGTTAGTTGTGCAAATTTACGAGTTTGCAGTTTTTAAATCTGTGCAGACCTGGTATGGAGCAAACCAGTGACTTCTGGGGAAAATGAACATGCAGTTACTTTATCTGACTGTTAATCCAGACATACACAGATTTATAGTTTGTTGTTGTAAAAAAAATACTTGTTTAGTTATCAACAAGAAGTTACAGCAAGATTTCTCTCTTTGTTGAAAGGCTTTAATCCAGGATTCTAATTAATAATTGTAACAGCAGGAGCAGATTTGGTAATGGTATGATGTGATAATGAAATAATCGTCATAAAGCTGATACACTTCAGTGGAAATCCAGTTCCTCACACAGCATGCTAGTTATTATTATTATTAATGCAAATTAAACCTTTCTGTAAACTCCATTAAACCCACAGCCTCCGTGAAGATGCGTGAAATCAGTTTCCTCCTCTAGAGACAAATCCATTTTCTTCATCTTCTTTCAAAAGACAACAACTTTCAGGGAAGAGCTGACAAAAAATCAATCACAGCCCAAAGCCCTAAAAAACATTAAAGGTATATATTGACTTGTTTAACCGCTTTACACACCTCCGTTTACTCATCAGCCTGAGCAGATATTACAGATGAAAACAGATGACATTTGCACCCCTCAGGAGAGGTATGGTACGGGTCGAAGGTTTTGTCATTAGACAGGAAAGGGCAATAGCCTTTATTAGACTCAAAGCATCTTTTTTAATGTATTTATTTATTTGTAAGATTTCATTTAGGATTTATTTATTATTTCCTCCTTTTTTGTTATTTTTCATTATGAATCAATGGGAAATTAGACTTCAACAGTGGTTAGATTTCCATAGCATTTATGTGCCTTGTTACAGATGGTTGTGATACTGAAACCTTGGACAGTGCTGGTGGCCTTAGTGCTGTGTGTGCTGGTCTGTCTGGGAACACTGGCTGATGCCTACCCCCCCAAACCCGAGAACCCAGGAGAGGATGCTCCTCCTGAAGAGCTGGCCAAATACTACACTGCCCTGAGACACTACATCAATCTGATCACCAGGCAGAGGTATGACCACACATACATACACGAGTGTGTGCCCAACAGGCACCGCTGTTCAGGACAGCCTTGAAATGAATGTGGTGCTCAAATGACATTTAGATTTGGTACCATGAGAAAATGACTGAACTTGAAGGAAAATGGTGATTTCCAAACAAATAAAGAAACCATTTTCATCTCCTGCATTAAATTTCAATAAGGATATCAAGGTAAATTTAACAAGGTAAAAAACAAGAAAAAAAGATACAGCACAATCTGCTTCATCACCAATGAAATGATGTGTGCCATATTTGAAAATGTGGAACGAAAAAACAAAAAAGCTTGAATTAATTTTTTTGTTCAGTTTTCTTCCACCAAAAAATCCTGCAAGGCAGGGCACCAATATGAATATTTAATGGTCCCACACTAATAACCTTTCCCAAGTCTTTAAGTATTGTTTTTACTGTTGTGGATGATCCACATGAAGCTGGGCATGAAGAAAGTATGTGAGTTAAATCACTCATAAACAGCCCTTGAAAAATCCCCTCAAAATTAATGACCCTGAGCCAACTGTAGGTGTTAAGCTAAATGTGTTAGTGGGGAACTTGAGCCTTTTCTTGCTTCTTTCCTGCCGATCTTACTTTAGTCCAGACTTCATTTTATCTTCCTTGAGTCATTAAAGCAAGCTGGTTCATACATAAGCCTGGAGCTCTGTCAATGTGTGATGTACACCCTCTTCCTCCCCAACACTTCACACAATGAGATTATAGATTAGATTACTGTCCACTCTCCGAAACCTCCAGGCCTCGAAATGAGCGGGACCAGAGCAATAAAATCGGCGCAGACCGACCCAAGAAAGAAGCCCAAATTCAGTTAGCAGGGCCCAAGCTAAAGCCTGCTGCTCTCAGGTATAAAGATCACCAGTATGGAATTGTCAGAGGGTGTTTCATCATTGGAAACAGTCACACTCGGGAGCTATCTGTTCTCATTCATGAAAGTCAAATAGGCCATTGGTATTTAAATACATCCAGTGCTATAGAAAGTTTTTGCATTTCACTAGAGAGGTGCACATTATGGTTTTCACAGTGGGTGTGAGTGTTTGTTAGGTTTAGACACACTAGATACAACTGATAGATCTATGAGGTGTAACCACAAATGAACAAAAGAAAACAAAAGTAAAATTTGCATAGTTATTATATCATATGTGCTATATTGTGACAATGTTAATATTTAAATATTGCATTTATCAGTTACCATCACATGTAGCCACGCTTTTCAGTGTAAGTAACATTTCTTACTACTCCAAATTATATGGAAAATTATACACAAATACATCAAAAATACCAAAACTAACAAAGACACGTTCATCCCCAACTGGCTCAAACATTTCACAGAAAGCTGTTTTAACACATGAAGGACTGTGAAGATGTTAAAGAGGATGGATTTTAATTCTGGTGACTTTTGTCTTTTTTTTCTTTTTTACAAATATCCATACAACTAATCAATTAAAAATTAATTCAAAAGAACACTCAATCCTTAGATTGAGCTTTAGATTTAAATTAAGGTCCCACAATTGTAGGAATTGCAGGCGTGAGCCTGTGAACCTGCTTGATCATTTCAGTGCAGCACTAACAGAAAATGTTGAAAGTATAATATTATTACATTTCCTTAAGTAAGAAATCCGAGCATTTCTTTCACCACTGGGGAGAAGAAGACACAAAAGGACACATTAAGGCTAAAGAAAAAAATATTGGTAGATTGGTAGGAAGATTGAGGTATCAACCAGCGGTGAAAACATTTTATATCCTGATATGTTGCCAGCTGTGTGACAGCTGAAACAGTACATGTGCGCTTCTTGATTGCTTACCTGCAGGGAAGCACACACTGAGGAAGTAACGGAGCATAAGATTGGGTGCTGAGGTCATAGGGGAGGTGGAACAGATGTTTGATGGGAAAACAGAAGAACTGCAGGCCGCTCTGCGGGACCTGAGATGATTGTTTCGCACACATAAACACACACACACACACACACACACACACATTACCAAGTAAATTTTCAGTTAAACGGCTCTGTGATTTTACATTTGCAAGCTCTTTTGGAACCCTGGTTTCCCATCAAGGGAATGATAAAAACCCAGCCAGACTTGGAAATGACAGCCTCGTACACACATTAAAACAAACACACACTCTTGAATTTGAATCTGACTGTGACATTAAAGCATTAGCAGCAAACAAAAGGGAACAGCTTGGAAAGGTAGAGGTAAGAGAAGACAGGTGACAGACTGACAGACAAGTGTGATGCACCAGAACCAAAAGTCCAAAAGTCATGTGTTTGTTGTGAGAGGAATAAATGTGGTCACTGGTTTGAATCAGGATGCTGCACACTGCTGATGATTTCGAAAGGAAGGACACAATCACAGACAGAAACCTGCCAACAATAAGAAAAAAACCAAAAAAAAAACCTGATTAACACAAAGTGTCCAAAGTGACGGCATGACAAGCACATCTCAAAAAAACAAATATAGTACCAACAAAAGCAAACAACATACAAACAACCTAACAAAGTCTTAGGGAACAGACACTTAACACACACCAGGGAACAGGATAACAAACCCCAGGCAAACTGAATCAAACACTAACAAGGGTGAGGAAAAAAAGGAAATAACTTTCAAAATAAAACAGGAAATTGTAAGGTTGATCAAGAATGAACTCTAAACTCTAAGCGGTGCAGAAAATCACAAAGAGAACTTTCAAAAGCGCAGTGGAAGAGAAAATTTAGAGACAGACAATTGAAACTGTGTTGTCATAAAGACAGTGTCGTGGAGATGTGCAAAAGTCTTGACTTCTCATTTTTAAAAAGTATTTTTCTACACAAATGGAAAATAGGTGCAGCGTTTTATTAAAATGTGTACATACATACATGAGAATGCATTGTATAAAGCTACATTTTAACAAGCTTGAAAGTCAAAATTTGGTATGGCCAACTTTATTCTATAACACAGATTGCTGTAGACATTCACAGTTTTACCTCTCGTGAGCTCTTCTGTGCATACTCATACAGAACTTTCAAATTTGGTTTATCACTCTAGAAGACCTACTGGCACTGGTTGATAATTTGGGCTACCTTTGTCCCCATTTCCCTTCCTTAAGCATGGTTTCCTGACAGCCACCGTTTCATTGAGACCATTTCTAATGCTTCAGCAAACAGTAGATGGATCATGCATCTCACAGGTCTTCATTGGATGTTTTTCTATTTCTTAAGATCATGAAAGCACACTTTCATGTTTAGCTGTCTGTATATTTTTTGGCCTGTCACTGCTTTGTTATTTTCTTCACTTATCCAGTTTCCAAAGACTTTTAAGCACGTGGGGCACATTATATCCAGTTTTCCGTTAATAACTCTTTCTTTCGGAATCACTTTTTTTGGAGCAGCTATTGGTGAAACAATGTTATCTTTGGCATTATTCATAGATCCAACTAAAGAAATGGAAACATATATGTTTATGCAACAGAATGCTAGTAACAAAGTACCTAAAGATACTATTCAAACTGTTTTGATAAAACTAATCCAACCCTTGAATTGTGTGACTTGAATCATCCTTGAATCATTGATGGGTCAGTGTTGGTTGTCTTCACAAGACATGAAAGAAAGAAACAAAAAACTCCTCTGTAAACATTCACTTACACATAAATGAATGAAAAGCAGTCAATGTCCAAAGGAAAACTTCAGAAATATTTCAGAAAGCCTGGAGAACTCTTATTCATGACCACATATATAGAAATGTGGGGTGACTTAAGACCTTTGGACCACCTACAATATTAAATATACCATATAACAGTTACAGGAGCGGCATGGTCATGAAAACTCATGCTATGAAGTTCCCAGTGCTCATATTCTGCTGATGTTTACGTCAGATGATTGTTGGTACTTTAGTGTACTTTTACACATTATGCGCCTCAGGATTTGACAGCTCCAATCTAACTTATGGGTGCTGTGATTTCTAAATGCATACACTTTGCAATGATACCACTTACAGTTGACTGTGGAATAGCTAGGAGGGAAGAAATTTCATGAACTGACAATGGTGACATCCTATCACAGTAACAGCAGAATGACTTATTAGTTGTTTGTAAAGGCAAACTGCATGGCTACAGGCTTGATTTTATAAACCAGTGGCAAGGGGACTAAAACCACAGTGCGGCACAATGTATTAGTGTATATACAGATATACAGTGTATATCTCAACAAAAGACGTGCGTGTTTCATCGGTAGCCAAATGAGGTTAAACTTATTATGGTTTCTAAGTCATGAGTAAATGGACTGATTCTTATATAGCACTTTTCTACTCTCCCAGAGTACTCAAAGGACTATATACAACAACCTCATTCACACCCACTCATACAAGCACTTCTAAACTCAAGAGCAAACTAACCGACATTCACACACATTCACACTCCGATGAACGCATCAGAGGGCAACTTGGGGTTAGTATCTTGCCCGAGGATAATTGGCATGCAGACTGGGGAAGCCAAGGATCAAACCACCAACCTTCCAGTCAGTAATTGATCTGCTCAACCACCTGAGCCACAGCCAACTCAGTGATTTTCAGCCTGTACGAACAGCTGTATATTTTTTCCTGTGGCTCTAGAGATTAAATTTTATCTTGTGTCAGATAAATAATCCCTACAATAATATAGAGGATGTGTGCAGTCATGAAAGATGTATGCTGTAGAATCATTCCACCTGAATGCAATCATGTGCCACAAAAGGCAGGAGAAAAGACTAAGCACCTTATCTGCAGATCTCATTTCATATCAAGCTTTGAGGGGCGTGTGTTTTCATATTTGTAACTAAATTCTTGAAAATCTGTTAAAAAACGTGGATTATTATGGATTATATAGAGACCTCTGTAGCAACCACCAATGTGGCATTCATGGTTGTATCATGGGTAATTTAGGATCCAGTCTTATAGAAGGATTAAAGGTCAGTGTATAAGGGATCCTTGCTGCTTCTATTTTGACTCTATACCAATGAGCTGCACTTTGTGTGACTGATTTACAATAAAAGCAAATCTGTTTTTGTAAAGGAGAGTGAAACAGCAGCATTAGGAAGTGTTTGGATCAGCAGTCGTTTTGAGAACAGAAAATGCACTGTGGTGGTCTGAGTCGAGGGGGAGAATGGTGAACCTTTCCACTAACAATGATTATTAAACAACAGAAACATTTACAGAGGCAAACTGTCATGAATATCTATTTTTCCAAAATAATGCCAACATTAAAGCATAAAGACTGAGCTTTAACTTCATGAAAATGATCACAATTGCAATTTACAATAAAAAAAGTGTCTTCTTCACTCTCAGGTATGGAAAGCGTTCAGCTCAGGAGGACGTGGTCGCAGAGCTGCTGTTTGGTGGCGATAACAACAGAGACCAGAGATCAAGGTAAAGATCCTCAAATGTAAAAACTGAAGATGTCACATGAACTTAAAGAATTTACACTCTTCTCTCATTGGCACATTATTTCCTCTCTCTGTCTTTCAACAGATATGATGACTCTTACATGTGGTGATTCTCCTCCCTCCTCATCGGACATTCCCTCCGGGTACATCCCAGAATGCACCTGGAGGGGCCGACATGTGCCTCTTCTTCCCTGTACTCTAAACCCAACAAAAGAGCATCTCTGACGGATCACAACCTCCCTCTGTTTCTCCTGTTGTTGTTTCACATCTCTGTCACTCCAACAAAACTGTACATAATTTATTATTAAAATAAAATATATATGTATATGAAATCACAGAAGGTGGAACTGTGTCTGTGTGTGTGCGTGTGAGCTTTGGTGTCCTTCGACTGTCCATCAGACTGGAGGAGATTCTTGTTTTGCTGTTTGTATTGTGAAAAGTAACATCATAATATGTGAATCAAATGTTTTCTGTGAGAATAAAAGTTCCCAAGGACTCATGATCTTTTCTTTTGTGGCCTTTTATGTTCATTTATAACTCCGTATTTTAATTCTACCCGCTACTATAGCTTTGCCTGATTCAGAGTTCAACAGACTTCTTATTGATCTTACAGTGGGACTTGCCTCTCAACTGATCCTTTGTCTCCAATAAGGTATTTTAACGTCCTCCCCAAAAACATTTCTAAACTTAACTAAGAGACTGACAAAAAACAATGGCTTTGTCCAAAACATCAATGTATTGTGTTGAAGAGATATATTTAAAAGATAGTAGTAATCAGTATAGTGTCCATTCTGCACAGGCTCCAGTTAATGGCAAGGGAAATGCTGCTGAACGCTTAGATATGGAGGAATAGGTGCTCTGCTGAATGAAACAGCAAAGAAGCACCAGCGCCAACTTTGGGAAATAAACCACGTTTAGATTTATACAATAGGAGCAATTGAGGATGTGCACTGAAGTCCGACTCGTAGACAGCTCTTGGAGAGTAAAGGATGATTCTGGTGGTAAACTGACATTGTTTCTTCTACATCGGTAAGAACAAAGCTTTTAATCTAAAGGTTTTAGGAGCTGCTAACAGTGCAGAAAAGCCCAAACACCGTTTAACTCCAGAAACTCCAGAACAGTAAGATGACCACATTAGCCACGGCATCACCCAGATCTCAGGACAGATATTGTATTATTTGTTTTTTAAAGGAGTTGGCAACTACACTAACACTTTCTGGTAAAACACTGCCTCCTGGTGGTGAAACTTCGGGTTAAGTTTGCAATATGTGAATACAAAAAGTACCTTTCAATCAGTTTTCTTCTGACATTTCTAAAAAATGGCAAGGATAGAGTAGCAAAATCAGGAAAATTGTTAAACACATAGCTTTAATCTTGAAAGTGTGATTTGCACATTACTCTGAACTCAGAAAATTTGAAACAATAGTTAATATAAAATAATGATATAAATAATACAGTATAAATATAAATAACCCGCAGCAACAGAGGACACATCTCAGAAAATTAGGTTTAGCTTTAGGCCGAAATATTTTAAAAGGAAAATAATTAATAAGACCCCCCACCCCACCCCCCTCTCTCTTATGGTGTCATTATGGTGTGGATGAATAAGATGCATCAATGTGTCACAGGATATGCTGACAGTAACAAAATATCAAGCTTAAATGAAAGTTATCAGGTTATATGCTTAGGGAAACATACAGGGTTAATATGCAGTGCACAAAAGAAAGAGGGTTTACTGTGGGGACAGAAGATTTAGGAGTATTGAGCTAAAACACACAAACACAAACAGCTGCAGTAATGGTAATTTCCTCAGAGACCAGATCTTATTTTATTGTTGAATTTGGGGGGCATGAAGCAAAAGAAAGGAAGAATTAATCCCAGAGCACAGTCATGCTGAAGGCAAAGATGGCCTAATAATACCAGGGAGAAAACCAACATCACATTGTCAAAGGTATCTTTCTCACTGGTATCATTATGTTTCTTTTTATGTATTTTATTTGAGTATTTCTAGGACAAACTGTGATGGAAAAACAAAAGCTCTCACACTTACACATTCTTCTCATAGCTCATGTATTAATTATAACAATAGAAAAAAATGTGAAAGCAAAACAAGCACTGGCCCTTTAATGCACCTCTACGTAAAGCACCGGGAATATGGTCAATTCAACCGGAAGTCTCTTGATTCTAAGCGTTAAAGTATTACATTCCCATCCCGCTTCTTGTTTACCTGCATGCTTTATAATTTTTATTTCAGTGGCAACTCTTACTTTTATATAAATATAAAAATATAATGCTTTAATAATTCAATTTTATTGTAGCTTTATTCGCTAAATGCCCTTTATTCTGAAGTTTTCTCGGAAGTTGTGTATTTTTCTGCCTCTTCCAGTCACAGAGGGAACCGAGAAACCAGACGACAACAAAAAGCGCACGAGACATCACAGACGGCAGGAAGCGTCTCTTGTTGTGTTTAAAGGTGGGTGAGTTTGTTTTTATGTGTCGCAAATATCATTTTATTAACAGACTACGTCTTATCATTAAAGTATCCTAATAAAAGGGTTGTTTATTTAAGGGAGCAGATACACTAAAGCTAGGTTGACAAAGGTGCGCGCGTGTGCGCGCGGTTCTCTCAGTGTATTTAAATAACCGCGCGCCACTAGCGCTACATTTCATTTGTGATGTTTGGTTAGCATCTTCCTTTGTCAGACAGGCTATCTGCATGTCTTTCTGTCCCCCTCTCCTTTTGTGTTTGTGTGTGTGGTGCTTTGTTATGTATGACTCCTGAGATTAATTAGTAGACTTCTCTGCTTGCACTGGTGTATTTGCACCTGTGTCGTTTATTGTGTGTTTGCTGAGGGATTCATTGGTTATGTTAATGGTAGTGTAGTTAGGCTACTCGCTTCTCGGCCTTTTGGCTAAGATCAAGTGTTGTAGTTAGGCTACCAGTTAAACTGTTTTAAGACTTAGAGTCACACTCACCCTGACAATTTTATGACAGTTTGTCAAGCTAGACTCATCTGTCCTAATACTTGACAAATATAGCTTTTTTAAAATTGCTTAATAAAGCCATAATATTAAATACCATAAATCTCTTAAAGTTTTTTCTTTTTTATTATGTATTCTAACAATTCAATAACAATTCTGAGTAATTCTCTTGCTGTTGAAGTTTAGTAACTGACATGATTTGTGTGTTTGTTATCATCTCAGAGACTCAAAATAATAATAATGATTAGAAACAATAATCACACTACATTTGTCATCAGTTAAGTTGTAGTCCAGCTATTATATCTGCTTGGTTGGGATTTTCCTTTTGAAATGGTAAAATAGTACAAAAGAAAATGAGGATAAAACAGCACTTTAGCTCAAGTCTAAGGAATAAATCGTTTGAAATAACCAGCTTTACTAAATACAGGATAACGACACAGTTTAAACCATGTTGGCATGTAGTACAGCACACAGCCAAACAGCTTTTGCCGGCATGTGCTTTCTACAATTGTTTCTTTACATACAGCAGGCCTGTCCTGGTGTAGCTAAGCAGATGGATGATGGTGGGGGGTGAATGGAGGAGGGGCAGGGATGTTGCATAAATAAGGGAGTAATAGAGAGGAAAGGATGGGAGGAAGGTAAGAAGGAGGGGAACATCATTAAGGGGATCTGCAAGCAAGAAAAAAGGATTAAAAAAGCAGAGGGGAGTGAGACAGCAGGACAGAGTGCAGAGCTGAGGAAGCTGTGAGGGAAAGAAGTGTTAAAAAAAGTGACGATGAAGCAGGAGGACGAGGAGGGGTGTTTGTTGGAACGTGTGAGGAAGCAGAAAGCAAATGGACTTCACAGCATTTTAAACACAGTCATTAATGTGTCTGTGTTGGGCTGTTATTGTAGTTGACATGTACAGTAGCTGAGCAGCCTACTTCATCCACATAGAATGAGTCCACGTCCTCATCAGTAATATCAACAAAAGAGAAAAAGTATTGTACTCCCATACTCATTGTCATACAGCTCAGTGAAGTTATGCTGCTACTCACGATGTGCATTTATTTGATGAGTCATACATACACAGTGTGAGTTCAGTTCAGGCGCACCGTCCGTGGTTCTACTTAGATTTGCAACATCTGTTTTTTGTTTTTTTCACACTGAGGATATACACACACACACACACACACACACACACACACACACACAAACGGAATAAACTAGGTGACTCATAACCAAAATAATTTAGTTGGATAAATGGTACTACAGACTGGAGTAAAATGTAAATATGTAAATATGATTTGGGGGTGCCCCTTTTAAGAGCAGTGGGCAGCCAGTAGGCTAGTCCCTTGGTCAGGGGAATTAACCTGACGTGTTTTCAGTTTGGGAAGAAACTGGAGCTACTGGAGGAAACTGGAAGAACAGATTGAAAAAGGAAGGCGCAGGTTTGAACTTTAAAAAGTTTCACTGTGAGACAACAGTGCTAAGCACCGAAGCATCCTATGCTCAGTCAGTTTCTCTCTTTTATGGTGTTCATTATTATTCATGGAGTTTTGCTGTCGCCAGTCTAGACCCAAACAGGTCAGGGTAGTATCCAAGATTAAAATCTTGTAATGTTTTCTTTCACATTTGTTGTCATCAGCTTGGATAAAATGTGCATCAAAGCTGGATGATGGTGTGAATCTCATCTTTCAGACATTATACTTTACATCCAGTCCATCCCGTTCCACACGTCTCACTCTTACAGCTTCTCCTTTTACGTCATCCACTTTTGCCTGAGGTGTTGTGTAATGCCTACTCTAGTATAAACAGCAGGGTGTGTGTGTGAAGGCAAAACTGAGGGAAGATGAGTTTCCATGGCAGCCACAAACTGCAACAGCAGCTTGTCATAGCAACAAGCATAGATAAATGCATAGATAGATAGAAAGCATTAAAGGGGATGTGTGCCTCTTTGTTCCCTTCTCACTTTCTCTGTATTGCCATTGTGTGTGCTGTCTTGGCAGTGTATAGATTAGTCACACCCACATGCCCTCCCCCTCCCCTTTTGCCAGGCATGTTCAATTCCAGAACAATCAGTGGAGCTCCACCCTCAGTCGCTGACATCACTGCACCCTGTGTGTTTGTCGTGCTGCGTTATGGCGGGGAGGGGGTTCAAAAACACGAGCATACCGTATACACCCGCAAACATTCCCACGTGCAGCAACTGAGCAGTGCAGTTTTATCTCATGCTAATTTATAGCACACACTGAACCCAGTCATCAGTTATTATCACGCGGTTGTTACTCTCAGTCAGCAGGATGGCAGCATAAGTCTCGACAGAAAAGGATGATTAAAATGTTTAACATGAATATTTTAGACTGCTGAATCTGCTTTTTTAAATCATGCTATAAAAATAATTACTAAAATGTCAGAACTGAACAGAAAAACATGTTAAAGCCCAGATTTGGTTCTTCATATATCTATGATAACTGACAACTCTCCAATTTTTTGGTCTCATATCCACTTCTGTCAGATGATCACTAAAAAAACTCAGAGCTGTAGTGCATGTGAGATATATCAGCTCAGCTATTTAGCTTCAGGCCTAAATGGATAAATAGCTACCCTGGCTGTAGTGTTTATGTTTCTATGCCAGTACATTACTTGCAATTGTGCTCTCCCCTTTTTCTTCTTCCTGCAGCCATTTATAGGAGTAAAAAAGCCTGGTAAAATCATATAAGCTCAAAGGCTGTTTTTAAAAAATGTGTATTACTGAGGCTGTAGTGGTGTACTGCACTGCGTGTAAGTGGTGCAGTGGCCTATATATTAAGAGTGTTAACTTGTCCAATTGGTTCCAATCTTGAGGCTTTTATTCATGTGAAAGTGTTTATCTTTGTATTGCAAGTTGCCCAGTGAGTTTAAAAGCAGGTGGTTTGCACGGCATGAATAGAGGACATCATCATTTGTACTAAATCATCCCCATCTGAATGTAGCAGCGAAGGAAACAAGCTTTTTTAAAATGTTGGTGTTCATTGAACGTCTTTATCATTATTGTCAGTGTCTTATTTTCAGACCTGCACTTACATTTATTTTGTTGATCATTCTTTCCTTTTTTTCTTTCTGTCCTTCTCAGATTTACTGCAGCTCTACCATGCCCGTGGCCTCCACCAGGACAGAGCCTGGTGAGACCAAACACTATACTCCACATCAGCTTAGCATCGCCACATGATTGTTTTTTTCTGTTTTCTTTATTCACAGCTCTCTCCTAAAATCCAGTTTCACAAAAGATTAAAAACCAGAAATATGAGAATGTGTTACTAATCTGAAAAATGGTGGTATTTGCTCTTTGTAAGCTAATTAATGATAACAGATGTTTTACAGTTACAGCTACACTGTAGAATATCCTCCAGGAAACGACTGATGCCCCCAAATACCAATATTTATGATAGCGCTGTAGTATATATATATATATATATATTAGGGCTGTCAAATGATTAAAATTTTTAATCAGATTAATCACAGCCTAAAAATTAATTAATCATGATTAATCACAACTCGAAATATGACCAAAATGTGTGCAAACATACGGACAGATAGCGGATTTTTACACACTTGTTAGTGTTATTTAATGCTAAGACCACGCTGAGTGGCCTGCGTTCACTCAGCGTGGTCTGACATAGGCTGGGTGTTGTGCTGGAAGCGAATTAATCACAGCCTAAAAATTTATTAATCGCAACTCGAAATATATGTGTATATGTGTGTATATATGTGTAAAAATCGGGACAGATAGTGGTTTTTAACACACTTGTTTGTTTTATTTATTATTAATTGTGAGTACAAGCAGTACAAGCAGAACAGGGCTTCAAATAATTGTGAGGAATTTTTACTGAATGTTTTCCACCCGTTTAAATCTAGCACATTGTTTTATCCATATACATCTTCAAGTTCACAGAACATAGGCCTAATTCAACAGGCAAAATGTGGAGGCAGGAGTGGCCAGGTATCTGCGAGCAAGGCGGGCCAGCTGGCTGTGGGCTCCTGCATGAGCTGCCCACCACTGTAAGGGACAGTCCTCTAAGGCAGTGCAGGGCTCTGCTCTGTAGCGCTGTATGGCTCTGTCCTGCTGTACCTCCTCCTCTGACTCAGAGTCAGAGTCCATCTGCAGCAGGCTCAGCCTCTTCTTGGCTGGACCTTCTTCTGCAGTGTGTGATCTTCTAGGAGAGTCTTCATGCAGCATGCCTGCCAGTGTGGTCCACACTGCTTCTCTGTCAGTCTTGGGCACACTGCGTAGGTCTTTAAAACGTGGGTCCAGTGCAGTTGCGATCTGGAGCCATGCATAGTTGGTATGTTCCTGGCGGGAAGCAAGGTCTTCCTTAAACTTCTCTTTAAACCTCACCACATATGCAGGGTCCTCATCAGTTACTTCCATGACACGGCGCAGGTGGCAGAAGGCTGGTAGAACTACAGAGCAGGAGACGTAGGCCTCTCCTCCCAGCAGTTCAGTCACATATCTGCAGTGGAATACACACACACACACACACACACACACACACACACACACACACACACACAGAGAGAGAGATAAGACAGCAAATTAAAAAAAGCTTTTTAATACTAGGTAATATTAATAAAATATTTGATTTCATTTATTTTTTAAATAAGACATTTTCATAATAACAAAAACTGATTTAAGATGTATGTTTGATACATTTAATCTAAACCTACAATTATGGTCACAATGACAGGCTCACCTGCAGGGCTCTAGAAGTGTCTCCAGTCTCTGGAGTTTGTCCCACTCTGGAGGCGTCAGGAGGACAAGTTTATGCTTTTGTTTATCCAGAGTCGCGGTTACTGCAGTTTGGTTGCGGATCAAGCGCTTCACCATCTCCAGCGTGGAGTTCCAGCGCGTAGGCACGTCCTGGGCCAACGGCTCCTGCTTGCGCCCCAGTGACACCTGCTCTGCGTTCAGCTCTGCTGTGTTTGCTGGGCTGTGCTTAAAATGGCCAACAATTTTGCGGCATTTGGCCAGCGCAGTGACAAAGCCACTGTCTGCGAGACTCACTGTGATGCATCTCTGTAGAATGTGCGCGGTACACGGCATGTGATTGAATGGCATGATGCGAGCCGCGGCGATCATATTGCGCGCACTGTCCGTGCCTACTGTTGTCACCTTCTCCTCAATTCTCCACCTGCGAGCAACAGTCTGGAACTGCTCTGCACAAGCCTCCGCAAAGTGCCGCTCTTCCGTTTTCATTATAGTCAGCGCAAAGGATGTCAGACCCCAGGCTTCAGTGATTAAATGCGCAGTAACTCCCAGGTAATTGTCATTACTCAATGATGTCCAGTGGTCTCCTGTCAGAGCCACGCATTCTGTGTGAACTAAAGCCTCTTCTTTTTTCTTTTTCTCCGTTTCATACAGTTCGTGGATTCGAATTGTTATTGTGCTTCTCGCTGGGGGCTTGTAGGACGCGTCCTGAGATGCAACCTTTAAAACATCCGCAAAGCCCTTGTCCTCCACAATGCTTAGCGGTCTGCAGTCCTTTGCTATCCATTTGGCTATATTGTCGGTCAGTTTGTCCAAAGAAGACTTACCGAGTGGCCTGCGTTCACTAAGAGTGGTCTGACGCAGGCCGGGTGAAGCTGCTGCCCCGACAAACGCGTGTTTGGCATTAAGGTGGTATTTTAAGGTCGAATTTGAACGGTGAAATTGAAACTCTTTACTACAGTGAGTGCAAATTACAACGCGTTTGTTTATTGTCCCATCTATGTTCTTCTTGTATTTAAATTCCCCATCCAGAAGGCCATCCGCTTCCTGCTTCTCCATTTTCAGTGGCGCGGTAAACAAATCAAGTGGAATTATGGGAGCGACTTATCTGCGTGTTGCGCTAAATAGTTAAATATTCTAACGTAATTAATTCCAAAATTTAATTATCGCAATTAACGCGTTAATTTCGACAGCTATAATATATATATATGATGCTGGTTTGCTTACACCTGTGGCCTTTGATTACATCTGGTAATATCAAATTCAATAATATGAAAATACTAAAATAAATAAAAATGAAAAAATTACATAATTGCAGCTTGTTACATTGTAGCATACTTCCCTTGAATATGACTAAATATAGAAATTCTTAAATTCACTGCAGTTTTGTACATAACAGCACTGCTGTAGGCTGTATTTATGAGTCATAATCTAGTTTTCTTTCATTTTAAATTTCAACTTTAAACTTTAACCTTAAGGCAGCATTCCGGCTAACAAGCTGTGCTGGCAAGTTGAAATTTTCTCAAACTTCCAAAGCAAAGCAAAGCAATACATGTACAGTTCATTTCTCTAGCACATGATTTTAGCCTGCAGCTTTCTGTTTTCTTCTCTTTGTTCAATGTTGTCGTTCCTAAAGCCAAAAATGCATCCAAACAACAGACCGTGTGCCACCACACTCGGTAGTATGTTTTAAAGGAGACAGTACACACTGGGGGGAGTATTAACTGAATTTAAAGACAAAAAATGTCAATTTGAGGTCCTGAATGTCGGTTTTGATTGATTTGTCAGCCCTACAGTATCCCCTACCTGACACAACACACAGTCTGCAGCTTTTTTAACCCATGCCATTAGATTAATATGGAGTTATAAACTCATACTCGCGTAAGTATCTATTTTTGAAACTAAAAGGATGTTGAATTCCAATGAGGAATTTCCCTATAATGAGCAGAATTCAGACAGTTACATCACAGCTTTGTTAAAACCAGGAAGCCAGGTGCTTGTTTAAAGCAGAGTTACAACTATAGACACAAGCTCTGTGTCATTTGTTACTGTCTCATTTACCATGTTTCCCTTACTTAATGTTGTTCTTCCCTTCACTGTGTGTGTGTGTGTGTGTGTGTGTGTGTGTGTGTGTGTGTGTGTGTGTGTGTGTGTGTGTGTCACAGTGCCCCAAGTGTTGGACGCAATGAGCGACAGCACGGCCAGCTCCACCACAGCCAATGACCTGGACCTCATTTACCTCAAAGGCATCATGGAAAGCCCTCTGGTAGGCTTCACACAGATGCACTCGTGCACACACATATTTTAAATTCAATAAATTTTGCTGCGCTTCTGTCATTCATACTTGCACTTGCAGCACGCTCTCATCTTTGTAACCGTGTTTGTATTTGTGCGTAAGGAGCAAGAGGAGAGCCTGAAGGAGCCACGGTTGTCACCCGTGAGGGAGAATAATGTGGAGCTCCTGCAGGAGATCCTGAGAGACCTGGACCCATTCACCAATCGTTCTGACACCGCAGCCGAGCTTGCTCGCATTCTCACGCAGCCTCACTTCCAGGTGTGGAACACACAAAGTCACACACACAGTGTTTCCCACTTTGTGTTTTCACTGTATTCCAGTCACAGAGGTGGTTAATTGAAGGAAAACGAATATTTCATGCATGATATTTTGTGCCTCAGTCTCTGCTGGAGACACATGATTCAGTGGCAGCTCAAACATGTGAAAGTCCACCTCCCAGCCCATGTGACTTTGTGGATCATGAACCAGAAGACAGCCAAGCACACAACCACCTTCCACCTGATGCCATCCGCATGGTGGGCATACGCAAAATAGCCGGGGAGCATCTGGTAGGTTATTAGAATTTGGACTGTTTGCACCTTTTGTGTTTCCCATTTAAAAACATTCAGTTTGTGAAATAATAAATGCTTGTGTGGGTTGTATGCTGGTGCCATTTGGGTTATGGATGCAGATTTTTATTAGTGTTAATGATGGAGATAATAGCCAGTAATAACTGTATTCCAGGGTGTGACATTCAAGGTGGAGGGTGGGGAGCTGGTGATAGCTCGTATTCTTCATGGTGGGATGATAGACCAACAAGGGCTGCTGCACGTCGGCGATATCATCAAAGAGGTGTGTTGCTTTTTTCTTTTTTGTTTGTTTTTTGTTTTCCTTAGTTTCATTTTCAATTATCCTCTAATTTATTGGTTTATGGTGGAACCTTGCATTTTTAGTTCTATAGGATAGTTGTTTACTTTTTTCAGTAAGTTAGTATTTGATGAAGAATATACTTTTTGGTTTCCTGCTAAGACTATCCGTCCTATGAATGCAAGAGCCGACAGAAACATGTAGACAGCTACTGCAGACTGTTCAGAGGTAACGTCTCCAAAGCTCACTTTGTAAAGCATTATATTTCCATTGTTTCATCTACATTGAAATGTGTCTCACTGTGAGGTTAACAGGAGACCAGCTGAGACTCCAGGAAATCAGTGCACCTGGCCCACTGTCCCTGTGATTCTTGGGAGTGAAGCTATTTTTACAGCAGTAGCTGTTTCACATGTCTCCAGTTTTTTTTATGCTGTTCTGAGTTCCCGCCTGATTTACATATGAAGCTTACCGATATTACCGTATTACCGTATCAATCGTCTCGTTAAGCATTTACTTATCGACTCTTGTTCTCTTGTGTTTATTTCTTCTTGAGTGTCAACTTGTTAACCGCTATGACTCAAGGTCAGGCTCAAGCATGAAATGCCCCGGATTATTTGCGTACCTCCACAACTACCATAAGAAAAAATCTGTTGTTTATCGGCTGTTTATTGATCACGGCGTTCTGAAAGTCTAAATGCATAAATCTGTGTCCATACTATTGTTTAACCACTAGATGGCGAGGTAAACTATGTGTTCTTATGAAAGCATGGGGCAGAAACCCACAGCAGTTCAATCCCAATACTGTGCAAATGAATAGATCAGGAAAAAATAGCAAAAGTAAGGATCATTTGCTAGTGAAAGTTTGTTTTTTTGACATTTTATTCAGGGGTTTTTGGTGCTGCAGTTGTTGGAGTTTCACTCCTGGAATCTGTGGAACTTTATTCATTTGAGTGGATGTTTGAGCAGATACTTACCTGTGTTTAAATACTCTGTGGTGTAGCTTGCTTGCACTGGGCAGGTCTATCCCTCCTGACAGGGCTATTGGGACCTGTTCTGGTGCTCTGTAGTGGGCTAACACCTTAAGAGTACATTTTCAGTTGTTCAATTTGTCCGTCATCTGCATAGTCCACAAGAGGCTTTTAATTTTTACATGCTTCAAAGTTCTGTAAATATTTAAGCCAACTGATCGAATTTGCAAATTTAAATGTAAAACTCTAGTCAGCTGTTTAAAACCCTTTCGCTTAACCTGTAAGACATGTAAGGAATCTTTTTTGTCATTACTCTTGTTGTCTACTTTACTGACAGGCGAATGGACGAGAAGTGGGCAGGGACCCCAGGGTTTTACAGGAAGAGCTGCAAGCAGCTAGTGGAATTGTGGTTCTGAAGATACTGCCAAGTTATCATGAATCCATACCACCTGTACAGGTGACACATAAACACACCACACACAGAATAGACACATGGGGCTAAATCTATTCTCCTTATTTGTCAGGGTTTCTATTTATTTATTTATTTTTTGGTTATTAACTGAATTTCATTGTTAGAAACTTATTTTCATTAACACTAGAACCTTGTTTTGACCTCTGTTAAATTAAAACCACGTGATCTCATATTTCATGCCGTTTTAAAAATGGATTTCTTCATCAAATACTGAATTTTGGGGTGTTTGGGATCAAAAGAGAAAAGAAAGTATAACCATTTTTACATAGAACCACCAAGGATGTTATTTCGACCGCATAGAAACTGATGTAAAATCACTGTTGTGCCACATTGGGCTGCCTAGCAATACGATTGTTTACACACATTTTGACTTAAATGCTGCTGTTACATGAGTCAGAGCTAGCTATATGTGATTGATAAATAAATATGTAGGGGAATGTAGTTAGATGAAACATGAGTAATTGCTGCTGGGCTCAGGGTGGGATATTGAGCTGGGCAGACTGTGGGACCGAAGGCATGGAGAACCAGGTATGTAACTTGCTGTGTAGGGCAGCATAGGGAACTGAAATGAAAAGAGACTCCAGAGTGTGGGGAACTAATCCAAATAACTAAAGAGTGAAATCAAGAGAATAGCGCCCTGCTCACTTTCAGGCCTGAGCAGCACCTCAGCAGGTGAAGCTGCGGACTGAGGCAGGGTAGTGTGCAGGTTTGGTCTTAATTATATTTTTTAAGTGTGTAAGCTGTTGTGGTAGTTTTGTCCAGTCTTTGTTTATTTATTCTAAAGTGTGTTTTAAACTTTACAACCTGCAATTAAATTTTAAAACTCATTGATGAAACCATTCAAATCCCTCAAAATTCACCTTAAATCCTTGTTTTGCCAAATCTGACTTAAAATTAGAAAAATTTGATGAAATAAACAACTTAAGTGAACTTAAAAAATGGCATCTTTGCCATTACTGCAAGCAGCACCTCAGTAATGGCACCTGTGGTAACATGAACCCCTCCTAGCAGTTCTAGTCTTAAAGGGATTTTAACTTGGGATGCACCACTGAAATAAAGATGTGTACCTCTATGTATTTCTCCAGGTATTCTTTAAGTGTCACTATGATTATGACCCAGCCAACGACAACCTGATTCCTTGCAAGGAGGCGGGGTTAAGGTTTGAGACCGGGGATATCCTGCAAATAGTCAATCAGGATGATGTCAACTGGTGGCAGGTGACAGAATAGTATTTATGTGAACATGTTATAGCTTCCTGTGTGCACATTTTCATATCTTTGGATTGCTTTGCTAATTTTTTCTTCATTTGTTGTGCAGGCACGTCATGTGGAAGGTGGGAGTGCTGGGTTAATCCCTAGTCAGATGCTTGAGGAAAAAAGGAAAGCTTTTGTCAAGAGAGATGTGGAGCTGGCACCTGCAGGTAATATGAAAGAACGAATAAGGTTGTGATGATGGTGACTTTATTTTAACAGAGGGCCTGGATTCTAATCAAAGCATGGACGCAGTGTGTGTTTTGGGCCTTAATGAAATCATCTCACTATGGATGTAAAATATTATTAAAATACTGGTGGTTGCCAGTGTTGCTCTGCAGCCTCCTAGTGGATGGTATCAGTTAGATAATCATAGGTGACTTCCTCCTTGAATTATTGCATCACAAGATTTTCAGGAAACTTGAAGAAACCTTGAGGTCAGTGTCGCTGAGATTCAAACTCATCTGAAATTTTAGTAGCTGCACCTTCAAAATCCAAAACATTTCAAAATCCCACATTGGCACATTTTGGAGTTATAGCATTCACAAACGTGAGTGTCCAAGCTGCTGCCCTGCAGGGTGACGACAGAACTCCATCAGCCTTTTACAGCTTTGGGGTAAAAGCCAAAAATGTTTCATGAACACAACAGAATATGACCCATTTGTATTGAACTATATTAGCATATTATACTGTAAACAGAAATATAAATCGTTAATAAACATATGGCAGCAAAAAAAAAAGACTTCTGAAAGTGTTAAGTATTAAGTAGGTGTTCATTAAGGAAGGGCATTATGTTCACATGTCTGGTGTGTGTTGCTGCAGCCCATGGTTTATTGATTATTTGTCACTGCCGTGTGGTGGTGCACAAACACGCCAGGTACATGAAGTTTGCTCACATGTTTAAATTTCACAATGTGCCAGTGCACTGGTCTACAATGTTTTAAGAATATTTAGACTTAACTTTTTATAAGAAATATTTTCAATATAACATTGAGCATTATAGCATGAACCTGTATTAGATTACAAGAAAAGAAGTTTGAACATACTCCCACTTTCATATGTGGGAGTTACCCCAGTTATTATGGCATATAAGAACCATCTCTCTCTGATGTCCAACCTTTGTAAAAGAAAAAAGGTTTTCTTTGCTAAACGTTACCAGTCAATGATGTGTCATTTTTTACACTTCTGTAAATGTGAGATTTGCATAAGCATTCGAACAACTGCTAATTCAGTTCGAGTTCACAGAAAGGGTTTTGTTCTGTAAGGGAGCTCTTATCAGTAGATCCAGTAGATCTAATTCCCCTTTTAGAAGCACAAACATGAATATTAGAACTTAAAGAGGAAAAATTAAATGTGTATGAGACATAATATCTGGCAGAGACACATGCATGAACATGACTGATCATTACAAGCCAGCTTGTGGGCAAATGAGTACAAGTTAGTAGTTGTGAAACATGACTGATGCTCATAAATTACTTTAGTTTGAAGTTTGGCTTCAGTTCTCTGCCTACACTAATGCTGTGCTCCAACAATGCAACAGGAAATCTGTGTACTGGTGTTGGAGGAAAGAAGAAGAAGAAGATGATGTATGTGACCACCAAAAATGCAGGTAATAAAACAGGGCCAGGATCAGTTTAGCTCTGCTGGGGTAAAATATTCCTACTGCTTCGTCCTTACTTTCTGCTCTTTGTTCACCCTCAGAGTTTGACAGACATGAGATACTGCTCTATGAGGAGGTGGCCAAGGTCCCACCTTTCAAGAGGAAGACTCTGATTCTGATAGGTGCTCAAGGTGTGGGGAGGCGGAGACTAAAGAATAAGCTTCTACTGAGGGATCCACAGCTCTTTGGGACCATAATTCCATGTATGAAGTCTGATATATTCCATTGCCTTATTGCTTCTTATTGCTAAAGTAGCTAGAATTGTTTTTTTGTTATATTGAGTCGATCGGTAGGCCCACAAACCCCTATGCAGGAAGTTGATTTCGGCTCTCTGATTAAAAAACATCTTGATCCCTGATCCTCTGATCAGTCCCCTCTGCATCATCTGAGTCTCAGCCAGTAGATGGTGCAGAGGGGACTCGCTCAACCTGACTGCCTTCATGTCCAGATGTCTTCCCTGCTTCCCCTGATAGGAAAAAAGCTGACTAACTTTGCAGGTCAAACCTTTTTGATTGCACCTGTTGTGGCACTTGTTATCCTGGGATGGTTTCAGAGGCCTGTACAATAGGCCCCAAGGGAAGATATTACTGGGAAAGGCTAGAGCAACCTATTAGAGCTATTTGGACTAATATAGATCAATACTCACCTTTAATGTTTCTCAAAGGGTTGAAAAAGGAATGGCCACAGTTTAGACTTTAATAGCAGAAGATTTTATTAAAACAACTTTTCAGAGTGGGGTCTGCTACCAAATGTGGCAGACAAACTGACTAAAATGTCCACCATCCATCTAAAAATTTTTACATTTTGGGTTGGAGAGCTATGTTAGCTGGCTTGAGCTAATAAACTGATCATAGTAACTTCCCTTCCTTGTATTTGCGCAGACACCTCCAGAAAACCCAAAAAGGGAGAGCGAGAGAGTCGGATGTTTGCTTTCACTACCCGCAGCAAAATGGAAACAGACATCAAGAACGGGCGCTATCTAGAACATGGAGAGTATGAGGGCAACCTGTACGGCTTGAAGATCGACTCCATACATGAGGTGGTGGAGGCAGGGCGGGTCTGCATACTGGACGCCAACCCTCAGGTGTGCACATACAAGACTTTTCTGTTTTAGCAGTAATCATAAGCAGCAGCATCTTTACTGTCTTGTGTGAAAATTAGGGGCTAATTTGACAGAATCCTGTATACATTACACACATGCTTCTAATAGTTTCTATTGCCAGTTTATTAAAGTGAAATGCTCTAACTTACGTTGTGCTTGAGATGCTGAATCAATGTTGTTGTGCTATTGTGGTAAGCTGATTCAGCTGATTCAGATCACATCGTAATCCCATGACTACTTTATCTTAAATCTGTTTGACACAGTCAGTCCCATTCAGTCAGCATAGTGTCATGTGCCTCACTCAAGGGCATCTTATTAAGAGTACTGATAAGAGAAAACAGTCTTTCACTCTCGTCAGTCGGTAACTTGTGGTGGATTAGCCCAGTGGGTCAAAAAGTTTAGAGCCTGCAAGAGACTCTTTCAGTCTAATGTACTTGTGTTGATTTTGCTTGCGTGTCTTAATTTTAGTCTCTCAAAGTTCTGCGGACCTCTGAGTTCTTGCCCTACATCGTGTTCCTTCAAGCTCCAGAGTTCGAGGTGCTCAAGGCCATAAATCAGTCAGCTGCAGAGGCAGGGGTCGTCACCAAGACGCTGATGGTAGGAATTGCTCACAGTACAACAATATGCACATAAAGAAGATGAATAACTCAGGAAGCAGCAAATAATGAGAAATCAGTCAAAGCAGAAGTCCTGTGATTAACAGCCCTGCTATCTGTTTTCCTTCACAGGATGAAGAGCTGCAGAGGACGTGCGATGAGAGTGCTAAAATCCAGACAGCTTATGGTCACTACTTTGACCTCAGCATTGTCAACGACAACCTCGACGAGACATACCGCACCGTCAAAGCAGCGCTGGAAACGGTTTCCAAAAACCCCCAGTGGGTCCCGGTCACCTGGGTGTTCTAGAAAGAGACGTGCTGGACTGAGGAGGGAGGGACAAGAAAGGAAGCAGGCACTGAAAATATTCCACTGAGTATAAATGATGGGTAATGACTTTACAGGATAACTTCTCAAATTTCCATAATTTAAACAGGATATATTTTCCGTGCTGCAAAGAAAGCGTGGAATTGAAGAAGGAAAGAGATGAACGAGGAGGTGGAAAAAAACCCTTCATTTCAAAAAGTGTGCATATGCATGTGTGTTCCTGTTTACATAGAGACTTCAGAGCAAAGACATGTGCCATTACTGATGATTATCATCAGATATTGTCATTGTTTACATTTTTTGCATTTAATCAGTGCCATCTCAGTGCAACTCAGTGCCATTAGGAACAAGCAAGCTCCATCTTTCACTTTTGTAAGTGTACAGTTTCTCATCATGAAATCAAAAATAGTTTCCCACTGCCTTCTACAGTAAATGTGGATGTTTTGCATAAAGGTTAAGTTGTATAAGGTTTCCTATCAATCCCCTCAATTTCCTATCAGTCTGGTGAGGCCGTCATAATCTTTAAAAAATGTCTCTTGTTCTGGAGTTGGTTGAAAAGTGAAAGGACATCTCTTTCAGGCTTTTAAAAAGATTTGATTTCAACTTTTATTGGTTAGAGACACTAATCACTGAGCAATAGCATCTAAATGGTACATGACCATCAGTGGCAATAACAGATTCAATTTGTTTGAAAAGTCAAAGTTAACATCACATCCAGACCAGGGGTCTCAAACTCCAGTCCTCGAGGGCCGGTGTCCTGAACCACGTATACCTGTTGCAACACAACTGAATACAATTAGTAGGTCATTAGCAAGAGTATAGCACTTGACTATAGAACTTGACTGCATGCAACCCCTAACCCTACTAAATTTGAGTAATGTTGTTTGGAAAAATGTACTTCTAAAAGTACTTTTATTGCTCCATGTTCATTCACTCATGAGCTGCTGTAACGTGAATCAAATAGCTGAATAGCCACTTCAGTCCTCAAGGACTAGAGTTTGAGACCCCTGATCTCGATCAAAACCTAGCATGAAACCTCTCAGCCAGGTTTAAACAGAAAGAAACATTTTTTCTAGATATCTTCACCTATCATAAAAAAACAGCTCGTCACATTTCACTATAATCTCATTTTAACTTTGTTTCAGTGTGCGGCACAGTCGCTTCATTAACAGTTTTTCAATAAGTAGCATACTGGGTGGGTCACATGGATTAAACTATGATTTAGAGAACAAAAAAGAATCAACGAATATCCTCTTCATCCTATGGAGCAGGTGCTGAAAAAAATAGGACAAAGAAATAAATGAGAAGTCTGGAGCTCTGCATTCAGCTGTTAACTGTTTTTCTTAAATCATGATTTACTCATAATGCTGGCCTCTTCTCATGGTTCTGTTACTAAACCTGAAGCCTCTTTAATTCAGTTCCATGTCTAAATGGGAATGTGGCCACTATTAAGAGCAAATCATAGAATGAGTCTTAGGAGATACACTGTTCATTTAAAACAGAACTCCAGGCCTCAAGAGCCGGTATCCTGCAGGTTTTAGATGTCCTTGATCCAACACCGCTGATTTAAATGGCTAAAATCAACATGTCTTGAAGTTCTCCAGAGGCCTGGTAATGAACTAATCGTTTGATTCAGGTGTGCTGACCCAGGGTGTTGTCTAAAACCCTACAGGCCTGATTTAAAACATCACCATTTACTTGATGATTTTCTATTTGATTTCTGTATAGGTTTCTCATCATATTCCAAATTTAATAATTGTTCGCAGACACTGAAAAATTCCTGTAAGAATTCAGTCAACTCACTCCGTAACATTTTGACAGCTAATTTTGAGTTTCAGTCTTTTAACCATTTAGTTGTAGATGTATTTTAAGCTTCTAACCTCTTTTAATTTTAGTGTAGTTTTAGTCGACTAAGTATCATAAGAGTACAGTAGGCTAATCCTGAAGTTGAGTGACTTCATTTAAATATAAAGTGTAAAAGTATTTTACCAGTAAGAGTTGCTCCAAATGGTTACAAAGCATCTTATTTTCCTCAATATCCACTTTATGTCTATGTCTCATCTTCTCTTCTACTCAAGTGTTGACATTTTGTTTTGTTTTCATGACAAACAGGGAGCTTCCCTCCAACTTACCCTGTTAGTCAGCAGCAGATGAAATACGCACAACTAACCTGACCGAAAAAGAGAGAGATTATTTCTAATTGGATCGCCTCCTTTCTGCCCAGTATATATTCAATGACAACAGTGTCAATACACTTTGTCATAGTTTTTCTCCTCGAGCATTCTTTTTTATTTAGTTGTCATCATGTTTTAGGAAAACTATGATAGAAATTATTGGTCATAGAGATAAACAAATACAAATTTTATTTGTCACATACACAGTACAACATATAGTGAACATGTAGTGATATGCTTGTGTCCTGAATGACTGATATTTAACTGTGCATCATTTATGCTGATAACTTCTAGGACCAAATATGTTTGGTTGTTATAGGTGGATCTAGACCTAGAGTTCAACTAAACATACAGAGTGTCAAGAATATGGAATAAAAGTGCACACATCAGGAAGAAATCAAACAAACACAAGCTGTGAAACCGTACATTGAAGTCATTGTACAAAGCTTTCTTTCACCAGAATGAGTTATTCTGTTTCACTCATCCTGTCATTCTCAGTTAGCACTTTTCATTTTGATGTGTCTGTGATTTTTTTGTTTTTGTTTTTTGTATTTCTTGCGTGAGCTGTAAAAAGGTTGTAGATAGAATGTAGATACACAATCATATAGAAGGAATGATGCTCCCCCCTCGTATTTACAGTATGAGACATGTCAGTGGTAGCCTCAGAGTGAAGACCACAGCAGCTGACC
The DNA here is from genome assembly GCF_057382095.1 of Aulonocara sp. 'chitande type north' Nkhata Bay. Classification (NCBI taxonomy): domain Eukaryota; kingdom Metazoa; phylum Chordata; class Actinopteri; order Cichliformes; family Cichlidae; genus Aulonocara; species Aulonocara sp. 'chitande type north' Nkhata Bay. The sequence continues at coordinate 1,877,820 of NC_141347.1, read as the reverse complement.
TACATCAAAATAAATGTAAAACAGTATTTTCACCATTTTGATGTCAACACAGTGTGTTGTCTTTTGTCTGTTTTTTGTTTTTGCCCTTCAGTTGTAGTGTCACTCTCAGGCCACCGTACTTGTCACAGTTTCCACAGTGCCAACTGAAGTAAAACAAATCATTGTATTTATTTTTTAATTTCATGTGTTTTTTGTGGCAGCTACTCAGTATTTTGATGCACAATCGCTTAGCGATATAAGAAAATTTGGTGTTTAACAGTGAACAGAGTCTGGTTCTTTAGGCTGTGTTAGGGGAGCAGTTTTTAGTCAGTCTTTGTAAATAACATTTATATTTATGCTCTAGTTTTTAAAGATGGCTTCAGAAAAGCAGATTTTTGCCTGGCAGCTATACATGTGACGTCTGAATATGCTGGAATAAAACCATCATTACTCTTGAGGACATTCCAAAACCTCACTGTGTGCTTTTTTCAATGAAATGTCATGAATGCAACGGTAACGATCATCAAATCACAAAAAGATTTGATGATCTTGCGATAATAGACTTTCCTGAAGGCAAAACAACAAAATCTTTGCAGTCATGCATTGAATTAGACGGTGAATCAGTGTTGAACCTTGGAATTATTTTGTAAGGCTGCTATTAGTGATGCTTCTGTCTCTACAGAATAAATGATTCAATTATAATTATTTGTGATTATTTTTCTTCTTTCTGCATGTTTTTAGGTGCTTAAAGCCTCAATTATTCATGTGCACTTTTATATTTAATAATTTTATATTTGATAAGTTAAGTATTATAAAAGACACTTTGGAGTGGCATGATGGATGCAAGGCATTTTTCCCTCAAAACAGTTAAACAGGAACCAGCCAATGATATTGGTAATTAATGTAACGTGTGTAAACCATTACTTTTTTTTTGTCTCTCTGGCTCCTCATTTCCTCCACATAGAGATGAAAACATAAAAACAATGTCCAGCACTGTCAAGAGCACGCCAAGTCAACCCTAACCATGTAGAAATGTTGGCCAACTAGAAGCCTACCAGCAATTTATTGCACAGTCTGACATCATAAAGGGGATAATGGCACCGACCTTTGACACTGCAAGCCAGTGTTTATTTTTATTTACCACAGACATTCTGAAAACATTCAACCAAGAAAAGCATTTTTCCACCGTGGCTGTAGCTCAGGCGGTAGAGCAGGTCATCTACTGATCGGAAGGTTGGTGGTTCGATTTCTGGTTTCCCCTAGGCTGCATGCCAAATATCCGTGGGCAAGATACTAACCCCAAATTGCTCTCCGATGCATCCATAAGAGTATGAGTGTGTGTGAATATTACTTAGAAAGCACCTAGAAAAATGTGCTTGTGCGAATGGATGTGAATGGGTGAGTGCTCAGAAGAGTAGAAAAGCGCTATATAAGAACCAGTCCATTTAGCATTTACTTCCAGAGGTGCAGAGAAGAACACACACCCCCATCACCATCAACAGTGCTACTGTGGAGAGAGTGAGCAGCCTCTGTTTCCTAGGTGCACATCTGGTGTAGGATTTCACATGGTCAGTTCACACGAACAAAACAGTGAAGAAGGTGCAGCAGTGCGTCTTCTTTCTCAGGAGACTGAAGAGATTCGGCATGAGCCCCAACATCCTCAGGACCTTCTACCGCTGTGCCATTGAGAGCATCCTCACCGGATGCATTACTTCTTGGCATGGCAACAGCACCACCTACAACTGGATAGCTCTCCAGAGAGCGGTGCAGTGTTCTGAAAGGTTAATTGGAGATTATATATATATATATATATATATATATATATAATTTATTTATTTTTTGATAATTGGTGCCATGAACCCCGATTCTTTTGCGGCTGAGAGGACAAATGTGGCCGAAGGTCGGATCTGAAATGAGGTGGACAGGAGACCGGTCTAAAAAGATTTAAAGGTAGGCACAGCCTGTTCAAAAAAGCAAATTGTGCAGATTGGATGAATTCTAAATTATCTGTTAGCCGAGTTGATGAGCTTGACCGTTAAATTGGCTCAGTAGTGGTGAAAATCTGTTAAGTAGATTTCTGGTGACATGTCCATGGTGATTTTGGGTAATTTGTGACAAATAAAAAGTAAAGTCTGGGGAATATTTGATGAAAGTTTATTCCTGTCAGGGTTGGGGGAATTTTAAAGTTGATGTGTTGTGTGTTTAAAGTTGATGTGCTGTGTTTAATGTAATTGTGTGCTGTCGGCCAAGTGAAAAAGTTTAGACTAGGGCATTTGGTTAAAGGATTGTTACAAGACAATATATATTGTTACAATATATATATAATTAATCCTTATTTTCTGTTTATATTGTTTTATAGAGGCCAGTGTAGAAAATCGCCCTTGTGAGTTAGAATATGTGCCAAAAGTCACAGAGTACTAGGAGACTGCATGTCTTGTGCAGAGAACAGGAAGTTAGTGCAGAGCTGCATAGCATATTAATAAAACACAGGAAACCAAACAGAAAAAGTGGAACTAAGTAAACTGTGTGTGACGTATAGCAGAACTATGTATAACCATAGTCTGTTCTCGGATTGGATAGTTAAATTTGTGATTGACATGACATTGGCCAATCAGATGAAAGGAAGAAAAATAGGGTCAGAATTTGTACTTGTAACTTAAAACTTGAGTGTAGAGTTTCACACCTATTTTTTGGCTAAGTCCACACACAAATTCTTTTTACACATACATATACAATACTTGAAATGTGCAATTCACTTGTATTTTTATTTTTATTCCTATTTATTCTATTTATCCCCTTCGTATATTTTATTTATATATGTCTCTGTATTTATATGTGTCTGTGTGTGTGTGTGTGTGTGTGTGTGTGTGTGTGTGTGTGTGTGTGTGTGTGTGTGTATATATAATATTCTGTAACTCTGTAACTTCTGTCGGTGCTGTGCTTTTGGAAACCGAATTTCCCAGAGGACCCACCCGAGGGATTAATAAAGTTTTATCTTATCTTATCTTATATCCTGATTTACAAGTACAAAATATTTATGACCACAATTTGAGCCCATACTAGGGCAGTAACAGGAGAGGCGAAAGTATCACCTGTATTTGGCAGTGAGTAGAAAATCCTTTGTCCATCTGCCACCATGTGCCCCCATTACATTTCTGTCTGCCACCTCACATACGCCTGTCTAGAACCAGTCCACTGTACTACCAACCTTCTAATTAAAAGATCACTAGCTTTACCTTCCTAAGTACAGACACGCTAAACAACTAATATATATTTTTTGTAGTCCACCATTTATCCATCACCTGTCATAAGCTCAATACAATTAAAGAGAATCACAAGACTTTTACACAATTTATTGTTTACACAACATGTATTAGGTTTACAGATGAAATGCTGCTTGGCTAAACTTTCTAATAAATTGTAATGACATAATAAACACACATCTTGCAGTAACTAGTATAACATTCCCAGTAAAATAGTGCATATAATAGTGATCAAAAGTTTGAAGTAATTTATAAATATCTTTAAACAAGTAGTCAAAATTAAGTAAGAGCCATTGCAAAGAAAATCCTTATATACAAACATACAGAACTTGAGTAAGTGGCTTTATGGCTTTATGTAACAGAAGAAGTTCCTTCTCTGCTGACAGTTTCTTATGCCATAGGATGCAGTCCCACTCTTCTCGAGGACGCCACAGAAGCCATTAGTCGGGCAGCTTGGAATATTTTCATATTGCATCTGTCCTCCACCCACCCACAGCCACTCACCAGCCAGGTTACACAGGCCCGTCCACACCTGACAACATTGAACAGAGAGACAATTGTAAACATGGTGTATGAGTTTCTCAGCAACACGAATAAGCTGTAGGAAACTGTCCAACCTCATCAGTGCTAGCTTGTTGTGCTTGTCATTACAGTCTAAATATAAAGCCCACTCTTTAAAAACATATTTAATAAAATCTAAAATGATGTAATAAATTTCCAGTTTTTACTTGGCGGAATAACCTTCTTATTTATTAGCTTAATTATTTATTAAATAAATCTTATTTATTTATTTAATTATCTCACAAACAAACTCAAATGAAAATATTTTTTTCGAAGGTCACTGATCCTGTCATTCAGGATCAGTGACCTTCGAAAAAAATATTTTCATCAAAGGTCACTGATCCTGAATGACAGGATGCAGCACATGTTTTGCCTGTCACTGAGGCATGGATGTATTTGACTATATGGATACATCAACATGCAAAACTGGCTGGTAGAGGCTTGTAAAAGCAAAGTTAAATTTTGTAAGCCAGCTTTTAAAAGGTAAAAGCTCCTACTGATTCTGCTTTCCTAACTATTTGTTTTCCTTATATTTCAGTAACAACAACAAATATGCCATAAATGACAAACTGAAAACAGTTCAGTGATAAAATCACTAAAAATTATTATAATACAAGTTATGATGTGAGGAGCTTCATGCTGAGGTAAGGTCCTCTAAAGTTTGGATGGAGTCAGGACTGCAACATTCTGGCCCTCAAATTTAACCATAAGAAATGCGAAAATGCTAAATTTAAGTATGTGCTATGTTTTATTAAAATGAATAAAGATACAATGAGGGCAGACTCCCTTGCTAAGAAATTGGAGATACGTTTGGTAAAGGAATTCTGGAAAGACATGAAAACAATGAATAGTGTTAAGACTTCCTTACCAGCTAATATTGATGGTGTTGGTGGTCTGAGAAAATTACTTGAATGTGGCAGAAACATTACGGTGATCTATTTAACTCTTCTTTCTAATTAACCAAAAGTTCAATTTCTGCCGTGGATGAAATCGATAATAAGGAAGATGTAATGTCATGAATAGAAATTTATGATGCAATTAGAACATTAAAAGACAGTAAAGCACGTGGGATGGACACGATATCTGCTGAACATTTGAAACATTTGCTTGCTATTTGTTTCACAGGGTTCATAGTTCGTGTGATTCTCCCAGATTCAATTATTGCTGTCATGTTAGAAAAATAAACAGCAAGAATAATTATCGAGCTACAGCGTTATCTAGCATGTTATCCAAAGTCCTTGAAAATATCATTTTAAACACAAGTAAAAGTTTGTCCGATAACAGTTTGGGTTTAAATCTAAGTACAGATATGTGTATTTTTGCCCTGAAGGAAATCCTGGATCTGTTCCTTCCAAGCTGAGCGTGTGAGCAATCGTGCACTGCTGACACAGTCGCTGCACACAGAAAATTAGCGAAATAAAATAAATACTTGTATTTACTTTAATTCCAATTCAGGCTGGATTTTGTGTGTGTGTGTGTGTGTGTGTGTGTGTGTGTGTGTGTGTGTGTGTGTGTGTGTGTGTGTGCGCAGCGCAGATTTTCTGTGTGGGGAGACAGTGTCAGCAGTGCGTGATTGCTCACGCGCACTGCTTAGAGGGAACATAATTATGTGCTTAGTTGATGCCCCTAGTGATTGATGTGTAAATCATAGGTGTCAAACTCTGGTCCGCAGCCTAATTACATTTGGCCCGTGAAGCCATACCAAATTACTATTAGAGCTGGCCTACTGGTATTATACAGCTAATATATATATTGTTTAGTATTAAGCTTTGCTTGTTCCATATTCAGTTTTTCAGCAAAACGTGTTTGAGTCCATAAGAAAAGATTCATTCTTATATCTGAAGGAATAAATATATTTCAATAAATATTAACGTTAGCCCGCGACTTTGTTCCAGTTTTGAATTTTGGCCCACTGTGTATTTGAGTTTGACACCCCTGGTGTAAATCATGAAAAGCTAGTTTATAAGTTATACAGCAGAGGGGTTCCTAAATCTTGGGTAAGAATTCTGTCCTTCTGGTATGCTCATCAGTCTATGCGCATAAAATGAGGTAACTGCATGTCTGCCAAATTTTATGCAGGGAATGGGGTTAGACAGGGGAGTATTTATCTTTATTTTTTTTAATGTTTATATGGATAATTTCTCAAAGCTGTTAGATTACTGTGTGACAGGTTGTGTAGTTGATAAGACCATATTTAACCATTTGATATATGCAGATGAATTAGCGAGCTTCTCCCCATATAGTGCTGGCCCGAAGGCCTGTTCTCAATATGGTCTGGACTTTGATATTCATTATAATGCCACATGTATTTATTAAAATAAAAATTCCCGCTCGCCCCTGTGGGCGGTTTATCCTTCAAGCTCGGGTCCTCTACCAGATGCCCGGGAGCTTGAAGGTCCTGCGCAGTATCTTAGCTGTTCCCAGGACTGCGCTCTTCTGGACAGAGATCTCCGATGTTGTTCCCGGGATCTGCTGGAGCCACTCGCCTAGCTTGGGAGTCACTGCACCTAGTGTTCTGATTACCACGGGGACCACAGTCACCTTCACCCTCCACATCCTCTCGAGCTCTTCTCTGAGCCCTTGGTATTTCTCCAGCTTCTCGTGTTCCTTCTTCCTGATGTTGCTGTCATTCGGAACCGCTACATCGATCACTACGGCTGTCTTCTCATGTTTGTCTACCACCACTATGTCCGGTTGGTTAGCCACCACCATTTTGTTCGTCTGTATCTGAAAGTCCCACAGGATCTTAGCTCGGTCATTCTACACCACGCTTGGGGGCATCTCCCATTTTGACCTCGGGACTTCCAGGTTATACTCGGCACAGATGTTCCTGTACACTATGCCAGCCACTTGGTTATGGCGTTCCAAGCTCCATATATATATATATATATATATATATATATATATATATATATATATATATATATATATATATATATACATACATACATACATACATACATACACACACACACACACACACACACACACACACACACACACACACACACACACACACACATCCCATCCAGTGATTCCAAAAAGGCCAGGTGAGTACTCTGAACTGTGTTTCTGCCTTTTGGCACAAAGAACAGTCAGGGAAAACCCCACTGTGCACTTAGCCAACAAGTACCAAAACACAGAATCACAAAACAGAAACGTGTTGCTCTTTCATTAGCTGGGACCACATCCACATTTAGTTTTGACAATAGTGAATGAAGAATCATAAACTGATGCTGTGGTTTGAGGAAGGCCTCAGAGGGGCCTGGGAGCAGATCCGAGGCCGAGTAGATCTTCAAAGAAGGGATCCTTGTGAAGTAGTAATGATTGAGCGTTATGAAGGTTCAGGAGGCATGCATCGATGCAGAGCCGTGAGAGTAGTTTATGAGGTGTGGTCCTGCTCCTGAAATTCAGATAAATTATCTCCACTTTCAGTAAAAAGTGAAACCAAAGATACAAGAATGTCACAAGAAACCAGAACAGGACTTCTCAGCAGAGCCTTCAAAATAAAAAAATCTTCCAAATAATAAAATATCCTGGAATAAAGTCTGCACACAAATCTAATATATGAATTATATTTCTGCCTGGTTACATTATAACTGGTTTTCTAATTCCAATTTTGTTCATCACATGTATCATACTTTGCTGTATGAGCAACTTTGCTGCTCAGCGGTCTATTCACAGTGTATAATATTGCCCTCTGAATTTGTAACCTTTACATATTTCCCAGAGGACTAAGAACTTCAGTCACTGCATTTTATCTCTCAAAGCGTTTTTGTTCACAATCATAAAGCAGAACTGCAGTGATCTAAGCTAAACAGTCACATAGCTGTAAATAAAAGTCCTTTTTTGGATGTGGATATCACACACATACAACCAGCCCTCTATTCTGTGCCAGTGCTCGCCTACTGTGGAAAATTCATTTCCCACTCCTGTAATTCTGTGGTATGATTTCACATAATGTCACATGTTATGTGCTTGTTACTTCATGACTATAAGAAACAACAAAGTTTTCATTTTTCATTGGGTCTTCTCCTCTACAGCCCGGTTGGAAAGCTTCCCATTTGATCTCCTCACTGCTTCGTTCTTACCTCTGATCTCTCTCCTGTTGTCAGTGTAGAAGGTGCAAAGCTCCCTTCAGCTAGTATGTGGTGGTGGCTGCTTGGTCTATTCAGCTGCGTGCTGCTGGCGGTTATTGTCATTTTCTTTTTGATAGTGGGGCAACGCTACAAGGTATTTAGTGAGTCGTGCCTGAGACCACCCGGACCCCTTGTCGCTGACAGCAAACTCAGGGATGCCAGGCTGAAGAGAGGTAATGTATGCATGGGAGCAGTGCTCAATTTGGTGACTACTTGATGCTTAGTTTTTACTCAGTTTTTATTTAAGGAATGAGGAATTTGTAAAACTCTGCTAATCAAGACTTCTTACTTGTGCTAGTCATAATAAATCCTTAAAACTGAGAAGAAGTACTAATTTTCCTATTAATGTTGATAGTCAATGGATCAGTTTGTCAGTATTTTGGTTTATGAGCAACACCTGCAAATTTAAGATAAGACTTTGTTGATCCCACGACGAGGAAATTTGTGCGTTACCACAGCTCAAGTACAATGCCATTCCCTTTGACCTCAGCTGTAGTGTTAATTACACTAAACATTAAGCTTTTCGTTTAGTTACCACAGCTCAAATCACCAGTGTTTTCTTACATTTTCTTGTCATTTTTTAGCTTCTGAAGAAAATGTATTTTTAGAATAGAAAATAAATAATTTAATACACACAACTTCATAGCTGTTATTCATAAAGAATTTCATATTTACATGTAAATTGAAATTTTGTGTCAACCCCTATTTGTTTTTCTAGATCTAGCTATACAAACATCTGAAGTGGATCTTTCTGTGGAGGTTGCATTGCCATCAGAAACCTCTGTTTCTGTCTCGTGTGTCTAGAAACCCTCACAATCCTCCATCAGGCTGATTTGAAATGTTTCCCCCACAGGATTTCGTGTGGACCGTGTTCCTGCTGATCTGGACGCAGTGGTGATTGGCAGTGGCATAGGAGGTTTGACGGCAGCAGCACTTTTGTCCAAAGCTGGGAAGAAGGTTGTAGTTCTGGAGCAGCATGACCAAGCAGGAGGGTGCACACACACCTTCCAAAATAAAGGATTTGAGTTTGATGTGGGTAAGCTGCTGAAGGAAACACACACCAGTCCACAAAATAAAACTCACAACAATATATCTTTAAAACCGACAAGACAAACTGCTAAAATGCTCAAATTTATAGCTGGAGTTTTAAGCCTAATCTCATATGCTCTCTTGTTGAGTTCAACACATCTTAAAATTAGCTATGGTCAAATTTCACATTCATTTATATATTTTTTTTAAATCCAAATTTAAAATGATTATAAAAATTAAATTTTATTTACTATCAGAACCATGAGGATTGTTATTCAGTAAAGTACATTACCATTAATAGGATGTTTTTCAAGAACAGGGTTTATGGCATGAACTTGTCAGTGGTGAATATTTCTGTCAACATTCGGCTGTGTGCAGGCAGGAGTTAGACCCAAAATGCAATCTCAGATATGAAGGATGAACTCAAAAACCACAGCTTTATTGCAGGCAAACGAAAAGGCATACAACACAAAACTAAACTAAACTGAGAAAGAATAAACTAAACTCGCCGGGAAACACACAGAGAAACACAGCCATGAGGGGAAAAAGCAACACTGACACAGCGAAACACAGGGCTTAAATACACTGGGGAATAATGAGGGGAATGAGACACAGGAGGAGAGCACAGCTTTGAGAAATCAGACATGACAAGAAGTGAAATTCAATACATTCATGTAGGACACAGACCTTCAAAGTAAAAGAGGAAATGTAACAATGAGATGCGGACTTGACTAGGGGATACAACTGACAGGGGAGACAGAGCAACTGAGAAGCACAGAGACCAAACATAAGGGAGGCACAGCGTACAAGGTTCAAGGTTCAAGGTTCTTTATTTGTCACATGCATAGTTATACAAGTATAACACACAGTGAAATGTAGCCTGACATGCTCCTCGACATGTGCAAAAATGGGGGGGGGGGGTGTAGAGGAAGAACATTATATATATATATACAGACATATAGTATATACACTGGGTGAATGTGCAGTAGTAGCAGCAAGCAGGTGAATTCTGTACATTAATATGAATAGACATCTGACTATTTTACAGGATAGACAATATAAACATATTTAAAATTAAAGGAATTGAAATGTACATTGTGCCTTGGTTTAGTGTCTGGAAGAGTCCTGACTCAGTCAATTATAGATGATGTGAGAGGGCGGGTGTGTGTGTTTAGGGCACGGATGGCTTGGGGATAGAAGCTCCTCTTGAGTCTCTCTGTCCTTGCCCGGAAGATGCGGAACCTTCTACCACATTGCAGAAGTTGGAACAGTTTGTTGCCAGGATGGGACGGGTCCTTCAGTATCTGCGCTGCTCTAGTCCGGTATCTCCTGGTGTAGGTGTCCTGAAGCGGGGGGAGAGCAATCCTGCAGCAGCGTTCTGCTGTACGGATCACTCTCTGGAGAGCTTTTTGGTCCTTCACACAGCTGTTCCCAAACCACGATGTCATGTTCTGTGTGAGGATGCTCTCCACAGCGCCTGTATAGAAAATCCTGAGGATCTTTGGAGAGACCCTGAACTTCCTCAGTTGTCGTAGGTGATACAGGCGCTGCCTAGCCTTTTTGGTCTGGACCTGAATGTGGGCAGCCCATGTCAGGTCTGAGGAGATGTGGACACCAAGATACTTGAAGGACTGCACCCTCTCCACTGGAGCTCCATTGATGATGATGGGCTTGTAGTCTCTGTGCTGACCCCTTCTGAAGTCCACCACCAGCTCCTTGGTCTTGCTGACGTTCAGCTGGAGGTGGTTGTCCTGGCACCACGATGCCAGATTCTTCACTTCATCCATGTAGGCCGCCTCATCGTTGTTGGAGATGGCACCCAACACCACTGTGTCGTCAGCAAACTTCACAATGGTGTTGGAGCCATGGGTGGCCACACAGTCTGAAGTGTAGAGGGAGTAGAGCAGTGGCGAGAGGACACATCCCTGAGGTGCTCCTGTGTTGATGGTGATGCTGTTGGAGAAGCACCTGCCCACCCTCACCACCTGAGTTCTGCCAGTGAGGAAGTCCAACACCCATGCACACAGACGGCTGTTAAGTCCCAGATCCCTCAGCTTTGTGAACAGTCTGCAGGGCACTATTGTGTTAAACGCTGAACTGTAATCAACAAACAGCATTCGCACATAGTTACCCTGTTTCTTGTCCACGTGGCTGAGAGTGGTGTGTAGGACGTGGGCGATGGCATCCTCTGTGGATCTGTTGGATCTGTAGGCGAACTGCAGCGGATCTGTGGTGTCTGGGATGGAGGAGGAGATGATGTTCTTCAGCAGCCTCTCAAACACCTTCATTACTACCGAGGTCAGTGCAACTGGCCGGTAATCGTTCAGGGATTAGTACAGAATGGTGTACGTCAGTTTAATGCTGGGTGGTGCTGCAATAGTAACTATCCTCGGTCAGAAGGAGAGGCTGACATCCAGGGATTAGATTACCACAGGTGGAGTTTATTGGCGGTCAGATGGATGGTACAGGGAGGTATGGCATACAGTAGGAGGATGTGGAGAGGTGATATGGTGTGGTTTCTATGATTAAGAACAGGGTATGCATTACAACATGAATACAGATTAAAGATTAAGAAAACTGGCAACAAATTCCTCCACTACAAATCAGTCTGATACCACTTCTTACAGGGTTCAGGTTTACTAAGGCACTACCCAAAAGGCGCCACAAGAGGGCACTCCAACACAAGAGATGACCTATTTACACTGATGCACTTAGTAAACAGCCCCTACTTAGCCACTACATAATACAGTGATATTACAGTATACAAATTCACATAAATTGACAGAGGGAACAAACAAAGCTGTAACAAGCCCAAAACAATCAAATAACTGGGCTGCCATAGCTAACACTAACTAGCACATATACTAAAGGTAACTAAAACCAATACACACAAGTAGCAGTGTAACCATCTTAAGCATGGAACATTAACTCACGTTTATGTGACGCACACCATTCCCAACAAATACAGGATGGGCTATTTGCTTCCCTTCCAAGCAGCTCTCTCCTCAATCGTTAGCCCAGGAACAAACGAAGACCATCTAGCTCAGAAGTCCCATGAATCCCATCACTGCCCAGAGGCTGCTGGGTAATGTAGTTCACACTAACACAGGCTTTTCTACACACAGACAACAATAAATACTGGGATAGATTACAAACACACAAAACACTGGGTCACACCCAGGACCCTGACAATTTCCAAGTATATTATGCACACAGGGATGTTTACATAATTTAATATTATTTATCTGAAACTTGTTACATGTTGTGAATGAATGGAAATAAATAATAATAGAGATCCCAATTTGAGAATTCATCTTGTTATAGAGACCAAAAATGTCAAAACTAGTGCTGTCAGCGTTAATCTGGTTAAAATGACATTAATGCCATAACTGCATTAATGCTGCAAATCTCCGTTAGCTAGTTAACGCGGATCGCCCCGTGCATGGAGCTGCACTGCGTCAACGCGTTAGCACAGTTAGCTTGTTAACGTGTGTTGCGTAATCAGTTTTACCCCGGTTCTTTTTATTCCTCGAGCATCCAGAGATGGCACCGGACTCATTTTCACAAAACCTTTATTCATCTTTATTCATCTTTACTCATCTTTACTCATCTTCATTTACCCTCATTTAAGCATGCATCTTCTAGAAGGGAAGACTTGCCAGGCCAGTGCCCCTCTGCAAAATCTACACTCCTTTGTCTGTGAAATACAGTTTTGTAGGGGCGACCCTATCATAAAAACCCCCACGGTGTGCTGCAAACTCTGTGTCTGTATCTATGTGCACGAGCACATGAATGCCTACATGTGCGCGTTCCCGCGTGTCTATGTGAGTGCTCGTGTGTGACTGTGTACGCATACCTGTGTGTATGTGTGTGCACATGAGTGAGTGTGCGTGTGGATGTGTGTGCGTGACAGTTAAAACACTGTGGGTTTAGGTGACTCCCTAGAGGTCATAAAACCCATCTCCCTTCCAGACCACAGTTATCCAGTTACAAATGTTGAGACCCCCACCCAAACATCCTCTGGGGAAATTCCACTCAGCATTAACTCCTCTCTGTTTTACTTTCACAGTTCAAGTGGGGGAGGGGTCTCCTACAATCTACTCCTAAGTTCACGACACAGTGAGGCCTTTATTATATTAAGGGCAGTGTCTCTACAATAGTTCTACATTCTAGGTTAACACATTTCTAAACTCTAAAATAAGCTAAACATTCTACACGTGTTAACGCTGTGCAGCCCCCGCTTTAATGGTTATGGAGTTAACGTCATTTTAACGAGATTAACGCTGACAGCACTAGTCAAAATATATTTAATTGCTTTAAACATTCATGACACATAATTCAGTCCAAGTAGATTAAACATGTTTATTTAATGTATGGGCAGTGTTGGGAAAGGTTACTTTTAAAATGTATTCCATTACAGATTACAGAATACATGCCCCAAAATGCATTTTGTAACGTATTCCGTTACGTTACTCAATGAGAGTAACGTATTCTGAATACTTTGGATTACTTAATATATTGTCATGCTTTTTACAACTACATGAATGTGATTTATTACTGTTACTTAAGGTCCACAGCTCCGAACCGTAGTAAAGGGACCTCTGGCTAATACGTCGGGTTCCGTGTCGGGCTCGTAGCCGAAAAATAGCTTTACTTTGTTGTCTGGGTCAAGTTTGCTTGCGAGAGACAGAGAGAGGTGAGAGACGGCGAGAGGCGTTGAAAGACTGCTCCAACGGAACTTATTGTTTCGGAGAAAACATGAACACGGGTACAGTCGAGTCTTAATAGCGTACTTACAACTAGGCTCGTCAGGCACTCTTCTTGGCTGCAGTGGTTATTATTATATTTACATGCTTCCATCTCCTGTTTCTCGGTGACAGCTCATACTTTTCCACTCTCATTTTTCTCCCTCCTCGGGCTCACAGACAAATAACAGGTATGGCAGTCCCTGCAGCACGGACTACACTGCCCATGAGGCTACATTCTTTAGGGTAGCGTTCTGCCTATTGCCTTCATATTAAATCATTTTAAAAAATATTTCTTCACATCATTATGAGACACAAGATTGAGACAAAGGCATTAGAGCCTCTTAATGCGTGTTTTTTGGGGGTTTCCACTGGCGTGGAATTACCAAAAATAGAGAGGGTGTAGCCCAACATATGAAACAGGAAAATACCTCTGTGTATTATACATGTTGTGGCTAGCTCAGACAAGGAGGAGACAGAGGTGTCATTTAGTCTTGCTTCCCCGAGTTGCCAGGGATCACAGCCGTTCATTTTCCAACAGAAACGCACGGCCGATAACCCAACTGCTCGGCATGGCTTAGCACAGACCTTCCCAAAGTGTGGGGCCCGCCCCCGGGGGGGCGCGCAGAGCCATTGCAGGGGGGGGCGCAGAATGAAAAGGGGGGAGAAAAAAACAAAACGCTTAGACACTGCTAGCACAGGGTGCCCACAGAAACACAAAGCAGGAGATGAAGCATCACTGAATATGTTTCCAAACCAACTTCATTCTAAGCCAAAGACTAGAAAATATGGTGAAGCATATCTGCCCTTTGGTTTCACCTGCACAAGTGCCAAGGTAGGTCTCCCCTGCAGAATTGGTTTTCCCTGTGTCAGCAGCGCTGGGCTGTTCAAATCGCGGACAAACAGGATCCTACAGTTGTTTATGTTTTTAAACCCATTTTGCACAGAGAGGCATTTTTTGAAAAATGTATTGATAGCAATGTTGAATATTATTACACATGAAAAAAAAAACTACATGTAAAATAATTACACGTGAGGCCTCTGCCTTTCTAAATCAAGGGACAGTAACATGCCGTCTGTATGTAAGTGTGTAAAACCTGCAGATAGTCAGATTAACAGTCGTTTGTCTCTATCTGTTATTCTGCAATTTATCTCATGTAAAAAAAATAACGTGCATACAGCGTGACGTGAGAAAGGCACATACCTTTGACATTAAGTGACCAACTCTGTATTCCTCGTCCACACGTAAACGCAAAAAATGAGTTTAAAAAAATCTCCGTTTTCGGTGATTCGAAACGCCGTTTACGTGTGGACGAAACAGCTGCGTTTTCAAAAATATCCATGTAGGTGTGGACGTAGCGTAAAAGAGTTAGTAGTTTATTTTATTACTACCTGTAATTTTTTGCAGATTACTTGTATTTGCTTAATTGTTTACGAAATGTTACGAAAAGGTGTGAAATAAACCGAAATGGAGCTAAATATGGGTGTGTGTGGTTGGAGGATGTGTTTGTGCGTGCGCGCGCGCGAGAAGGGGGGGGGGGGGGGGGCGCGAACATTTTTCTTGTAAAACAAGGGGGGCCCAGCAAAAAAAAGTTTGGGAACCACTGGCTTAGCACAACAACAACAACAACAACAACAAAAAGGCGCTCTCTCACCCAGGAAACACACAGTTGCAGAGAGAGCGTGTCATCCTGTAACCATGGCAACTGTAACACTGCCCCTGGAACAACAGAACATAGCTGTCAAACAAAACCCAAACAGTCCTGACCCGCGACAATATGAAACAGGAAAATACCGCCGTGTAATCCATTTATTTCAACAAAGTAACTGTATTCTGAATACCACCTTTTTAAACGTTAACTGTAACAGAATACAGTTACTCATATTTTGTATTTTAAATACGTAACGGCGGTACATGTATTAAGTTACTCCCCAACACTGTGTATGGGTGATGTAACCCATTATGCAGTACTATCCATTTTATGACTGCACAGTTACTTGATTCCTTTATCGTGAAATTCTTAAGAAACCCTTAAAAACTGGTTCATCTAAATGTGAGAGATTAATTTGGTTTCACTGCTTGTGCTTTCTTTCTTTTTTGTTTGTTTACATTTTTGAAAAAATGCACAAGTGAATTTAAACCCATTATGTTACCACCAGGTATCCATTACCTGGGTCAGCTTCATGAGAACAGCTTGTTGAAGGTTGCTTTGGATCAGATCACAGAGGGACAGCTGCAGTTTGCAAGGCTGGAGCAGCACTTTGATACAGTGATCCTAGGTCAGCATGACCAGCGCAGGTAGATCAGATTTTGTTACTTGTTTCAGTATCCCTGACTTTCGTTAACTTTTTTGCCAACTTTCTATTGCAAATGAAACAAACTGGATTTCCCACCTTTAGTGCCACATCTTTCCTCACTTTCATCATAAATCTTCCAATCTCCCATCATTCTCAGGGAGTACCATGTCCATGCAGGGAAGACTGAAATGGCAGTCAGCCTAAAGAATCAGTTTCCAGGAGAAGAAGAAGCCATTGATGAATTAATGAGACTGATGAAGGTAAAAAGGGACAGAAGCAAGGGTAATCATAAGGAAGTGGATGCCTCAAAAAGAAGGGTGCAGGGATTATGCAATGGACTAGTATATTAAAATGTAAGGCATAAGCAAAAAATAAAAAAACCCTCAAACATCTTGCAGCAGGAATTTTAGCTTTCCTTGTGATATCAAGACTATCACCTTGTTTTACAGGCACCGCTTCAAAGAGGATCAAATGCTTGCTTGTCCACTGGATATGTACTTCTCAAAAAAGGAACAAGAGACTCTAGGAAATCTAATTCAAACTACTATTTTTTCTGTTTTATCTGTTTCATTCAGTTCCTAACAACTTACCCTGTCCATATCAATACAAAAAATCCAGCATGAGTTTTTTCCATTGAGCTCTATTTTGTTTGCAGTACTTACTTGTTTACACACATGCAACTGTATACATGTCCAACAATGTGATGAATCAGCTAAACAGAATGGGTTGTAGCTTAAAATAGTGGATACTTATTAGAAGCCAAAAATCTCCAATTAACTGATCCAGTTCCAGAAATACAATCAGTATAGCAATCTGTTATCAGATGACCAGTTCTGCTCTTCCCCGATGAACTTGGAAGAGTTGCTCAATAGATTTTGGCACCTTAACAGTAAAACCGTTGAACTGCACTTGTATTATAAATGGTGCCAGATAAGTAAAGCGTAGATAGGGCTCTCATTAATAAATATGACTGTGTGCTCTCTTACAGCTTGGTTCACAGAGGACGCCACTTATTGCCATGTTGAAGATCGTTCCGTACTGGTTGGTTAACTTTCTCATCCGGACTGGCCTATTACATTGGATATCTTCAGTGTTTCGTCTTGCAACAACCAGCCATTCAGAATTAATATCCCACCTCACACAGAGCAAGGACTTGCAGGCACTTTCTGCATACCTGTTCTATGGTGCTGGACACACACAAAGGCATATTGCCACTCAGATCAGACGGTACATTGTCTTCATGGTTCTGTTTCATCTTCTTCTCTTGAAGGCGTCCCTCCTAAAGACTCCAGCTTTCTCATTAATGCCCTCCTCCTTCACCACTACAAGCGTGGTGCATACTATCCACGCGGGGGCGCAAGTGAATTTGCCTTTCACATCATCCCAGTCATTCAGCAAGCAGGTGGTGCAGTCCTAGTCAGGGCTCCAGTGCAACGCATCCTTGTCAATGAACAGGGGAAGGCGTATGGTGAGTGGGACAGGGGGAGAGAAAATAACTTCATATTTCATGTTTAATTTCTTGACAAATTCTTTGAGGACAGTCTGATGGCTTGTTGTGGGTCTAGCCGAGTGTCCAAATGGACACAGCCTGAATTACTAACTTGTATGACTGCACAATGTACTCAAAGTATACTAAGTTTGCTGAATGTTTTCTGTTGCAAACTACAGCAGATCTTTTGCAATATTAAATGTCAACCTGTCAGTATATGCTATATGGGCAAAAGTACTGGGATATCTACACATTAAACCCACAGCAGCTCACCTATGGAAACTCAAGCCATGAAGCTCCTGAAGCACAGTTTCTGAGTTGATTGTAATGCCAGAAGAACTTTGCAGTGACTAATTCAGCAGAGTTTTATGCATTATTATACATCTCAGTGACCATACTCTGCAATTTATATGGTTACTTCATAGCTTAGTTACTGTAGTTCCAAAACTCCTCCACTTTGCAAAAATCCCAAGTACAGTTGATTGTGGAATATCTAGGAGGAAAGAAATTTCATGAAATGGCTTGGCATCCCATTACAGTACCATGCTCTAATTCACTGAGCTCTTCAGAACAACACATTCTTAATCCTACTGCACAAAACCGCAACAACCAGTGAGACAAACTTATTTGTCAGACCAGATTATTAAAAGTAAGGCAGTTATCTCTGTTTACTTAGTGGTTACAGATAGTAAAATGAGGTGGCAATTAGTGGCAAATGTTTTGCTGGTAGAATTTTAGTCACCTTAGATATTAGGTCATTGGTAGTAAATTTGTAATGTCATGATGGTTTTAGACTGGATAACTTTATTGAGAAATTTCTTTGTCTTGAAATTAATGTCTCAGGTTATCTGAAGTTTGGATTTACTGTTTTTCCAAAGCAACTCTACATTATCTGAGAAACAGGAGCAAGTGTGATCCAATGTCCAAAAACGATATCTCCACCAAGTAATAATATCAGGATAACACTTTGTATCTTTCAGGTGTGGTGGTTCTTAAAGGACAAGAAGAGATAGAGGTTCTTGCCCCTGCTGTAATTTCAAATGCTGGAATCTTCAACACCTTCCAGAAGTTTCTACCTCACAATATACAAGAAAAACCAGGTAACAGTCGATGTGTTGCACTTGTTTTTGATTTTAATTTGATATGAGTGTCATGCATTTCCTGAAGTGTCTTTTGCCCTCTAAAGATTCTATATGTTTTCTGTTGTATAGAGATCCAGTCATTGTTGAGTATGGTACATCATGGCATGGGTTCCTTTTTGGTCTTTGTTGGTCTGGATGGAACCAAAGAGGAGCTAGGCATTGTTTCCAATAACTTCTGGATGTATAAAGACAATGACTTGGACTCACTGTAGGTTTTCCTCTCTTCTTTCATTCCTTCATCTCTTTGTAGTTTATCTTTATTTCTACTTGTAACTTCTATCTGATTTCTTGTCAAAGGAGCTTGCAAGAAAAGCGTCTGGACTTCTTTAAGTTGCTTGAAGACGTTTCACCTCTCATCCGAGAAGCTTCTTCAGTTCTAAGGTCAAATGGTGGAGAGTCCCAGATATAAACCTAGTGGGAGTAACCCCCCACAGAGGGACAAAAGGACCCCCTGATGATCCTCTAATCGCCTGAGCCAAGGTGTGAAACTGGGTGTGAGTCCCAATCAGCCAGAGTTTCGGGTGTGTTCATTGTGAAACCTGGCCCCACCTTATCATGCGAATTCCTGAGGTCAGATGGCCCAGGATGTGAGTGGGCGTTAAGGCGTCTGGGAAGGGATCTCAAAACTGGATTATAGATGGCAGAGAGTTGGTGTCGTAAACCCCCGCCTCTGTTCAAAGATGGTCGCTCACAGTGGACATAGATGGCTTCTTTCACTCCTCTTTCAAACCATCTGTCCTCTCTGTCCAAAATGTGAACATTGGCATCCTCAAAGAGTGTCCTTTATCCTTAAGATGCAGATGGACTGCTGAGTCTTGTCCTGTGGAGGTGGCTCTTCTGTGTTGTGCCATGCGCTTGTGAAGTGGCTGTTTGGTCTCTCCAATGTAGAGGTCTGGGCATTCCTCGCTGCACTGTACAGCATACACCACATTGTTTCAGACCCAGCAACACGCTCAGACAGAAACTGGTTCACCCGAAAGACAAAACGCCAAAACACAAACTTAACAATGTGGTGTATGCTGTAAGTCCAGACGCTTTTCTTTGCAAGCTCCTTTGACTACGATGACCTGGATGACTGAGAACCTTCACAGACATATCCGATTTCTTCTAAAATCTAGTCAAAAATTGTATCTGGGTCTATACTTTTTTGTCATTCTAGTGTTCCATCTAAATATTTCCATGTTTATGTGTTTTATAATAATAATAATAATAATAATAATAATAATTCAACCCTATCTTATCACCATTGCAGTGTATTTAACATTTAATGGATTGAATTAACAAATTTTCTTTTGTGTCTTTGTACAAAACATTGTGTGAGAAGCATGGAGCAGTATTCATCTCTAAGCAGAGAGCAGGTTTTGGGAAACATTCCCATGATGTTTATCACTTTTCCGTCTGCTAAAGATCCAACAGCCAGCATCAGACATCCAGGTGATGCACATTTGCATGGACAAAATTCACCTGTGCATCTTTGATGCACCACTCTGACTGTTTGACAGTAGTACAGTACCCTTTATTCTTCTTCCTATCTCTTCACAGGTAAGTCCTGTATGACTTTGTTAACCATGGCACGCTATGAATGGTTTGAGGAATGGGAGGGGACCAAGCTTGGGAAACGGGGACAGGACTACGTGGATCTGAAGAACAGTATGGCCCAAGAGCTGCTGGAATGGGCACTAACCATCTTCCCTCACCTGCGAGACAAGGTGTGTGTAGATACTTGTGAATGTGTTCATGGTCTGCACAGACAATGTATTCTGATTGATTCATTAATGATCTAAATTTGATTTATCACATTTAGTCAAATTATGCAATTAACTTAATCTGTTTGCAAACTAAGCTAACGTGCATTACTCAACAGTTTTCTGTTCAAAAGTTGCTTTTTAGTCAGGGTTAGTTTTTTTTTTTTTAAACTGTTTAGGGTTAAAAATGGACTTGTAGAGGTGCTGAAAATCACTGAAAAGGCTTGAATTTGAACCCTGTGACATCTAACCCCTCATGGGAGAATTCTCATCTATGCTTTGAAGAAATTTAAAGAAAAAAAAAGACTTTGTCATTGTTAGCTCCATGTTCTCAGCTCATTGTCATCCCTTTCAAGCTGGAAAGTCCAAAAATGTTCCGGCTTCCATCACTTGTCATATGTATGCTTTTGTCGTTTTACAACAGAACTGCTCTGAGTTTTTTTAATGTCCACAATTTAACTGTCAAAAAGCAACACTAACATCTCTGTATATTTCATTATCCGCTCAACTTGTACAACAACTAGTTGAAATTTCACAGTCCCAAACTCTATTGATAAATCCTCTATTAATTTACACGTGTATGTTTTTCAGGTAGTAATGGTAGATGCTGCAACCCCTCTAACAAACGTCCACTATTTGGGTGCTCCAAGAGGTGAGATGTATGGAGCTGAACACAACCTGGAGCGCTTCAAGCCAGAAGTGATTGCTAAGACACGACCACAGACTCCCATCAGCGGTCTCTATTTAACAGGTGATTCTCATTCCCCCAGCCATATCTACACTTACTAAGATTCTCACTCACACAGTGACAATAATTCATCTTTGTCACAGCCTTTTAAGAAACAAAAGAAAAATACTCCAAGAAAAGGCCATGGGTGGTAACCGGTAGTTTGTTTCTGAATGCACTTCCTTGATTCTTTGAAAAACATATGTTATTTATTTCTTATATAAATATGAACCAAAAATCAACCAAATAATTTCTTACAACTTAGATGTAAATGAAAGTTTATTATAATTACACTTTTAATATATATAATTATTTAATATAATTCCACAAGTTCAAAAAGTGGTTAAAAAAAGGCCGTTTAAAACCCTCCTGTCGTCTTACTGGACCTTTGATAAACAAAATAGATTTCCACCGCACCCCACAGTGTTCTCTTAAGCTCTTAATTAATGGGAGGTTCCAAAAGTTACCACAGTAATGAAAATTTTTCCAAAATTAAAAATGTAATTACAGATTTAAAAAGCAAACTAGCTTAAGTATATTCTTACTATAACAATAATGGCTAAAAAAGTATGATTCCCAAGAATTTAACAAAAATGGCCCCAACAATCTTACTCTACAAACTCACCCATATGGAAAAGAAATAGTAAAAACTTACATGATTTACTCATGAAAGTGGCCACTTTCTCATTACTTTCATATATTGTTTTAGTAAGTATCCAAAACATACAAGTTTCATTATATAATTTTTCAAGGGATCTTATATCTGTTTTCACTCTTGTATGCTTTTCATACAAGTTTCACACAAGACAGATACAAACTTGATAAGATTTATATATAGCTTTTCCATATGGGCAACTACAAACTAGTTCTTTGAGTATATGCAAACTCTGAGTGCAATGATTTCCTGATGTTTCTGTGTGTGTTCAGGTCAGGACGTATTTTGCAATGGCATGGCTGGAGCTCTTCACGGTGGACTGCTTTGTGCGTCAGCTGTCCTCAATCAGATCCTCTACATTGACCTTCTAGCCCTGAAGACCCGCCTCAAACGCAATCAGAGTAGTCACAAATTAACCTGGTAGCTGTGGTGGAGTCTGTGTTCTTCTCGAGTACATAAAATTTCACGTCTCGAGATAAGATTTAATGCTTTTTATGATATATATCTTTGGATAGTTTCCAGTCATGCTGTAAGGTTAGCTGAATTAAATGTGTAAACAAATGTGTGAGTGATGAATACAAATCTGCACGTCCACCACCATAACTGCTTCTGCTGTAGCTGTTCTTGGATTCTTTAAAAGTGATAAAGACATTTTAAACCTGCTGCCAAATGTCACCTTCATTCACTTTTCATTGAGCTTTCATTTAAAGAAAACCTCACCAGTTGCATGTGAGATGCCTGCAATAAACCATTACAGTGATACCTTTAATAAACAATTAAGCTATTCATTTACAAGTCTTTTTATTGACATGCTGCAGCTTCCCAGGAATCACCAGATTCTTCCGACCGCTCCCTTTAGGGGTCACCACAGTTGATCTATTCTAACATCCTCTTCTGAAACATTAATCTTCTGCATGTCCTCCTTTACTACACCCATGAATCTTCTCTGTGGTCTTTACCTGAAAACTTCACATTCAGAATCTGTTGTCCAGACTATCGCAACCTCTCCTCTCCAACTTTATCTCCAAACCACAAAACTAGAGCTGCTCCTTCAATACTCATTTTTTATCCATCCTGGTCACTCATCATATTATCCTCGTGGGACAAATCAAATCTACAGCCCGCACTATAAGTTTATGTACTTGAATTGGAAGGGGTAAAAAACACAATAAGGTTGATGGCAATAAGAACATTAATGCCACAGAGCCATTAATCAAGTTATTAGCACCACATGTTATTAGAACCACATTTTAATGGTGCCACATGCCCCCATGTGGCACCATTAAAAGGATATTGAATTAATTATTAGCAATTCAGGTTTGTAATGTACCTCAATTATCAATGTCAGAGTGTAGAAAACCCTAAAACATCCTGGGATCTTGAGGGGATTGCTGTTGGAGCTATATAAAAGTGAATTGATTTAAACTGAAAGAGCTTGCAGTCATATTACATATATCTACTAATATTTGTAAAATACAACAAGCACATTAACCGATGATTTTCTATAATAAGGGCACAGCTGTTAATACAGCTACATGACAATGCGTAAAGGGTACAAACAAACACACAGAGAGATGCATAAATTGCTGGTTTTACCAATTTATTTAACATTTTACAGATCTGTGTTCAGTGCAGGTTTTCCAAGAAGCCAGAGAAGCATCATTCAAAGCAAATATCAGTGATTAACCACATGAAGCTGAACAATCAAACTAGCTTAGACAACTAGCACAAAATCACTCTGAAAAAGTAGATTTACCACTGGAAAGTTATTTGCAGTTTTTCTTTACTTGCACCTTAACTGAAGCTGTGATGCCTTTTGACATTGTGGCCATGATGGTAACACTTTCACTTTTGTATGTGAGATTGGGGCCTTTGGCTGGGCCTCTGACAAATGTTGTGCCTGAGTTTTTGGACATCTCATGAAAGAGATCTCGGTTACACTCTGTGCCAATATCAAAGACTCCCAATCCACATTGATTTGGCTTCTGTTTTAATGGCACCTTGGACATGATGGCAATTTTTGCAGCTGCCTCTTTGGAAGAACTATTGCAAAGATCATAAGTGATGATGCTCACTGCTCCTTTAAGTCTGGATGGACGCTTGACAAACTGAGCCTCCCCTTCAGCAGATAGTTGAATGGTAGGTGGGAAGGGAATGGCGTAGCATCCACTCTTTGTGTGCACACTACACAGGAAAATACATCTCCATGAGAACATGTTTCAAAAATAGGGCAATATTTGAAGTCCAGCACTTTTTAACAACTCACCAGGGGTTACAAAGAGAATAAGTGGAACACTCATTCTTTATCTGTACAGTGTATGCACGATCTGTTGGCAGTGCCCCGGCAATACCTTGACCAATGCCAAACACATTCCCGATAATATCTGGTGCATCTACGACATTTTCCATCTCTGCAGTTTACCTGGTCAAAAAAAAAATCCTTCACTTATTATTTTCTTCCTAATTGACAGTGTAAGACTGAGTTCATAGTCCATTGCCTTTAATACACTACTTTAAGCAGATGATGACTTTAGATGAGTGTTAATGAATATATTTATGTCATTTTACACTTTGTACTGCGAGAGAGTGCGAGCATCCAGCAAGCTTATAACATCCTTGGCACTTCCAGTAATAATCTCTGATTGTTTGTCAATAATCAGAGATAATTACTGCATTATTATTAGCACATACTTTAAGCAGTGATGTTTAGCTTGCATGTGAGCTACCTGGTAGCATACCATTTGACAGGACAAAACAATGACTACCATCTAATAAATAAGGACACGGAGAAAGCCTGCAAGGCGAGTTATAGCAGTAACATGATTCACCATCTGGAGCAAAGCCAACTGTCAACATATGGATAAACAATAGAAGGTCTGCAAAATGAATCAAAGCTTACTGAGAACTTATTCATTGATTTAATATGTAATCTGCAGGAACTTGAACTCATACAGAAACATTTCTATCTTGCACATCATTTTTATTTTTAGGTAAATGTTTTTCTGTTTCCTGCAAGAAAAATGTGTTTGTTAAATTCCAGTACATAATACTGTACAAGTACAAGTAAAATTTCCTTTTACAATGCCCACATCCTAAACACATGACAAATAACCTTTATAACTTAAGAGGTAATGCATTTTTTTTTTTTTGCCTTGAACATGAGTAATTGTCTGTAATGTCACTAAATCTTCTAATTTCAACAATTTCAATTTTATAAACAGATCATTTGTATGTTCTCTATATTTAACACTTTCTACTGTAGCAAGCATAGGGGTTTTATATTACTCGCATATGTATTCTCCCACACTTCAGCACAATAACTGAGGTAGTAGAAAATTAGTGAGAAATATAAAATACATATTAATCTATACCTATACCTAAAATATAAATATTTTTAACCATCTTTTTTCTAACATGTTAAATATGAGATTTACATATTTGCAAAATACAGAAACAATGGTGATAAAGTTGAACAGTATAAAATGATTAATAAATAGCTGTATGCATGTTCAAAGTCTTTTTTATTATTTTATGTATAAAATATAAGAATTTTTAAATATCACAACTTTCAGATAACACATAACTGTTTGGTGACGGTTGTAGGAGTAGTAGTAGCCATAGTCATATAGGCTATTTACTATACACAGTATGGACACAGTAACCTAATTAAAATTGATGATGATTTTGAGCTGTTGTTCTGGACTGGTCTGTGTCTTCATTCTCCCATTTTCCCTCTTTGTGTGCGGACGTGTATGTGCTGGCCTATGCACATTGTCGGGAACAGTGGAGTTTCCCACCTTCAGGCTAACATACGTGCTGAGAATGACACGCCTGTTCTGGATAATCTCATTTGGGCAGCTTCATAAGGAAGCAGAGGCGCTCCTCCTACTTTTCTTATTGTTTGCATTTATTGCAAAGTTTTGCGGAGACTTGAACTTCCAGCTGCTTTGACATTTTTGTTTTAGCTAAAAAAACAACAACTGTGTTTTCACTAGTAAAGGCCAAATGAAGCTTTCTGAAGCACTGAAGCATGTATCAAAAAAAGGGATCATTAGTCATTCATTACATTTAAACGCAGTCCTCTTTTGTTGGCTAAAAACTGAAAAGCAGCTAAATTCTACAAATTAAAATGAACGGCTTTATTATCATTAATGTCATGTGACGATTTTGTGTGAAATTAGGCTACAATTGTGGTTCTTTGAATGTGTATTTGTAGGGGTGAAGAAAAGCAATGTTATGTCTGTGTGATTGGAATTTTGATGAATAAACCATCCTTGTTTACACATGTGCCATAGTGTGTGCTCCCTTTGCTTGTGACTTCTGAACATTTATAAACTTCATAGATAAAAATACATTATATATAAAAATATATAAGACGCTGTTTTAAAAGGCTGGGAGTAATGCTTATGCTTACATGCTGTGTAACTGATCAGTGGACATGTTCATTTATATATAATATATTATAGCTTATAGGTATGATTTTACCCTGGGGTAGAATTGCTTATAAACAGATAAAATAAAAACATTACACATAAATTATTGTATTTGTTTTTTATTTAGGAATAGGCAGAGCATCCTCTCTTCCTCACGGGCTCCATGACTCATTATATCGCACACTGGTTCACTATTTTCGCGCATCACGCCACAAATCCTGGCAGTGATTTACTTCTGTATGAACCACTGAACAGGTACCGAAGCAATGATGTACTGAATGAAGCTCGGATGTGCCTGATCACGTGACTCTGACCAGATGAACCAAGCCTCGACACAGTGCTCCTGAAGCACTGTCTTGTTTTTATTGACATTATTACACAGCAGTGGGGAGTAGACTTTATCACAGTAGATGTCTTTCTGAAAGCGCTGTAACTAAGTTTAAGAATATAATCCACCCACTGTTATCATCTTCAATGCCCTGTACCATAGAGCAGAGCAGCTACCTGAACACTACACCATCAGAGGTCGATTATCTTGTTTATAATTTTACCTCCTCACTACGTACGACTCTGGATACTGTAGCTCCTGTGAAAACTAAGGTCTCAAATCAGACGCACTGACTCTGTGGTATAATTCTCAAACACGTAGCCTAAAGCAGATGACTCGTAATCTGGAGAGGAAATGGCGTGTCACAAATTTAAAGGATCATCATTTAGCCTGGAGAAATAGTTTGCTGCTTTATAAGAAAGCCCTCCGCAAAGCCAGAACATCTTACTATTCATCACTGATTGAAGAAAATAAGAACAACCCCAGGTTTCTCTTCAGCACTGTAGCCAGGCTGACAAAAAGTCAGAGCTCTTTTGAGCCAACCATCCCTTTAATGTTAACTAGTTATGACTTCATGAACTTCTTCACAAATAAAATTTTAATCATTAGAGAAAAAATTACCAATAATCATCCCACAGATGTAATATTATCTACAGCTACTCTTAGTACCATTGATGTTCAGTCCTGCCATTAATTAATGCTTCAATCTTAAATATGATCAACTTATCTCTAATAATCGGCTATGTACCACTCTTACTCTGGATGGCATTACCTTGGCCTCCAGTAACACTGTGAGGAACCTTGGAGTCTTTTTTGACCAGGACATGTCCTTCAACGCACAGATTAAACAAATATGTAAGACTGCGTTCTTCCATTTGCGCAACATCTCTAACGTTAGAAATATCCTGTCTCAGAGTGACGCTGAAAAACTAGTTCATGCAGTGTCACCTGGACACTGGCAGAGGGAATTATGTTAGGATGCTGTTCGTGGACTACAGTTCAGCATTCAACACAATAATTCCCTCTAAGCTTTTCACCAAGTTGACGGATCTAGGACTCACCTCATCACTGTGTCAGTGGATCCTCAACTTCCTCACAGACAGACCCCAATCAGTGAGGGTAGGAAAACAAGTCTCCCCCTCCATCTCACTCAGCACTGGAGTGCCTCAGGGCTGTGTTTTAAGCCCCCTGCTGTACTCACTGTACACTTATGACTGTGTAGCCACATCCAACACCACCTCCATTGTCAAGTTTGCTGACGACACTGCTGTTGTGGGCCTGATCTCCGACAACATCGAGACGGCCTACCTGGAGGAGATTAGGAACCTGGAGACCTGGTGCCAGGAGAATAACCTCCTCCTAAACATCAGCAAGACTAAGGAGCTGATCGTGGACTTCACTACAAAGCAGGCGAGGAATTACAAACCCCTCATTATCAGTGGCACGCCAGTGGAGAGAGTGGACAGTTTCCGATACCTGGGTGTCCACATCACTCAGGACCTGTCATGGTCCTGCCACATCAACACCCTGGTTAAGAAAGCCCGTCAGCGTCTCTTCTTCCTCAGAAGACTTAGAGACTTCCATCTGCCACTGAAGGTGCTCAAGAACTTCTACTCCTGCACCATCGAGAGCGTCCTGACGTCAAACATCTGCACCTGGTTTGGGAACAGCACCAAGCAGGACAGACGAGATCTGCAAAGGGTGGTGCGCTCGGCAGAACGCATCATTCAATCAGAGCTCCCTGACCTGCTGTCCATCTACACCAAGCGGTGCAAGTCCAAAGCTAGGAAGATTATGATGGACCTCTCCCATCCCAACAATGGACTCTTCTCACTGTTGAGGTCTGGGAAGCGCTTCCGCTCCCTTAAGGCCAAAACAGAGAGAATGAAGAGGAGCTTCTTCCCCCAGGCTATTCGGGGCCTGAACCAGGTGTAGGACTGGACTCTCACACACGTCACCACACGCACCACCACACATTTCCTATAATCCTATAATTCCTATAATTTATAATCCTTATCTTTATAATCTCTTCTGCTATTTGCACATTCTTTACTGTAAATTCTTAAGTTAATTTGTAAATTTTTGTAGTAAATTGTAAATATTGTAAAACTTTTCTTCTGTCATTTAATGGTCGGGCATTGTACAGCTACAAGCATTTCACCCCCATGTCATACTGTGTATGGTTGTGTGTGTGTGACAAATAAAATTTGAATTTGAATTTGAATTTATTACTTCCAGGCTGGACGACTGTAATTCATTATTATCAGGATGTCCTAAAAACTCCCTGAAAAGCCTTCAATTAATCCAAAATGCTGCAGCAAGAGTCCTGACAGGGACTAGAAAGAGAGAGCAGATGTCAGGGGTTTAGACATTTGTTCAAAACACAAGTAAGAGAAATGAGACAACTGCAGACCGACTCAGAGTGTAATTAGAAAACGTGCGCACGGGTGAATGCCTCTGAGAAGACACACACACCGAGCACAGGCTCGCTTGCTTTATTTATAAGGCAAAAATGGGTTACATAGTACTTCCTCTTTTTAACAGTCAGGGAAGAGGTTAAACATTAAATCAGCTTATCTGATCTTTCACACACTGGGACAAAAATACAGAAGTATATCATGCTTTATCTGACATCACAGACACTATAGGAAAAGAATGCATCATTATATCATGCTGTCAAACATCTCAGACACTGAGGTAAGGAATGCATCAGTTTTCCTTTAACAATAGACTTGGTTAGGTGATTCTTCAACAATAGGCTTGGTTATGTGAAAATATATGAACACACAAAATATAAGGCATACTTGGTTAGAATATAAGGCTTACTTGATTATATTGTATTATAGAGATTTGGTTATAATGTATAATGTAGAAAATCTCTAACATTTCCCTCCTGTTGTTAATATATTTCACATGTTTATATCAATGCATAGTCACTTGTTAAATCACATTTTCAACTTGCATGTCATTCAGTGAAGTATCTAAACATCAGCTCTGTTAAGACTATAATAGACATTCTCTACTCTGTCTTCCCTATTTAGCATATCATACTGGCGAAAGGGATCCTCCATATCCCTCTGGATCAAGACAAAATTTCCTAAAGTACGGTTAAACATACTCATCACCATGCGTCTCAAACAAGGAATAATGCAAGCAGCAAAAATGCAAAATAGAAACATCATAGTACATAGGGCCAACAGGCCTTTAATCAGCAAAGATTTCCAGGAGCCGTTCAGCAACCAGTCCCACCAGCCTTGCTCATCGGTTACGTAGTCCTGTTGCTGAGCGTCTCTTAGTTGTTTCAGAACATTCAAAGCATTTGTCATGTTTAATGAGTGTATGTTGTCAGGTATGTAAGTACAACATGTCTTGTTAAACAGTATGCAGAGACCTCCTTTCTCTGCAAGAACAATGTCCAAAGCTACTCGGTGTTGCATGACAGTGATGCGGATTGCATCAATTTCTTCATTCTGTGATTTGTCAATGCGGGTGGAAGCATTCAAAAACAGTCCAAAGCGATAGTCTAAAGTCTCTATTCGTAGTGCGTGCTTTCCTACTCCTGTCCAAGGAAACAGAGCGTGGATTACCTTCTCGCCGGTGTTCCAGAGTTTGAAGTTCTCTGGCACGTCTGTTGATTTAGGTTGACTGTCCCATACCCTACTCCTCCATAGGTTGCGTTGCAGTTGCTGGTATGGCCCAGGGGTTGGCGTCCTTGCCCTGCCGCTTGGTAGAAGCACAGAGGATGCCACTTCTCTGTATGGGTCATAAAAACAGGGAAAGGGACAGAAGCATTTCTGTTTTTTACTGTCATATCTACCCAGAATTTGTCGTCACAGGTTCCATCCTTCTTCAGGCCTTTTGCACCTGGGAGTGAAGCTTTCATGCCGATTGCAAAGTGTTGTCTTCCAATGCTGGCAAAACTTGCTGCACATTCACTTTGCCAGTGACTGTCCATTATGCGACCATATATGGTGGGGTAGACTGAAGTTGAAGGCATGTGAGAACAGACATAACATTCTTTTTCTTCTATGGTGTTGTATAGGTATCGGTACCAGGCATTGTTCATCCAAGGGTGAATGTGATCTTGGGTCATCTCAGTCAGATGGGAGTTGTCATGGGTCCACCTCTTGAGACGGAGAATAGTTGGTGTTATTCTGTGGGCTCTTCCAGGTATCAGCCAGAAGAGCATCACCCCTAAGATGACACCGGCCACCAGACAAATCAGGCGGCACATGAACCGTTTCCGTTGAAAGTGACAAGCACTTAAGCATAACAGCTTTGGGGCTGGGGCTGGTGGCTCTTCTTCTTCTAGATTCATCATGCTGGCTCTCTGCATTCCAGGCGTCCCCGGTGTTGTCATTGGTTCCTCTCTTTGGTGGGATGGGTCACTCTTTATTATGTGTTTGTTCTTCAGGGCGACCAGGCACACCCGGGCTCCAAGTGAGGAGACCACTGGCGAGAAGGTAAAGGGCGGGGTATACCCAATCAGCCCTTTCCTTCACCAGGGGATCACTTGAGAGTCGGGGGAACCGGCGTCTTATTGTGGTGCAAACACTTTCTTCACGTGACTTTGATGGATCCACGAAGGTCTTTCAGCGATTTTGCAAGCTGTCGGTGTAGTAAGCAGCACCTGATGGGGACCCTCCCACCGTGGAGAACTCCAATTTTTTCGTTGGAGGACTTTAATCAGAATCCAATCACCGGGGTTCAACCTGCAAGAGACTGGAGATAGATCACTCGGCAGTTGATTGCTTAAAATCACTTCTTTATTCTCAAACAGTTTTGTCATCCATTCTGCCATTGTTGTTTCTGCAATAGATTTATTAATTGGCTCACTAGTTATGGGGAGAGGGAAGGGTCTGCCATGTACAACTTCAAATGGCGTTAGACCACCTGCTCCTTGAGTTATTCTCATCCATAACTTAACTAAGCTTAGACATTCAGGCCATGGTTTTTTAGTTTCTTCCATACATTTCCTCAATCTTTGTTTAATTGTGCCGTTAGTTCTCTCGACTAATCCTGCACTTTGTGGATGATAAGAACAATGATGTTTTATGCTGAAGCCTAGAGCTTCAGAAACTTTACTTATTACTTCTTTTACAAAATGTGTGCCATTGTCTGATCTTATCAGAGACGGAATGCCATATGTTGGAATGAAATGGTTGCACAAACATTTTGCTACTGAGATTGCATCTGCTTTTTTCACTGGGTATATTTCTGCCACTTGGAAAATACATCTATTATCACAAGTGCATACTTGGAGGATTGAGATTCATTTAGTTCTATAAAATCCATGTGGATAGTATGGAATGGGTGTGGCGGTGTAGGGAACCGGCCTCGTTTTGGTCTTAAATTGCCTTGAGCATTGTGTTTTTGGCAAATCATGCATGTTCTAATAAACTCTTTTGCTGAACTTTCAAAATTTTTTGTATAGAATTGTTTATTGAGTATATTAACCATCCCTCCGCTTGACACATGAGTCCTCGAGTGTGTCACCATAATCCACAAGTATTGGCACAAATTTGTTTCCAAACCAACAAAATAATCAAAAAACAAAAACAAACAAAAACATACATGAGTCAGGATACAAAAAGACAAAGAAAAATGCTGCCAGAAACAGAGCAGAAGTGTGAGGGGAAACTGAGCTCACAGACAGCTGCATGTGTTCGCTTTTAATAGCATGCAGCCTCTGTTCTAAAAAAACCAATAAATAAAAAATAAAAGAAAATGTGTAACATGCTTATCAACTTAGCGGTGTCCACACATTTAATTCAGCTTCATAATCCTGCAGGTTTAGTTATTATCTTACAGGGTTTGGCTTATTAGTTGTTATTATAGATGTGCTCTGTATCTCAGTAATATTTATCTAGGATAAATGACAGGTTTTCAAGCAGGTTAAGTGCCTCTATGCACCTAATTGGTTTAGATATTGCTTTTATTTTCTTCATCTCATATTTCATTATACTGAGTTTGAGCAAACCTTTAAGCTTGATGCAGACTACTTCATAACAATTGTCCATCTCACATCATACTGGCTAAGATACTTCTTGTCAATATTAATATTATATTTTTTATTAATTATTATCATCTTTTTCTCTCTATATAATAACAATAGTATATCACAATATTTTATTAGTGTATATCACTATACTACTACTGAGCCAATTTAATAGTTAGGATCATCTTACTCGGCAAACAGATAATTTATAGTTCATCCAATCTCTACAAAATTTGCTTTTTCTCTGAACAGGTTTGTGCCTACTTTTAGACTGGTCTTCTGTTTGCCTCATCTCAGATCCAACCTTCAGATTATTATATTTTATTTGTGTGGAAATTTGGGGAAACACATATAAAACTGCACTTCAACCAATATGTAAAATTCAAAAAAAAGCAATCAGGATGATTAATAAAGCAGGATTTAGAGACCATACTAACATCATGTTTTTGAAATTAAAAATACTGAAGTTTATGGATCTTATAAAATATAAAACTGCAAAAATTATGTACAAGGCCAGATACAATATGTTACCAGGAAATATACAGAGGATGTTCTATGACAGAGAAGGAGACTATGAATTGAGGGGGAAATTGAATCTAAGGATTCTTAAAGCACGGTCAAAGGTTAAAACCTTTTGTGTCACTATTTATGGGGTAAAACTGTGGAATAGTTTTACTATAGATCTACAGCAATGCTCAGGAATTAGTAAGTTCATGAAAATACTTCGAAAACTGATTTTGGAAGAATATGATACCGATAAAGATGATCACCCATTGTATGTATAAAAATATCAAATTATATCCAAATTATATCAGTCACGGTAGCCAAGTTTATATAGGTTCTCCTCGTGTATCGTGTGGAGTATGTGATGATGGGAATTAGGTGAATTATGTGGGATCAATAAGATGTTGAGCAGGGGTAGGAATTAATAAGTATGTTCATACTTCTTCCTACTCCTTTTCAGACCAAACATTGTTACATTATGTCAGACGATTTTGTTTTATTTCATTATATATTTTTTGTTTATCTGAACACATACGTGTGTGTGTGTGTATATCTACATATATATTCGTATCTGTAAATGAAAATATATGTAGTGTGTATATATTGTTTTTTGTTTTATATGTCTGAAACAAATAAAGATACAATACAAAAAAATACAATACAATACAATCCATCAGGGACTGTGAGTGAGCTGCAGTCTCACCCACCCTCCAGGATGGAAACATTTATCTTTTCACACACTTTCCTTGGCTGAACAATGACACAGCCTTAATCTACCTTATGCATCTCTCTCTTTTTTTTTTTATAGAAAAGGTCTTCATATGAATGATTTCCTTTTATTTATTTCATACAATCTGGGCATGATGGGTCATAAATGCACTGATTTTTGCCGCCACAGCCACTATCTCTATGTGACATAAAAGGGGATTGGTTAGATGCTGTTTTGTCACATGTCCTGAGGCTGATTTCACAATTATAGTGTTTTTTGAGAATGTTACATTTGGGACTTCTACAGTTAAAACAGTTTTACAAGCTCCTGTGTCTCAAAACATTTTTTAACGGCACACCTTTCACATATATTACAACTGTTGGCTTGTCTTCTGAACCTAACAGTAGTTGTTCTACATTGTAAACCTCCGCTTCATCTGTTTCACTTCCTTCCTCTCGTGCTAGTCATTCATCACTTTCCTGTTCCTGAATTACACTCCTGCAGTCTCGAGCAAAGTGCCCGTTTTTTTCCACAATTACAGCATTTAATCTCTCTTTTGTCCCTTCTTTGTCCTGCTTTTTACTTTCTTTTGACTTTTTTCCTCATATAGCTCTTTTTGCAAAGCGGTTTTTAAAGCATTTATTGACTCTGGGTTGCATTTGCCTTGCCAGGCTGGACAAGAAATTTTATGTGGATTTCTCCACCTATTTGCACTGACTCTTCCTGCATTTTGACAGTTTTTTTCAAGCTTTTCTTCATCTGCTGTTAATTTTACTTTAGTTTTAGAATTACCCATTTTGAACTAATTACGTCAGAACTGTGACACCTTCTTTGGCATGAAAAAGTGGGAATGGGTTTTCAATAACAGGCTTCTACTCTCCCGCTATCCGAGAGAGCGGTTATTGATTTTACGTGATGAAGCACAACCCTTTTTCCACTTTAACCAATACGTGAGTGTACACAGGAAAACAGTTTGAGAAGTGGTTCGACCGCTTATTGGGTCGTAAAAACAACTCACTCCTCTATTTCAACACAAACAAAGCGCGTTTTTATAATTTTTATTGAGATTTTCCGTAGGCCTATTTCATGTAACACCTTCAACCTGTTCCGTTGCAGCCACTCCCAGAGCGACCGGAACTCGTTCCGTTACAGCTGCTACCCAGAGCAACCGGAACTTTTAATAGCGATTTCTAGAATATCGCTCTTGCCTGTTGTCTCCTAAGTCCCTTCTGGACTGAGATCTGTCGGCGCTAACCAGGTTTACACTATTTTAAAGGAAAATCTCAATATCAACGTATTTTAGCGCTTGATGGAATGCAGTGTTTCATATTCACCTTACTGTGGTGCTGCGTTTTTTGATCCGGTGCTCATCGGGTCCTGGAGCCGTGAAGGCCGAACGCTGACCGGAGATCGAATTCACGTGTCCGGGTTTTTCGTTTTACTGATCAGATTTCTTCCAGCGCAGGCGTCACGACGTCAGGACCCGATGGAGACCGTCTGTGGAAAACTAGACGTTAAAAATAACAGTCAGTTATCCGGCTACGAAGGACCAATTAAATGTCAGGGGTTTAGACATTTGTTCAAAACACAAGTAAGAGAAATGAGACAACTGCAGACCGACTCAGAGTGTAATTAGAAAACGTGCGCACGGGTGAATGCCTCTGAGAAGACACACACACCGAGCACAGGCTCGCTTGCTTTATTTATAAGGCAAAAATGGGTTACATAGTACTTCCTCTTTTTAACAGTCAGGGAAGAGGTTAAACATTAAATCAGCTTATCTGATCTTTCACACACTGGGACAAAAATACAGAAGTATATCATGCTTTATCTGACATCACAGACACTATAGGAAAAGAATGCATCATTATATCATGCTGTCAAACATCTCAGACACTGAGGTAAGGAATGCATCAGTTTTCCTTTAACAATAGACTTGGTTAGGTGATTCTTCAACAATAGGCTTGGTTATGTGAAAATATATGAACACACAAAATATAAGGCATACTTGGTTAGAATATAAGGCTTACTTGATTATATTGTATTATAGAGATTTGGTTATAATGTATAATGTAGAAAATCTCTAACAGCAGATTTCTCCTGTTTTGGGTTCCCTTCATTGGCTTCCTGTTAAATCCAGAATTGAATTCAAAATCCTGCTCCTCACATACAAGGTCTTAAAGTCTATTAGAGCACTTTTAGAGTACCATATCACCCTATTAGAGCACTTCGCTCTCGCTCTGCAGGCCTACTTGTTGTTCCTAGAGTATTTAAAAGTAGAATGGGAGGGAGAGCCTTCAGTTTTCAGGCCCCTCTTCTGTGGAAACAGCTTCCAGTTTGGATTCAGGAGACAGACACTATCTCTACTTTCAAGAAAACTTTCCTTTTTGCTAAAGCATATAGTTAGGGCTGGTATTTTAATGCCCGGCTGAGATAAAAGATACGGTCCCCACTCCAGCTCCAGTCACACTGCTTAACCCACCTGTTCCACAGAACCTGGTACAAACTTTTGGCTTGGACAACTCGTTACAACCTTCCAAGACGCTGGAGAGGTCACTCCCTATACCAGAAGTTTTTTAAGATGAGTTGAATAAAACTGTTGGTTTCCTAATGCAATGTTCTTTGGTGTTCCTTCAGCAGAGTCTCAGCTAGGGTCTAAGATTGGCTTCATGATGACCTTGCTTCATGGGAGAGCACTAAAGTGGGGACAGGCAGTATTGATAACACACCCGACACTGACTTTCAATGAATTCATCAGTAAAATAAAAATGTGTTCAAGGACTCTCATCCTTCTCCACCTCAGCTCAACCCCACCACAGTGAGTAAAAAGGACTTCAATCTGAGCTGGTCATCTCAAGCCAGTTCATTCTAAGACTGTTGATTGTTATAAAGTGTGACTGTTCGAATTATCTTTGCAATATTGTTGGGTTTCAGTACAATACAATATAAAGAACTTTAAGTTGACCGCTGTTGTGATTTGGCACTATATAAATAAAAGTGAAGTGAATTGAATTAAAAAAGTTTACAGTCATATATCTACTGATATTTCTAATGAATAGTAACTACAATAACATTAACCTATACTTTTCGATAATAAAGGTATTCTTGTTTATTAGATCTACATGACAACATGTAAACAGTACAGAAACTTAACCAAACAAAGCAGACACAACTTAACTCACATACTGATCTAAAGACAAAGGCACAACCTTTATAGTGGTTTGGCCAAACCATTTACAC
This sequence comes from Aulonocara sp. 'chitande type north' Nkhata Bay, assembly GCF_057382095.1. Classification (NCBI taxonomy): domain Eukaryota; kingdom Metazoa; phylum Chordata; class Actinopteri; order Cichliformes; family Cichlidae; genus Aulonocara; species Aulonocara sp. 'chitande type north' Nkhata Bay. The sequence continues at coordinate 1,840,836 of NC_141347.1, read as the reverse complement.
ACAATAGGGGGGGAAAAAAAAAGAAACACCACTACTAACTAAACAAAAAATAACGTAACAAAACCAAAAATACCCCTGTTTCTGACAAGCACTTGGTTGGTACAGCTGAGCAGGCATTATTGTGTTTTTCTCAGCCCTCGGCCACGCCTTTTGCGTGAAATGAGAAACAGCCACCTCCCCAAATCGGTTACTTAAAGAAAGAGAAACATAATTATTATAACAGAATACATTTTTTAAAACCACACAATGATGGTTTGTGTGCTTAATGCAAGGTGTGCTGCAGTCTGATATTGTGGCCATGATGGAACACTTTTGTGTTTGTTGCGCACTCTTTGTTGCGCACACTACACGGAATTTCTTTTAACCCTACCATGTCATCAAAGTAGCAAAAGAGGGCAACAAATGTCTTTTTTAAAAACTGACCAATATGATTTGGTATGAAAAGCGTACTTCAGACTGAGAGTATGAGAAATAAAAATGGGGAGGAACTGACCACTGTAACAAACATGGAAAATTATTTCGTTTTAAGAATAGCATACACTCAAAAAAATGAACTCAGCCTATCTCTGCTTTTACTAAAGTAGATTTTGTTGTTTGTTCTTAATAAACTCGATTTTGCAAAAATCCTTAAAGTGTTTGTGCAAATTTAATGAAATGTTGTTACTTTTTGTTGTTACACAAAGTCATTGAACTGTGTCAACGTAACATTGTTGAGTAAATTCACAGGTTTGTCCCTCTGCACATACTGCTGCGTGCAGAGCCCGCCTAAATAAGGGCCAATGCGCATGCGCACCACCCTCTTTCTCAAGCTTGCTATTTCTTCGCCATGTGGACTGGTTCAGCCGCATTTTTGTCCAAAAATCAGGTAAGAAGTCATTTTTCTTGTAAAGCCCGTCTACATATATATGTTCACACGTCAGTTAATGTCGCAAGTGCTACTAAGAAAAGAGTACAGGCAGGGTTTTGCCCGGTAAAGGTTTGCTAACGTGGACTTGCTGCACGTGAGTTTCCAAATGATTTTGGAGGGGACTCCATTGCAATAGCAAAGCTCTGTTTTCAGCCCAAATGTAGTGTAGCGCTAGCGTCGGTATGCGTCGGTACAGGCAGCGCATTCAGTCCGGCACGCACTTTCGCGCCGAGTTTATACTCGGACGCCTGACTGCGTTGCACTTTAGCCAACAACAGTGGAGAAGCGCTCCTCGCTAGCAGACAGGTTAGGGTGTATTTTCTGTCTAATATTTCAGCTTACGTTTTGATGTAGCTTGCAGAAAGCATTTAGTAAGCTGGTGTAAGATGAACTGCATTAATGTTGTACAATGTCCATGGGATTTCTCACTCGACTTTTAATGTCAGATTACACACACATTTACACAATATGCAGTGGTGATGATGTAGATCAATAAATTCATTGTTGTAGCATACAATATTAAAAATAAAACTGATTAATATGAAACATTAACAATGTGCAAATTATTTAGTTTTTTCAGGGACAGTGTAATGAAAATGTCTTTTGTGCTTCTCCCCCAGATACGTTGATGTGGCAGTGCAAATTGTGCAAAAAAGTGGTGTCATCACGAGCTCTGTTATTAAAACACTACAGGTTAGTTCATAGTAGACAGCATTATCCATGTGCCTATTCTGATTGTGTCTGTGTTTTCAAAACATGGAATGCTCTACATAGCCACTTAAGCAGATCACATACCCAAAGAACTCTAGACAAGTCTGTGAGTTTGGCAACATTTAACTGCCATTTGTGTTCCTGCTGCAACATAGCTTCGGAGCAGGAGTATTTTTCTCACATTAACAACCATCTAAAATGTAACGAGACTGTGCATTGCATGTTTGAGGGTTGTTCTTTCAAAACAAATATCTATGGTACATTCAAGTCTCATCGAAATAGGAAACACAATCCTTATACCTTAAAAGACTTTAAAATCGGTATTGCTAACACTATTGTAGGCCAAACATCAGCTGATGACAGTACAGACACTATTGTAGAAGAGGACATAAGTGCAAATATTGATCACGATACAACTACAAGTGAGACTGAAGATTTGGCAAATGTAATAGAACTTAATTTTGCATGTAAATGACCTTTAAATTTGGTAAATATTTTTTACGATTGTTTGAAAGGCACTTCGGTTTTATTTTGAAATCCATGCTTTTATTTTGAAACAGGAAACTGGCACAAAACCGTTAAAGGGCTGTTAGTAACGTTTCTTTTAGGATATGATAAATAGTGTGCCTTAAAGTGAAAAATATGTACGTTTACTTTGCCAATTAGTACCTGGCTGACAGTGGCACAAGGTTTGTTAATGTTTTCTTTAACGGAATAAGTTACATGCAATCAAAATGTCGTTTAATAGAGTTTATGTTGTTAACCTTGACCTTGACCTTTATGTGTAGTTGTAAGTTAGTGAGGTGATACAATGAATTGAGTGATGTAAATTTGATGTATATGCTATATGTGAGCAGGAGAAATTTGTTTCCTTTGATGTTATGGTATTAATATTGCTGGTTTTGTTTTGCTCCTAGCTCTTACGGTGTCTTCACTGAATGTTTCAATAAAAACATTTCCAATAAAACCTCTGTGAAGCATCAGTATAAGAGACCATCATTCAGCCAGGGATGCTACAGTAAGAGCTTCAGCCTCACGAGTTTCACCTGACTGCCAAAGTCTATGATGAAAGAAGAGGGATTCATTGTGATGGTCTAAATGTGACACTCGCTCAAAATGGAAGCATCTCAGATATTAACTGCAGAAGCAGAAGGCTCAGATCAAATAAAAGACATCTGTCAAGCAAGCAAGGATGAGGAACTTCGCAGATCTGATCGCCCAAGAAATCCCACGGAGAAGATGCTTACATTTCAGAGAGAGGAGGCATACAAAAGGGAGAAGCGGCTCATGCACCTTTATGATCAATGGAAGATCCAGGCACGTAAGGCAAGAAATCAGCTAAAGCTAGACATTCCAGAAAGTGAAATCGCAGCTCTCATTGATATCTTAGAGAAATGCATGAATGATATTACGGACATTTATGTACAAATCAGAGATCACCTCACACCATCCAGTGAAACGAGACGTCGTGTTGATGCATGTGAGGCCGTAACAAAGGACATTATTAAAATTGCATATGAAAGAATATCAGGCATAGACGAAGACTATGATAGTGAAGCAGTCAAAGAACGCCTTCGTGAGCTCCTTAACAGAGACTATGCTCATTCCATATATGGATCCACAGTTTCACCTCCAAGTCAACACACTATAGACTCCATTGTCGCAGTAAAAAGAGCAGATGCTGCAGCAGAATTAGCAGCAAAGGAAGCAGAATATGAGTTGTTATTGGCGGAAGGAAAACAAAAGGAAAGGATCCAGCTCTTAGTAGAGCAACAGAAAAGGGATCTTGAAGCTCAAAAACATGAACTAGAAAGACTAAGGGCTGAAAAGGATATAAGAGCAGCACGAGCAAGATTGTCAATTTACAACCAAGATGTAATGCAGGAGGGCAGCTTGTGCTCTGCTAACAGCAAACTAAGGAACCAGGAACATATGCACCCACATCAAGCTGTGTCTCTGGCTCCAGTTCAGCATCTCATAAGATTTCCAGCTTCACCTCCACAGACAGATGTGTCCCACTTAGCTCAAGCAGTACAAGATAGCATAGCCATGAACAGACTTCCAATGCCAGAGCCACCTGTATTCACCGGCGACCCAATCCAGTTCATTGAATGGAAATCTTCATTCATATCCCTCATAGATAAAAGGAACATATGTTCAGCTGACAAACTGCATTACTTGAGAAGATATGTGGGAGGTCCTGCACGAAAGACACTTGATGGTATCTTTTACAGGGAGGATGATGAAGCGTATAAGGATGCATGGGATCGCCTTAATAGCAGGTACGGTCAACCATTCGTCTTGCAGAGAGCTTTCAGAGAAAAACTAGCTAGCTGGCCAAAGATCCACTCAAAGGATGCAGAACAACTCAGAGCATTCGCCGACTTCCTACATGCATGTCAGCAAGCCATGCCTCATATTAAAGGGCTGGACATTCTGAATGACTGTGAAGAGAACCAAAAGCTGGTCCAAAAGTTACCTGAGTGGGCAGCTTCAAGGTGGAACCGCAAGGTGACCCAGTTTATGAAGGACAGACAGGAATTTCCAGCCTTTCAGGACTTTGTCAACTTCATGTCATTAGAAGCAGAGATTGCCTGTAACCCAGTAACTTCCCTCCATGCATTACGTTTATCAGACTTACCTGCAGAGAAACATCATCTGAAAGAAAGGAAAAATAAATCTACTGTTCTCCATACACAGACACTTACAGAGAATGAGAAGAATGTACCATCCAAGACAAGCTTAAAGCCCCCTTGTACATTCTGTCATGATAACAAACACCGCCTACATAGTTGTCCAGAGTTTAAAGGAACGCCTCTGGAAGAGAAAAGAAAGTATGTAAGGGAAAACAAACTCTGCTATGGTTGTCTGAAACCAGGCCATAATGTTAAAGACTGCCGCCACAGACACTTATGTGATATCTGTAAGGGACGACACCCAACTTGCCTTCATGACGACAGATATTCCAACATGAATGCTGTGTTAGCCTCTAATCAGAATACAGACGAAGCAGTTACGACATTGTCTCTCAATACAGAGACTGAGCACACATCTACGACTACATCCATGATTTTGCCAGTCTGGGTTTCCTCTTCCAACAACCCAGGAATAGAAAGGCTTGTCTATGCTCTGCTTGACACCCAGAGTGACACTGCGTTTATTGATGAAGATGTTAGTCGTAGCTTGACAACCAAGACCTATCCTGTAAGGCTAAAGCTAACCACCATGATCGGAAAGGACACAGTAACACACAGTGAAAGAGTCTCAGGTCTCAGAGTGCGTGGCTATACCTCCACAAATCACATTGATCTCCCTCCTGCCTATACCAAAGACTGCATACCAGTGAATCGAAGGCACATTCCTACCAGTGAAACGGCGAGGCATTGGAATCATCTCAAAGCAATAGCAGATGATATTCCACCACATTTAGACTGTGAAGTTGGTCTTCTAATAGGTTATAACTGCTCACAGGCACTAGCACCAAGACAGGTCATCCTAGGAAGAGATAATGAACCTTATGCAGTCCGCACAGACCTAGGATGGAGCATCATAGGCTGCTCACCACCTCACCTTGAATCTCCTCCTGTCGCCAACATATGCCATAGAGTAACTGTCAAAGAGCTTCCTCCAGTGACGCCATCCGATGCCATTAAAGTACTTGAGTCTGACTTTAAGGACATCAGCAAGGACAGCAGAACAGTGTCTCAAGATGACATCCTCTTCCTCAATATGCTAAAGGAAAGCATTTACATGAACGCCCATGGTCACTATGAGATGCCTCTCCCTTTTAAAGAGAGACCCTACCTTCCCAACAACAAGCAGTTAGCTATCATCCGGCTCAACCATCTCAAACGAAAGCTGCTGAACAACAAGAACTACAAGACTCACTACGTAAAGTTTTTGAATGAGGTAATTAAAAACAATGATGCTGAAGAAGTTCTCTGTGAAGAGAAGGAAGGTGAAACATGGTATATTCCACACCACGGAGTTTATCATTCCAAAAAACCAGAGAAGCTCAGAGTGGTTTTTGATTGCTCGGCTAAGTACAAGGGAACTTGCCTAAATGATCATCTCCTGTCGGGCCCAGATTTGACAAATACTCTAACTGGTGTTCTTATCAGATTTCGACAGAACCATGTTGCTCTGATGTGCGACATCGAAAGGATGTTTCATCAGTTTCATGTGCGCGAAGCGGATAGAGACTACCTACGTTTCCTGTGGTGGAAGGATGGGAACTTCAGTGTGGAGCCACAGGAATTCCGTATGAAAGTTCACCTTTTCGGTGCTGCATCTTCACCGGGATGTGCCAACTATGGGTTGAAACATCTCGCTAAGGAGAACGAGAGCCTGTTTCCTCTGGGCTCCCAATTCATTATGAGGGACTTCTATGTGGATGATGGTGTCACAAGCATAGCAGATGTAGATGAGGCTATTCAGCTTGCAAAAGAAGCCCAAAGGCTCTGTGCTATGGGTGGTCTGCGACTACACAAATTTGTGTGTAACAATGCGAAGGTGCTTGAGAGTATAGCACCATCTGAGCGTGCCACTGAAGTAAAGGCTCTTGATCTTGCCTTTAGTGATTCATCGCTGGAAAGAGCCTTAGGAATCCACTGGCACATTGAGTCAGACAGTTTCAGGTTTCATGCCCGTTTGAAGGACCAACCAGAAACCAGGCGTGGTATACTATCCACTGTTGCCTCTCTTTATGACCCACTTGGGCTTATTGCTCCTTTCCTGCTAACTGGGAAAAGGGTTCTTCAAGAAATGTGTAGGCATGGTACAGGTTGGGATGACCCACTCATCAGTAAACTGCAACCAGTCTGGAGATCCTGGAAGAGTGATCTGGCAAATTTGGATAAAATCACCATACCCCGATGCTATGTACCAGCTGACTTTGGAAAGGTCACAAAGAGAGAGCTACATCACTTCTCTGATGCAAGCACGTATGGTTATGGCCAGTGCTCATATTTGAGACATGTGAATGGAAATGGAACTGTTCATTGTGCTCTGATTATGGCAAAGTCCAGAGTTGCTCCAATCAAAGCTGTGACCATCCCCAGGTTAGAACTGACTGCTGCTGTTGTATCAGTTGCAGCAAGCAATACTCTAAAGGAAGAACTGGGAATTTCAGGGATTGATGAATACTTCTGGACAGACTCCAAGGTTGTACTGGGGTACATTAACAACGAGTCACGTCGCTTCCACACATTTGTATCAAATAGGATTCAGAAAATACATCTCAGTACAACTCCTCAGCAGTGGCGATATGTTTCTACTGACAAGAATCCTGCAGACCTTGCTTCGAGAGGTTCTAGTGCAAGCAAGCTTCTGACATCGAACTGGTTTACTGGACCCAAGTTCTTATGGGAGAAAGAGGTATCACCAGAGGTAGAGGTAATCCCAGAAATCCCAGTTGGGGACCCTGAAGTTAAAAGGGTTCAAGCACTAAATTTGGAGTCTGCAGAACAAGTGACTCTTTCAGACCGCTTGTCAAAGTTTTCTTCATGGTGTAAGGTCAAACAAGCTGTTGCGCGACTTCTTCGCCGAACCAAGAGTGACAAGTCAACAAGCCACAGCACAGTTCAGGAGCGAGAGGATGCACAGCGCATCATTATAAGAGATTTACAGAAACGAGTGTATCGAGATGAGATCCAGCTACTTAGTAATGGCTTACAACTTTCACGGCAGAGTAAACTGTTTCGATTGGATGCCTTTCTTGACAAAGATGGAATCCTCAAGGTGGGAGGAAGACTGAAAAATGCATCTCTCCCTGCCTCTCAGAAACATCCAATGATCATTCCAAAGGACCACCACATAACGAGGATGATAATAGCTCATCATCATGAACAGGTTAAACACCAAGGAAGGGGTATAACCCTCAACGAGATCAGATCAAATGGATACTGGATCCCAGGAATGAACAGAGCTGTTGCATCTTATGTGCATCAGTGTGTCAAATGCAGGAAACTCAGGGGATCAGTGGAAGAGCAACGAATGGCAGACCTGCCATCTGAGCGGGTGGATCCATCTCCACCTTTCACTTATTGCGGAATGGACTGTTTTGGGCCATTTTTTACAAAGCAAGGGCGTAAGGTGAATAAGCGTTATGGTCTGCTTTTCGCATGCCTTTGTTGTAGAGCAATTCACATTGAAATGGTGAATGATATGTCAGCAGATGCTTTCATTAATGGCCTCCGATGTTTTGTCTCCATAAGAGGAGCAGTACGACAAATAAGATGTGACCAAGGAAGCAATTTTGTTGGAGCTAAGAATGAAATGTATAATGCGCTGAAACAGATGGATGTCAATCATCTGACTGCATTCTTGGCTGAGAGGCAGTGCGACTTCATTATGAATGCTCCCCATTCAAGCCATGTTGGAGGTGTCTGGGAGAGACAGATCAGAACAGTAAGAAATGTACTTCGGTCCACTCTTTCACTCTCACCTGGAAGATTAGATGATGCCTGTTTGAGGACATTGTTTTACGAAGCAATGTCTATTGTGAACAGCCGTCCACTCACTGTGGATAACCTGAATGATCCAAATGGTCCAGAACCGCTGACTCCTAATCACCTACTCACTGTGAAACCGACTGGAGCCTTACCGCCTCCTGGGACGTTCATCAGAGAAGACATGTATGCTCGTAAAAGATGGCGCCATATCCAGTATCTAGCAGAGCAATTCTGGAACCGCTGGAGAAGAGAGTATCTCTCTAATATTGCCACTAGACAACGTTGGCATATTTCTAGAAGGAATCTGAAAGCTGGTGACATAGTCATCGAAAGGATGGATGATCTGCCACGGAACGAGTGGAGATTAGCCAGAGTTGAAGAAACAGTCGCTGATAAAGATGGGCTTGTGAGGAAAGTTAAGATTCGTCTTGGAGACCAGAAAATGAAAAGGGAGGGTCAATGTTCTGGCAAGCCATCTATAGTTGAACGGCCCATTCAGAAACTGATCTTGCTTTAAGAGGCTGTCTAAGACAATGACTATATCCTTTATTGTATGAAGACTTGTGGACATTACCTGCAGGCTCATGCATGGATAATTCTTTGTTTTCGTTATGTAAAAGGCCTTGTGGTTCAGGTCATTTGTTTTTAAAAATCATTTGTGTTATGGTTCTCCCTTTTGTTAAAACACTCATGATTTGGTGGGAGTGTAAATGACCTTTAAATTTGGTAAATATTTTTTACGATTGTTTGAAAGGCACTTCGGTTTTATTTTGAAATCCATGCTTTTATTTTGAAACAGGAAACTGGCACAAAACCGTTAAAGGGCTGTTAGTAACGTTTCTTTTAGGATATGATAAATAGTGTGCCTTAAAGTGAAAAATATGTACGTTTACTTTGCCAATTAGTACCTGGCTGACAGTGGCACAAGGTTTGTTAATGTTTTCTTTAACGGAATAAGTTACATGCAATCAAAATGTCGTTTAATAGAGTTTATGTTGTTAACCTTGACCTTGACCTTTATGTGTAGTTGTAAGTTAGTGAGGTGATACAATGAATTGAGTGATGTAAATTTGATGTATATGCTATATGTGAGCAGGAGAAATTTGTTTCCTTTGATGTTATGGTATTAATATTGCTGGTTTTGTTTTGCTCCTAGCTCTTACGGTGTCTTCACTGAATGTTTCAATAAAAACATTTCCAATAAAACCTCTGTGAAGCATCAGTATAAGAGACCATCATTCAGCCAGGGATGCTACACTTTTACTTAAGTTGGAAAACTATTTTCATGTTCCCAGCATAGCAATTGACGAGTTGCTTTCAGAATTGCACTACCTGATAAGCTGTGCATCAGTGCCTTTGACAAATCAAGTAATTGTAGACATACTCAAGAATCATAACCTTTGTCTAGACCAGCCTGTTATTGAAGAACTGACAAAGGCAGTTTCTTTTAACCCTTTGTTAAAAGCCATAGAAAAGGACGGCACACTTGCCACTGCCTTCAAACGCAGACAGTATTACAGAAAACATTTTGAAGTAATTGATCCAATTGAATACATTCTCGACTCCCAAAGCAAGAGGACCTTTCAGTATATTCCTATTCTAAAATCATTACAGCAGATATTTAAACAAGAAAACATACTGAACAAATTTGTCACTAGCCACAATCAGAATCCTTTTGTAAATAAGGAAAAGTATACATCATATAAAGATGGTCTACATTTTCAAAATAATGAGTTTTTCTCAGGCGGTGAACTAAGAATCTCTATTTGTCTTTATGTTGATGATTTCGAAATTTGCAATCCATTGGGGACATCACGGAAAAAGCATAAACTTTGCTCAGTTTACTGGATTTTAGGTAACTTGCCACCAGGTAGTCATTCATCCCTCTCTTCTATTTATTTGGCTCTCTTGTGCAAAAGTGAGGACCTTAGGACCTTTGGCTATTCAAAAATATTTGAGCCACTTTTGCAAGACCTTGTCATTTTAGAGCAGCAGGGAGTGTTCATTGACAATTTAGGGGTCAACTTTAAAGGCACTGTCCAATATGTAGTGGCAGACAGCCTCGGAGCTCATGGATTGGCCGGTTTTGTGGAAAGTTTTTCTGGAGATTACTTTTGCAGGTTTTGTACTGCTACACGCTCAGAAATTGAATCAAAAGCTACAAATAGTGACTTTTCTCTGAGAACTGAGGAGCTCCATCGTGTACACATAGCAACTGCACGTGAGACAGGGGTAGCTTGTTGTGGTGTGAAAAGCTCGTGTGTCTTAGCAGACAGTCTGTCTTTCTTCAAGGTCACTACAGGATTCCCCCCTGATCTTGCACATGACCTTTTTGAAGGTATTGTGCCTTTTGAGATAGCTGAGTGCCTTCGAATACTAATAGGCAAGAAGTACATCACTTTTGAAAATCTAAATAGACTTGTTCAGTCATTTCCCTACAAAGGAGGGGATCAGACTAATCGCCCTCAGAAATTGCCTCACAATTTTCTTAGTAAAAAAACTGTTGGTGGCAATGCACATGAAAATTGGTGTTTACTAAGACTTCTGCCACTTATTATTGGACAACACATACCTGAAAACGAACCAGCTTGGGAACTTCTACTAGATTTGAAGGATATTGTTGAGCTTGTTGTGTGTCCTGTTCATAACAGTGACTCAGTTGCATACCTGGAGAGTAAGATTTTAGACCACCATCAAAGGTACAAAGAAGTATGCCCAGATAGAAGACCATTGCCAAAACATCACTTTCTGGCTCATTATCCCTCAATAATTCGCCATTTTGGTCCACTTGCCTTATTATGGACAATCAGATTCGAGGCAAAGCACACATTTTTTAAAAAAGTTGCTAGACACACAAACTGCTTCAAAAACATAACCCTGTCTTTGTCAACCAAACACCAGCTCATGATTGGCCATTACATGCATTCATCAGGCTGTAGCAAAGCCACTTTTGAGGTTTCACGAGTCTCGGCAGTCCCAGTAGAACTTCTCAAACGTGAAATTGCACATTGTCTTGCTGAAAAGTACCCTGACACAGCTGTAGTTAGCCTTGCCCAGAGTGTGTCTGTTGCAGGCATCTACTACAGGAAGGGCATGTTAATAGTACATGGATCACTGGGGGGTCTGCCAGAGTTTGCTGAAATCCTGCAGATGTGTATTTTGGCAGATTCGTTGGTGTTTATAGTAAAAAAACTGAGCTCGTGGTACACTGAACACTATGGATCCTTCAAAATTGACCCATCTCCAAAGGAAATTTCTCTTGTTGCACGTGAGGATCTGGTGGATTGTTATCCACTTTGTGACTACCAAGTCGGAGCTTCTCGCATGGTTACATTAAAGAGATACATACACTGTTCAGGTAATTTTAATGTCCATGTTGCCGATTTAATTTTTGTGCTGTATAGCAGTTCTTCTCAAAGTTTGGTTCTTAAAAATAGTTGGACCAGAACTTAAATCTACTCGGATATGTTTCAAGCCTTGTAAAAATACTAGAAAAAAAATTGTGCTGCAAAATTCTGAATACCACTAAAAAAATGTAACATGTACTGAAGTTTGGGAACCACCTGCTCATGTTCTTGCACTTATTTTTTAGAGTAACAGTTGGAGATTGGGACATCAGAAATGACAGCCCCAACAAAGCTTCTGATAATCCTGGGGGAGAACAACGCACTCAAGTTAACCCTTCCTTTGGGGATACCAAAGAATGTTAACGAGCTCAAAGCGGAGATTGAAAATCAGTGCGGAGTTTCTGAACAGTTCAGATTGCAGTACATGGACACAGATTTTAATCAGTTCCTTAACATGACATCCACATTTGATCTAAAAGACATGGACAAAATAAAAGTGATTAAAACAGGTGTTCCAGAAACATCCACTGGTAGTAATGAAAGCAGTGTGTCCTCATTTAACTTGGGTAGCCCCTGCTCTGGCCACAACCCTGATCATGACACAGATATACTGTCATCGCCAGAATCCAGGTCATCAAGCTCCTCGAGCTCAGCAAACTCCACGCTGCGATCAGAAGCCTGGCCACTGGACTTTCGCATACCTGAGTTTAGCTTCGATGTAGAGCTGCAATTGACAAAAGGCAACCAGGAATTCCAAGCCAATGGAACACTTTTAACCCTAAAACCAAAGCTCAAGTCTGACATTTTAGAGAGCTTGTCTTCAGAAATTATGAAGTACAAAGCTTACCCTTCAGACAGCAGTCTTAGTGATGTTTGCCAAGCTTTGGTTGTAAAGCATCCATGCTTGAAAGAGAAGGGTTCAGAAACTGGATTTTCTGCATGGAAGATCAGTTTGAAGTATAAAATGTCAAACTATCGTGGAAAACTGAAGAACTTAGGGTGTAGTGAGTTGGTCATCAATTCTCTCAAAAGAAGAGGGAACAGTAATGTGCATCCCAACCAAGTCAAGAAACCCAGGAGAGCGGAGGTGAATTTCTGCCCTGATTATCCAGCTGGAGAAACCCGAGAGAGTCAGGAAGAAGAAAGGTTGGTGCTGCTTTCAGAGTTCAAGAAGAAGAACAACAATGAAACCATCAAAGCAAAAATGGCCCAAACCTTTCCTCACCGGAGGCAAGAAATTCTTCAGGACATGCCCTTCGTAGCTGACTTTAAAAGCCGATGGCCAGCTCTTTTTTCTCCACGTGAGGTAACTGAATCAGTTGATCTGCAAATGCACTCCACATGCAATATTTTAAACCCATCACGCTAAACATTTGTTTATTTTACAGATAAATGCTGAATTCCAGCGCATCACTACGATCCCGCTAACATCCACATTTATGGCACAGCTGGACAACAACACAACCAAACTGACCAAAGTCTTCAGAAACAAGGGAGGAACATCTGGACGCAAGATCACAGAAATCATGGCTGCAATTGATGAGGTTTGGAATTAATTTTTTTCAATGCTTCATTCCCTCTTTTAATACATATGATTTTGTTGTCTCCTTCTATTGTAAGGTAAAGTTTAATGTTGGTATTATGGGATTGTTTATTCTTTGTCCTTTTCATGATAGTGTTGTCACAGTAATAAAGTTTTAAGTTGATTTGGATACTTTATAAAAAAAATTGCCAGAATTAAAAGCTGTTTTTACAGGACAGTAGCGTTTCCAAAACGGGATTTGCCGCGGCTCCCTGGGGAGAATTTTGGCATTTACAGTAGAAAAGCTGAAGCTAGAATAAACTGCCATCAGGCACCTTTCAAACCAAGACGGGATAAAGGGAGGTCTCTGAGCTTAGTACTACAACTGTTTTTTCATTTGTCCTTGCAAAACCTCCTGTTCAAGTCCTCCAAACACACCCACGTCACCCCGCTTCTCTTCCAGCGTCACTGGCTGCTGGTCAACTTCAAGGTTCATTTCAAGATCCTGGTTCTGGTCCTTAGGGCCTTACATGGACAAGCACCATCATACAATGGAGATCTTCTCAGTCCCAACACCCCCAGCAGGTCCCTGAGGTCCAGTGATCAAAGCCTGGTAGTGCACAACAGTCTAAAGACCAAAAGTGACAGATCATTGCTGCTGTGGCCCCCAAACTCTGGAACTCTCCTCCTAAGCCTTAGATCAGTGGACTCAGTGGTTTACTTTAAAAAAAAAAAATCCTCTGTTCAGGCTGGCTTTGGTGTGACCTCTTGTTCATCCTCTTCCTCACTGGATTCTTCATGCTGCTGTTTTTGGTCGGGTTTCTGGTTTTTTTGGGATCCTGTGGTTACCTTTTTTTGCTCGTCACATTTTTTCAAATGATAATGTTCCTTCTTTCCTTAATTTTTTTTATTTTAAATTTTGTTGTTCTTCTGTAGTGTGTCATGGACTTTTCTTCTCAAAGCATTATATACATTTATTTTGCTGAAGTTAACTGAAAATGTCTTTAAAGTTCAGCTAAGTAAAATTTGCTTTTATGTTTTACAGAACGACACAGTTGCAATGAGAAGAGTGTGTACGCTGAAAGGACTTGCAGTCTACCTCAATGAAGATCCGAACAGCTTGATCAAAGAATATCAGGCAAGTAATCAAATAGAAACAATTTCCAGTAATAAAAATTTAACTGACGGTAATTTTTCCTCACACACATTCATTAGATTATAACAAAAAGTTAAAATTAGAACATTATTGGAGATATAAAAGCACAAGCTTATGCGGGAGTGACCCTTGCCATTACAGTTGGGGTGTAATGTGGGCTGAGTGTACTGTCTTTCTGCTTTGTTGTTCTGCCGTGTAATCTAGATGATGGACCAACACCTCTCATCTCGCTCTGAGCTGTCTACTGTTTTGCAGCTTAAAGGGATATTCCACCCCAAAGTGAAAATTGGTCTATTACCATATTACCCAGAGTAAGATAAGTGAGAAAAAATAATTTTGTAACCAGTGCAATAATTCTCCTGATCCGGCAGCAGTCTATTTGCTTTTGCCTAGCATTTAAAAAATGGAGTGAATGGGAACTATAAGCATTTTGGTTGCAAATGACTCTTTAATGGTACGAATTATTCCTGGTGAGCTCAATAATCATGTCGACTTTAAATGAAAAGTAATAAGTAACTTGAAGGATTTGGAGGAGTAGATTTAGACTTGGGAATACATTATGGTTACCACATACAACACTGTAAGCCGCCGCTGCATGGTGCATGGATATTCGAATATGTGTTTATTTATGGAAACCAGAGGCTTTTTCAACCACTGTTGTTGTATCCAAGTGCTATGCCATGGCGGGTTACAGGGTGCTTTGGCGTAACCGTAATGTAGGCCCAAGTCTAAATCGCCTCCTCCTGCAAATCCGTCGTGTTACTTTTTACTTTTCATTTGCAGTCGACATGATTATTGAGCTCACCAGGAACAATGGGTATAAGATCAGAAATGTACTGTGCTGGTTACAAAATGCTTTTTTCTCACTTATCTAACTCTTGGCAATTTATGGTAATAGACAAATTTCCACTTTGGGTGGAATATCCCTTTAATTGATATGAAACCCTGCAACTTGTATTATTATGTTTATTTACTTGTTAATTTTTTTAGGATGTGGACTTCCATGAGGCCGAAAGTGAAATGGAGAAGACGCTCATTGGCATCTACGTCATCAAACCAGAAGGAGAGCGTGACCTTGACCCGGCAGAAGACATTGGTATCATAATTGAGGGTGTCGCTGTGCTCAGAGATCTTCCTGATGTTGCCACTGCTGTTGTGTTGTTGTTCGGCCTGATCTACACTTTAAACATGAGCTACCCATCCAACCTCAGGTACACTTTTGAGTTTTTTCAGAAAGTACTGATGGGACTTGATGCTAAGAAGCTATCAAACAAAGTTCAAGTGCTCAGAAACAAACTCCTTGAATAAAGAGGAGGAAGCGGGAGGCCCTTATTGCTTAACTTAGTTTGAATGCTTTACGTTCAGGTATAGTTAAGTTGTTCATAAACACTTTTTTTCATTGTCAGTACTGTTTCTTGGGAACATTCACCAGTTTTAGAGAACAATAATGTTCATTTGCATTTTAGCAAAATACTGTTACTTAAAAAATTGGTGTTGCACTTCTTCTACTGCTACTTGACAACATACAGAAAATGACAGACATTTTAAAAAGTTCTAGCGGTTAGGCCGCTGTGATTTGATATTTCAAAGAATGTGACATTTGGCAGCTGTCTGCAACTTGGGATGTAACCATAACTTGAAAAACTGAGTAGCACTGTTTTACAGTACAGTTTTTGAACAAAACAGCCAATTTTCACTGTTTTAAATGAGTTTAGTTTGCTCTTTCATGCTTATCAGTGTTTGAAAATAATTCCTGAAACGTCCTGTAAAATGTAGGATTTTTTTGATAATTTGGATGCTTTCTGGACCAGTTGAAAGACAAGTTGGTTAGCACTTCACTGATCTTTGAAGTAAAATATTGTTTTATGCACAAAGTATTTAGTTAAAGTTGTAACAAGTTGTCTGCATTGATTGCACTTTGTGTTAAGCTACGGCTCTACAGTCTTTTCGGTCTGTCAACAAGTATTTAATATGCACTGAATGTGCTTAGTAAAGACAGGACTTTGTTGGATCATTTTTTCAAATCATTTTAGTTTGACGACAAGTTGGTTAGCACTTTATACTGATCTACATTTTCTGCACAAAATATTCACTTGGAATTTGTAACAAGTTGCATTGATTGCACTTTGTGTTAAGCTGTTGTGCTTGGAAAAAAGTATTTTATATGCACTGAATGTGCTTATTAAAGGCAGGATTGTGTTTGATAATTTGGGTGCTGTCTTCATTTCTTCCTAAAAGATCTCCCTAAGATTTACTTAAAAATGTTATGTCAAGTGGTTCCACATAACTGCTTTAAGTAACTTTTAAGAAACTTTGCTATTTTGTATGGAAGTAACCAGTGTAAATGATTTATTTGTAATTGTATTGAATAGAAATTACTTAACAATTTTATATAATTCAAAAGTAACAAAGTTATGTAGCAGCTACATAACAGTTTTACAAAGATACTACCTAACCAGGTTATGTCCTTCTAAAGCAGAAAAGTTATGTACCAGCTAAGTAACAGTATTACAAAGATATTGCCTAAACAGGTTATGTAGGCTTAAAGCAACAAAGATAAGTATCAGCTAAGCATTGCAATTAAGTTACATTTAGCCAATACACTTACGTAAATCTAACTTAACAGTATTGAGTTCAAACTAAGTAACAACATTTCTTAAAAGTTACTTAAAGCAGTTGTGTGGAACCACTTGACATAACTTTTTTAAGTAAATCTAATGTTTTATTTTTTTGAGTGTAGTATGAAGTCTGTAGGTTTTACTACTGTGAAATATAATGCCAAAGAAAGAGCCATAAAAATCTAGGTAAGCAACAGGAAAGTCAGTAACCAGAACTCAATGGATGGATGTAGCTTCCAGATCTGAATAGTGAATGTGTTTTTTTCTAATGACCAACAGTGGGCATCGATTCTGGTTTCGCAGGTTGTGTACTGTATGACGTCAAGAGATAGTTTCCTGATAACTGGCTCTGTTGCTGGTGTTACCTCTTATTGAATGGGACATTAATTTTATTTTGTAAATTATAATATTTATTTGATGTCACAAAGATGGCTAAACCAGAGTACATTCACTGGCTAATGGCTTGTCAGCCATGAAGAACAAAGAGCATGAGGTGTCACACTGAGATCAAGTCCATTTTCAGAAAACCAACTAGCTTCACAACAGGACTTCCCCAACTTAGGGTAATATCACAGGGATGACAGAACTCTTTTAAACACAGACTCACTGGTTAAAGGATTGACTAATAAATCCTTCTGTCTTACAACCACAGGAATCTCCCCCTGCTGGCCTTTATCCTGGCTTAAGGCATTTGATGGTTTCGCTTTTCTGGCAAGAAGATACATCAATATCTTCCACGGTTTACACATACTTTTAAGTTGTTTGGAATACAAAAATTAATAGTTTGGATGTTGGGATATTTTAAATACATGAAAAAAAAGTATTTTAACACAAATATACTTTTATTATGAAATGCTCATTTCTTATCCGTCGGACGACCTGCTTGAAAAATATCATTTCCGGTGTGTGCGTGAGAGGCGGAACAAGCGGCCCTACAGAGGGAACAAAGGACGGTTAAGTGAATTGCTGTATGTTGTTCCCAGCATGCGTGTATATATAAATATATGCACGTATTTATATTTTAAAAAGTGTCACTGTTGCATTTTGTAACTTCGGGGAAGAAGCGGGAAAACATTTTCATGTGCCAGAGGAAACTTGGGCTGGTTGATTAATTGATGTTGGTTGATAGCGGGAGCTGGTGACTTCTTCGTTAACCTAGCTTTAACAGCAAGGCTTATACTGACGTCGCTTAAGCGTTTTGCTCTTTAAAAGTGTCACATAGTTTTGAATGAAAGCATATTCGTGTTTGCTTACTTTTATTGTTTGGACCTAGAGCCATTAAATTCGATGGATAACTCGTACGAATATGGGACAAAGAGGTTTTGGTGTCGGCGAGTTTAGCTAGTAGGCCTTGTAAGCTAATGCTAACCCAGTCAGCCATTGTTGTTGTTATCCGCTCATTTACCGGTGCTTTTTTCTTCTTCCTCGTTCTACGCCAAAACTACAAAGTGGACTGTAGTTGAGTTCCTTTCTCTTTATGTTTCCCTCTTCAGCTTAACCAGCATGAAAATAGCCTCCATTCCATAGGCCGCTCCTCAGCTGCGATGTCAAGTAAGTAAATAAATCAGTCATTGATATCCTTTATATGCCAACACCTGTCTCATTCTATGGTTCATATATATATGCGACCAGTACACTAGGGAAAATATGTAGGAATACTATTTCATTAAGTAAGGGACTCAGATAACATAAAGCACATTTTTGCGCTGTTTTTGCACATAGGATGCCGTCATGCAGAATTTTAAGCTTTAGGTTGCCATGCTTCATAGTGTCATGCTGTCTAGATCGGTGGACTTTTCAATAAAAACAATATTGAAGAGTGTGTACAGTTGCACTATTTCTCATAGAATCAGATTTGTGTCCTATATGTACTATCTGCCTCTTTAGTCAGTTCCTCGTGTTTTGTATAGACTAAAAGTCAACTGATTCAAACTGGAGATAGTGATGGTAGCCTTTGTTCTGCTCTGCGGTCACATTGAGTTTGACGTTGCAGTGAAATGAGGACTCTGGACTTGAGATGCAGAACACAGTGGTGGAGTTTGAAAATGTACAACTGACAGTTAAGACCCAGAAGAGCATCAGAGTAACACTCAGGACCAGCACAGGCTGGTCGATAAAGTGAAATGCTACAGATCTAGTTTTTTGGCATTAATGGAAATGTAAAAATAAGGAATTGTCTATGGCTGAAAACTGAAAGTAATACTGAATTGCAAAATGTACCTGGGTGACAGCAGCAGTCAGTTGGATTACCTCATATAGAAGTGCATCTCTTTTCAGACATTCATGATGCAGAGGAGTGAAAAATGGGGCTGAAGTACTTTCACAGTAGACAGTTAGGAAGAACCCTCACTGTTCACACTCAAGTGGTATTATTGTCAGGCAAAAGTAAACAGCAGGGAAAACATGTCATTTGTACAGAGCAGGTATGCAAGGATTGACTAACATTTTTTTTCTTTTTCTTTTTTTTTTTTAAACTTTGAACAGAACGACCATCCTACGCTCCTCCCCCTCCCCCTGCCCCAACAACAGTAAGTGTCCCACTTTTAGCACCAGTCTTAGTGTTCATGGTTTAGCAGCCAAGGGCCATGTTATTTTTTTGCTTCTTTTCTTTGTTACTTTCCTTTAAATCTTTAATGTGTGAACGTGCCAAGGTTGCCACAAACCTTGTTCTTCAGTTCTCTATCATCGCTTTCACCCCTTTTTCCTGTCATGCCACACGTTTTTTTTTAGGTCTTGCACCAAAGGTGTTTGAGATTACTGATGGGGATCAAGTTAGTTTGTTATTTGACTGAAGAGCTTTGCAGAATCTACCTTGGCTGATGTTATTAGTAGACATATGTGAAGTAACAGAATACATGCTTGTTTTGATGCTTTTCATTTCCTTACATTCAGATGCAGTGCAAAGCACTGTGTAGAGCTGAAATCTGCTGATACACACTCAGTTAAATAAGTTTTTGTTGTGCACTAATTCTTAATGCCATCCAGTTGCCTTTTTTGCCTTGCATGATAAGATCATGGAACAAACAAATCAAAAAGTCAACATATATATATCTATATATACATGTATTTTCATGTTTCCCCCTCCTTTTCACTTATTTATGTTTATCCCTCTTCCTCCTCTTGTGTGTGAGCCATTTCTCATTCGTGTTTTGTCTCATTTGTCTTCCATCAGCAAATGCCTTCCACCCCAGGGTTTGTGGGCTACAACCCTTACAGCCATCTGGCCTACAACAACCTCCGACTGGGAGGGAGCTCCGGAGGCTCCAGCAGGGTAATGAATTGATGGAGCGATTTGAAAAACAAATTAAATGTAACAGAAAGTGTAAAGCACAAGTAAATGTTTTGGATTGAATAAAGGGCCCAGGTATGAGAAGAATGATAGGATTGTAAGAAAGGCTTAGACTGTATATTGAAGTGGGGAAACTGAATATATGACTTGCAGCTTTAAAGAGCTTCAGTTGCGTGCATAAATGTGTGTTGAAAAAACAAATTAATGCATTAAAAAAAAAAGTAAGATGTGATGTCAGTTGGAACGTAACATTCGATGACAGCTCTGCTTTTGGAAAAAAATATAAACGGAATAAGATTTATTTTCATATTGACCTGGGGGGGGGGAATAAAACGTTTTCAATGTGACCAATCCGGCCTCAACAGTTCCTGCACTGCAGTAATCAAGTCAGATAGAAAGTAGATCTGCTCTTGTCGGACTAGAACACAAGCCTTCCTGTGGGTGTGCATGGTGGCATAGGCAAAACACTACCTTTGTGGTGAATGTGTTCCTTTATTGTTTGAATTATCTTCAAAAGATGTTTTGCCCTTGCCAAATTAGCCAAACGTTGCTAGTTCTTTCAGCACAACCTAAAACCGAATCTGAGATAACTTGTATCACAACAGTAGTTGCCAACCTTTTGTTAAACAAGGTTTTTTCCTTCAGGCTCTGAGTGCACTTGCATAAAACAAGATATATTACAGCAGAACAAAACACAGAGAAAGCAATGCTACAGGAAACTGTTCACTTTGAAAATTTATTTATTTTCCCACTCATTGTGCACTCAGTCAGTGGTGCTGTTTTCTAACATTAACACACATCAGAGCTGGCAGCTTGATTTGTTCACACGTAATCCTCTATAATTCCAATCCCAAAATAAAGACAATGTTGGAATTTCATTTTTTTTGTAACAAAACCAAAGTGAACAGCCAAAACAAAAAAAAAACATTTTCTGCATCACCAGTTAGGGGGTGATAGTAATGTAAATGAGCAGCCTGTGAAACATCTAAACATCATTTGCCTTACAGAGATGCTCTGAAACACTTAAAGCCATTCTTTGGCTTGTAGAACATCTTAACACATCAAAATTGTTTTTATCTGACTGTATGAAAGCATTAAGGAACATTTCAGTATTGTGTATTGTCATGTTTACATTCACATCTGTTGTTTTACCTTTTCCACAAACCATATCAGATCATAATCAGCAGATGTTTTATGATAGTTTTTGTTTTTTCTGTTCACTCTCTAAACCTGGCCCTTGTTTGTTTGTTTCCCTTTGGCTTCATACCTTCCATCTCTCCATTCATACTTTTTCCTCCTTCTTCTTTGTGCCCCCTCTCTCCTTCTTTCCACAGAACTCCTCGGGCATCACCGTCCCAAAGCCTCCCAAACCACCAGACAAGCCACTGATGCCATACATGCGGTACAGCCGGAAGGTAAGCAGGAAGGTAAGACACCCATCCACGGTGTCTGCTTTTACTGCTTGTCCTCCCATCCCCCTGAAAAGCTGGCAGGGGTTTGAGGGTGGGAAACAGCCAAGCCATGACGCCTCACCACCACCTCAGCCACCTAGTGGAGGCTCTCCACTTTGTTTCCGTTGACTCACAGTAGCCTTCTGTGTTTGTCAACATGCAAAATTGCTACATCTCCATATGTTTCCTCTTACGGGGATAATCTGTCCCTGGCACTCTATTTTTCCCCCTTATAGGCTCATCTCTTGCCTGCTTTTCTCTAGTTTCAGAGCTGTAATTTTAACACTGTATGGTCAAAAACAAAATGTGATCTAAAGGATCCTGCATTTAGAAAAAAATTGAATTCCATATATAAGTGAATATTTTCCATCATGCTTTCTTGCAGCACTTAAGTAGTTATGCTTTTCCTTACTAATAATTTCATCCACTGTTTCTTACCTCTGTACTTTGCTTCCCGTATTTCCTTTGTATTGTAACAGTCAATGTCATTTGATCCTGCGTGTGTGTGTGTGTGTGTGTGTGTGTGTGTGTGTGTGTGTGTGTGTGTGTGTGTGTGTGTGTTTTGATGTGAATATGAAAGGTATGGGACCAAGTAAAGGCTTCCAACCCAGACCTAAAGCTGTGGGAGATTGGAAAGATTATTGGGGGCATGTGGAGGGACCTGAGTGATGAAGAGAAGCAGGACTACCTTAATGAGTACGAGGCTGAGAAGGTAAGGAGGAGCAAGAGTCTAAGGCTACGTTCACACTGCAGGCGAAAGCGCATCAAATCCGACTTTTTTGACCCTATGCGACCCATATCCTATCATGGTATGCTAGCGTGAACAGCACAAATCCGATCTGGGTCACTTTCGTATGTGGTACTGAATCCGATACATATCTGATGTTTTAGAAAGCGACTGTTGTTTGAATGGTCATGTCACATTAAATCCGCCTTTTGCATCACTGATACAAGACAGACGCCAATTATCAGCGCCGGAGACGTGCCCGAGAAGACATCGTGAATGCTTCCTGGTCATCCAGTGTAGATGTTAGTGAAACTGTTTGGAAGTCAACGTTGGAGAAACGTGAACATTTTGTTTGTACTGTATAATCTGCAGATTCTGACAGAAATCTGCAACTATCCTTTGAAGCACCGCTCCTCTCTAAAACAGCAATAAGGGTCATCATTAGGCCATATGTAAATAACAAAATAACTTTATAACTTAAAGCAAAATTGGGAAACGTAAAGTCCGAAGCAAGTCTTTATGTTAAGGGCCATCAGTCAAACAATACTGTTTGGTCTGGGTCTAAACAGCGCGCGTTGTGTGTGACATCTTCTTTTGCGCATGCGGGCCGCTTTGAGGGTTCACACTAGAGCACGTTTGCTGTCACATTTTATTTGTAGTGTGAACGAGCAGACAAGAAAATCGGAACTGAGCATTAAGACCTGCAGTGTGAACGTAGCCTAAATTTCTTTTGTAAGTAACCCGTTGCTCTTGGATACCTTCTTTACATGTTGGCAGTTCAACAGCAGTTGTAGAAGTGACAACTAAAGAATCCCTGCATTGAAAAATAAGAAATGATCAGAGTTGTTTTAAAGGGCTTGTTTTCTTTTCCTGTCCCTCTTCCTCTTAGATTGAGTACAATGATTCTTTGAAGGCCTACCACAACTCACCTGCCTACTTGGCCTACATCAACGCCAAGAACCGGGCTGAGGCGGCAATGGAGGAGGAGAGCAGGCAGAGGCAGTCACGTATGGACAAAGGAGAGCCGTACATGAGCATTCAGCCTGCTGAAGATCCTGATGGTAGGTTAATTATGAAGCTATCTATGATTTTTAATCATGGCTTCACAATGTAGTGTAATGCGCTTAAAATAAACACTGACCTGTCTGTCTGTCCTCGTCATGGTTCTGCCCATCTTGTCTTTTCGCTCCACCTAGATTATGATGATGGTTTCTCAGTGAAGCACACAGCAGCAGCTCGCTTCCAGAGAAACCACCGGCTCATTAGTGACATCCTCAGTGAGATTGTGGTGCCCGACGTCCGCTCTGTGGTCACCACAGCCCGCATGCAGGTCCTCAAGAGGCAGGTTCAGTCTCTTATGGTGCACCAGGTATGTTAGCAGGACATTTTTGCTTCCATTTTGTTACTTTGTTTTTTAGCTTGTAAAGCTAATGTGGTGTTAATATTACTCAAACTGACTTCAAAAGCATTGTTTACACTTTAATATAAATGTGCATTCCTCAAATGGGATTGGCTTCCTTGTGACAAGATTTTTGCTTACAACCAAAAGTAGTTGCACTAGTTTTATAAACTGTTTCACATTTAAAAGGAAGGATCTATTCCTGCTGATTGATTGCTTGTGATTTCAGAGGAAACTTGAAGCTGAACTTCTTCAGATCGAGGACCGCCATCAAGACAAGAAAAGACGTTTTCTGGAGACCACTGACTCATTCAATACTGAGCTGAAGCGGGTAAAGCAGCACT
>NC_141347.1:0-16813 GCF_057382095.1 Aulonocara sp. 'chitande type north' Nkhata Bay | reverse complement strand
TGCACCACTGTTGCTCATATTTGGGACATGCAAAGTTGGAATTTTAATAATGTTCGAAAAAACATGGTGAGATTGCATTTCTGGGTTTACTGTTTCATATGTTCTCCAGCCTGGTTTCTATTCAGCCTTCACTGCTGTGATAATGTAATATTTCTCATTAAACCAGGCGAAATAAGTCAAACAGACAGCACCAAAGCACAGTGTGGTCTCTCTCTCTTTGTGTGTGTGTGTGTATGTTGTATTTGTGCTGTGCTGGATGAGTGGGTGTGTTCCAGGAAGACAGGATATTCATTAATTAGGGAATAATTGATTTGGCTTGAGAATATGTGTGTGCATGTGTGTAAGTGAGAAAGTTTCACAGACAAAAAACTTTCTTTTTTCTTGTTTATTGAAAAACAGAGATGGAAAACATGTCATGAAAAGCAGGAGGGAAGAGAATGCTGCAGGCTTTTTGTTCCTCCTGCCCTGTTCTAATACCAATAAAATATTTACATTCTTTCTTCCATCTTGGACTGACTTCTTGAAATATTTGGTTTCTGCAGACTTATTGAAAAGTGATAGGAGATTTGCTTTAGATATTATGGACCATGCTGTGTCTGAAGAAAAGCTTTTCACAGATTTGTGCATTCACACTGTTAATAGGGTCTAGTGTTTGGAGAATCCTGTGCAGGATTGTTTGAAGTTGTTCTTTCTCTTCTCTCACTTGCAGCACGTAACAGTGCCATATGTGTTTTCTGCTGGTTTAGAGAAGGGTGCAGGAAACAGAACACATGACAAACTACCTCCAGTCTTCTCAGCGGACATTACACATGCTCTGTTCTAGCAAGTTGGCAGAGTGAAAGTCTGCTTAATGTCAGATTTGACATTAGCATTCTTACACGCAGCCTTGCTGGTTAGTCTGAAGCAGTTCAGTGCTGCAGTGCATGTCCTTCTGTGGTCCCAGTAATAATTTTGCTTGCCCTCTGCCTTTGTTTTCATGGGCTTTAGACAAAAATCTTGGTATTACTCCAGAAGGTGGTAATACAGTGGAAGTTGTTTGCTACGTATATTAAACATTAAACATCATAAACACCTTTCTTACATGAACTGTAGGTAAGAATGTTTCCACATGTTACACAGAAATATGATTTAAAGATAAAGTGTATGTGAATTTAGAAGCCCTAATAGTACAGTTAAAATCATATCACAGTCAACACAGCTGTCCAAATATAGTTCAGTGATTAAAATCTTTATGGTGGTTGTAGTTCATGAGGTCTAACAGCTGGAAAGTTGGTGATCCAGTTCTGGGCTCC
Source organism: Aulonocara sp. 'chitande type north' Nkhata Bay (assembly GCF_057382095.1). Classification (NCBI taxonomy): domain Eukaryota; kingdom Metazoa; phylum Chordata; class Actinopteri; order Cichliformes; family Cichlidae; genus Aulonocara; species Aulonocara sp. 'chitande type north' Nkhata Bay. Next base: position 15,521 of record NC_141347.1, on the reverse strand, counting down.
TTCAGTCTTCAGTCTTTTGGCAGGTTACTGAACCCCAGTATCTCAGGGGTTGGTGCACAAGACTGTGTGGTCCTAGTGCCAGCCTGAAGCCCAGATAAATTAGGAGTGTTGCATCAGGAAATGCATCTGGTATAAAACCTTGACCAAATCAAACATACAGATCATAATGAATGAATATTATATAGCAGATCAGTTCCGGCATGGGTTATCAGCATCTGGCTCCAGTACTGTTGGCTGTCCAGTTTGTAACTGAAAGAGGAGAAGGGCAAGGTGTGTTAGCAATAGAGAGTGGGAGCAAAAGTTGGTGGTGAGAGTAGGGACTTTAAATGCAGAGACTATGACTGGCAAAGAGGGAGAGCTGACTGATATGATAGAGAGAATGTAGATTAACTGTGTGTGCAGGAGACCAGGACAAAAATTAAAATTACTGAGTGGAGTTTTCTCGCCAGGCCAACATTAGTTTCCTCTGGGTACTCTGGCTTAACAGGCACTTAAAGTGTATATAATACAGCACTCTTTGGTTAAGGACTTAATTAAAACACTCTATAATGTAATATTCTCACATTTATATAACATTATTTTTAATCCTTGTGCTAGCATTCAGTATGGACTTACAATACAGACATTTGTTTCATGATTATGAGCTTTTTTGTTTTTAGTTCAATAAAATACAATTGTTTTTGCAAATTTTTCTTGCAGTTCAGTTGATGAATCGAAGGGCAGAAGCAGCTGCTGACATTATGTGTGGTTGTTGGAGTCTGGTAGATGTACCCAGGCAGTCGTCAACCCCTGTTTGATCCCTGCTTTCCACACAGAACTGGTCCTCCAAATTACATTAACCAAGCAAAGCCAACTCGATATACCCCAGTGCTTGGCCAGTGTGTGTCTCTGTGTATTTATAACACTAAGAGAGTTAGCATCTTTGAGTGTGTGAGAGAGAGTGAGACAGACAGAGAAGAGGAAGGGTTAGGGAGACAGGCAGCATGGCGCCGTCACTGCACCAACCCTCCTGCTCCCACTCAGCCAAGCCACTCTCTAATTCAATAAGGACAACACACTGGGAAGTGTGTGCAGTTGTGTGTGTGTGTTTGTGTATTTTACACAGGGTCAAAGAGCCATTTAATCTGCTCCAAAACAAGTCAAGAAGAAAAAATTTGACCAAATAGAATTTTTTGAGCAACTTTACCGCACAAAAAATGTTGTTTATTTTAAACACATATAAAAATGACTTGTATTTCATTTGACCCGAATTTGTGGTAATTATAATTTTTTGTCTTTAAAACTAAAAAAAGGGAAAAAATCTAAATCTAATAATTGCTTTTCTTATTTCTAAAATATTTTTTCTACATCTAAATCTGTCCAAGTTCTGTATGAAGTCATACTTCTAGCACATTGGTAGGTAAAAAAATAACATGTCTTTGTTTAAAAAGTGAAAATGTAATTCATTTTATTTTAATTTAGTTAATTATCTGTTTATTATTTGTGTGCTGTTAGTTTTATCATCAAGTTATTATTACACCAATATTCTGCCCATACAGACTTATATGCATAAGCAAATTATTAATATTTATACTTGTAATTATTTCTAATTATAAAATTATAATTTACATATAATTATAATTCATATCTTATATATTCATAATGAACATGATCTGAAGTGTAATTAATTCTTTATTTATATGTTAAAATAACTCATTTATTTAATTCTGATCATAAAAAGTACCCATAATCTGCAATTCCTTTAATTATTTATATTATTTATTAATATATAATATTTGTATTATTTATTTAGAATTGATAACGGCATTTATAATGTAAAACATTATCAGTCTGTGTACAGGTGGATGTCAGCAGACGTAACACGGGCAGTGTTTCAGTCACAGTACAGCTCTGTAACCACGACTAAAGCATGTGCATCTGTGTTTACCACTTTAAGATGATGCATGCTCATTGTAATAGCATACTACTGTTACAAACATAATATGCCATTTGAATAAGATTATTACACACACACACATGCACACACACACACACACACACACACACACACACACACACACACACACACACACACACACACACACACGCACACAGTGAAACAATCAAAACACAGTGAGAGATTTACTGATGTTAAATATGTGACAAGCTTAATAACAAAATCTCTCCTCTCCCCCTCCCTCCTCTCTCGCTTCGATTCTTTGTCTATCAGAGGGCGATCAAGGTCCGCCCTATTCTTGCTCGACCATTCTCTCTTCACCACCATTGGTAAAGCAACCCTTTTCCTGGAACGTGATTGGTTGACTGAATTTCTCACTCTTTCTCTCTCTATCTCACTTTAACTCCACCTCCCGTCTTTCTTCTCTATTTTTATCCACCCCTTTCCCCTTCCTCTCTCTTTTTCTCTGTACGTCTGTCCAATCATTGTCTCGACTATCAATCAGCTCTGACAGAAAGTGAGGATCGCATGAAAAGAAGAAAGGGTGGGGGAAGAGGGGGAAACACAGCATAAGGAGCTGTTAACCCCACCCCACCCCCACCCCACCAACCCTCTCTCTCTCTCTGTTTTTCTTTGTGTTTTGCTTTTTCTCTGTTCTGAGGCAAAGTGGAATGAAAGCAGGGTGGGCATTAATCAAAGTAACCCTTTGGAACAGCCTCACACTAACGCAGAGACACACACGCACACCTACACACACACTTAAATGCACAGGTCCATGCACATGGACATAAGAACAGTCCTGCGAATAACAATGACCACAAGTGCACGTGCACACAGAAACACACACATACACATTACAGACCCTAAGTTTCCCTCTTCAAGAACAGATGCCCTCTCTCTCTCTCTCTCTCTCTCTCTCGCTCTCTCTCTCTCTGTGAGCTCAGCTGGTGGTAGAAGTGTATTCAATTCCCTGTAGAAGAGGAGAGCAGCTGGCACAGCTCTGTGTGTGTCTCTGTGTGTCAGGGGACATAGGGCCAGTAGGGTCTGTTCTGGCTAGGTACCACCTGACACAAACACACACACAACAAATAGATGAATGTGACACTAAAATGATGCGTGGAGCCGTGAAAGTAATGCACTGCAGTCATCATACACCCCCTCTAGCTCCAGTATTGTGGGAAGCTGGTGACATACTAAGAGTAGCCGGAGAGTAGAAAAGAAAAGGGTCAGAGAAAGAGAAGTGGTGTGAAATAACACACTCTGACAGAATGGACATATTCATGTCTTTTACTCACTAAAGTGGGCTTCTATAGTTGACGTTACATCTGTTAATTATGGAGCAGAGGAGCTGAACATACCACATGGTCGGCAGACAGTAATTTGTTTCTCTGTGTTAAAAGTCCAGTGTTTAACTAATCAAAATCTACTAAGACCTCCAGTACTTCTTGTTTTTCCTTTCAATGCTTCAATTGCTTGTATTGACTGGGAAAGCAGTGACAAAAGTCTTAGTCACGGCTTTCTTTGTAAAAAAATATAACAGGAAATCTAGGACATTAATACATGTGTATTTACAGCTAACCATATAACTAATTTGGTCCACAATTACAACTGGTCAGTTCGATGAAAGAGACTGTCCTTGGACTATTCTGCCAAACCCTTTCTCAGCCCATCTTCAGTTATTTACTCTACTAAATAAACTAGCAGCGCTCACAAATGACTCTTTCTTTTTCTGTGTACGCTGGAATATTTACACCTCATTAAATAATTAGCTATGTAGTAAAAAGTGCAGTGCAAATAAAATTATTTGTATAAAGTCACTATCCTAATGGTGGTTTTTTGCCAGGCCTGAGTCATTTATTTTTTCAAATTCCTCATTCAATATTTACAAAATTCCATCACAGATACAAATTTTGGTGAAGTTACGTATGGTTGACATCAATGGACATAACATGTGAAACAAGCAAAAATGGAGAATGTCCCATTCATGGGGAGGTAAAATGAACATAATATATATAAAAAGGGGGTTTCATAACAATGTGTGACAAAATTTCAGATTGTTCAGGTTGGCTAACTATATTTAATGATGTTTTTAAACCTTCTTTAGTATTTTCATTACATAAGTTCAGTCAACCCAAGTTCTCAGATTGGTTCAGACTAAATTTTGAAGCTTAAGTTCCCACTCTCTCCCCTGGGTGGACTGATCATAATACAGATAATATATATATCAACATTGTTATTGCACTTGATCGACAATAGTGTGAATTTACTCTCAGTTTCTCTCCCCTATGTTCCTGCTCCCATCAAAAATTACATGTCTATGCAAACACTATTCCCCTCACATCATCTAAACTCTTGGCTCCTCCCCCTTCTCTGCTTGGTGTTTTGTTTCACAATCACATATATTGGCTGCATTGAGTGAGAGCATGATTGGCCGAGAAGAAAGAGGAGCATTCCATGGAAATATTTTATGGCAAACTAGAATGGAAATTCTCTATTATGGCAACACCACCAATTTATACAAACACATGAAATATGATGAAAAACAAAAGTACGCAGCAAAAGAAACAAAGAAAGGAGGATGGAAATCCTTCAGGCAGACCCAGACCCCAGTCTCAGAGACCGAGGTCACTGTCAGAGTTCAGAGAGGTAAAGAATATTCAGGTTTCTTTATAGTGCTGAAAGTTATGCTTCAGTCATGACTCATGTCATGAGCCTTAGTTAATGTTCATTTTCAAAGTGTTAGCAGACTAGTTACCTGTAGACTTATATTCAGATGATGTATTAAATAATAAATATTTATCCCATTGATTCATATCTATTTCTTCACCAAAACCAAAAGTATACCAAAAGTATCCAGTGTACAAATGGATACAAATGAGCAGTTGAGTAGTTTAACATGTGTTATGGAGCCAGTCTGAAGTGTCCATTAGAAGAAAATCTACTTTGGCATAATTTTTTTTACTGAAATTTGACGTCTTTGTACTGTATATCACATTTATGTACGACGCAGTTTCAGAGTGGCCGTGGGGAAAATTCATTAACACTAACAAACATCAGCAGTACAATCTGTTTTTAAATAAGGCTACATGTGACACCACAGTTTATGAATGACTACAGTTCGGTCGAACCACCTGAAGGGATTCCCTTTACCTTTCTAAAAGGAACATTAATTACTGCAACTGATGAGAGACAATGAAAAGTAGGTGATTATTAATGAATCTGACAGTGTCCACTCATTATAAAGCAAAATGTCCACTTAAGTCAAATAGGTATTTCACTTAAAATATCTCAACATTACATAGTATATGCCTCAAAAGTCATTTATAGCTGTATACTAAGAAGAGGTTGGGTGCTGCCTCACTGTTCAGCACCACATCTCTACCAAAACAAGCTGCCAGTCAGAATGTGTTGAAGCCAGAAACAATGTGGACTGGACAGATAATCACTGATAGCACCTATGCACTGATGACATGTTACCTCAGGGTTGGGTTTATTCTTGATCTCTTTTGGCATATTTCCACACACCAAACCCCAGTTGATGGGGCTACTGATGAAAAGAATAGAAATTAAATTTATGGGATCTAAATCAGGTTGTAGAATTTAAGGTGATAGTTACTGCTGATAAACACACACGAACACACATGCTCTCACGCTTTCTAACACAAAGTTATCAGTTCTGATAGTGACACGTTAATGGATTAGCTTCATGTTATGGTGACAATGATAGGGTGGCGTGGGTGTGTGAGTGTGATAAGCAGATTCAATGGACGTATTGATTCTGTACTACTATGCAACATCCTTTTGAGCATGTGCGCCCATTGCTTTGTTTTAGAAAAGAGCACCATGGCTGTTTAAAGCTCTGCTCTTTAGACCTCTAGCTTCAGTGAACTATTTTAAAGCAACAATGTATTAAATGAAGTTGTGTCACTGACATATTCTAAAATGACATCTTTGCAGCTATATTCAGCTGTCTGTCCCAGAGACAGTATAACATATAGAAAAAACATCCAGGTCTGAAAAGTAAAGTGTCATAAACCTGGAATTCTTTTAATGGCCATCAAATGGTTATAACTGTGGGTGTGGCTATTAAAGACGTCTGGTCCTATAAGTCTTTGGGCAGCAGCTCCCTGACTTAAGCTCTATAAACACTTCTATGTTCAGTCACTCATTTAAAGTCATATTGAATAAAGAATTAAGGCTATTTTATAAATCTTGGTCATAATATTTTAAATTAAGTATTATCAGCTATACGCTTAATGCCTAATGGCCTTGCCTAAGCAATAGTCTGCTAATACTTTTACTAGTATTAGCAGACTAATAAGCAGAAATGTGTGTCATGTGATGGTTTCAAACAGAGTCCAAAACTGTGGGTGGCATCATGGTGGATAAAAAAATCCATCTTTTATACATAATTTTGATTCCAACCAGAAATTTACTATTTGTTCATTTAAACACATTCCAGCTACGTCCTCTACAACTCAAACTCGTTAGGCTTTTGGTCACATCAAAGGTTAAAAGATGATAGTTTTTTGTTTTCTTCTATTCATCTGATCCCCTCTCCCAGGCTCCCCGTTGCCTCCTTTTTCTCTGAAACTTTGCTACCCCATACATTATACTTTGCATTTTTAAAGTTTCAGATCCTTTCTAATGTTCTAATATTGGTCCTGTTTAGATTTGTTTAATCCTTTATTCTTCCAAATACAATCTGAATAGTCCGATCCTTCACTTTATATTTTGGCAGTAATGACAGACTAAGGGCATCTTTTTTTTTCTTCAGATTTTTTCCTTTTTTCTACTTAAAATAAAATAAAATAAAATAAAATAAAATAAAATAAAATAAAATAAAATAAAATAAAATAAAATTAAATTAAATTAAATTAAATTAAATTAAATTAAATTTGCAGGTCCATCTGCATGATTCCTTTTTAGTAGCAATTATAACATTGTTTAAAAAGCCGTCACTTGACCGAGTTGTCTTAGCCAATTATAAGCCCGTCTGTTTCAAAGAGTAGTTGTAAAACACCTAACTAATCAGCTGCAAAGGAATGTTTTATGGTTTTCAGCCAGATTTTAGAGCTCATCACAGCACAGAAACAGCTTTAGTGAAGTTAGAACTGATCTTCTTATGGCCTCTGACAGTGGACTCCTCTCTGTGTTTGCCTTACTAGATCTCAGTGAAACGTTCGATACTGTTGAACACAATATTTTATTACAAAGATCAGAACATGCCATAGACATTAAAGGTACTGCACTGCAGTGGTTTGAATCAGATCTATCTACCAGACATTTTTTTCTTGGAAACGAGGAGTCTTCTTCAAACATTATGGAATTTGTCAGGGTTCTGTGCTGCGACCATTTCTATTTATATCATACATGCTTCCCTTAGGCAGTATTACCCAGCTTTATTTATCCATGAAGCCAGATGACATACACTAATTAGTTATTTTGCAGGAACATCTTAAAGGCATACAGGGCTGAATGACATCTAATTCGCTGCTTCTAAATTCAGATAAAGCTGAGGTTATTGTACGCTGTCCTACCAAATCGTAGAAATATGGTGTCTCAGCAGATACTTTGATATAATCACCTTGGCATTGGTAACATTACGAGGAATCTTTGTTTTAGCCGAATATGTCCTTCTATGCACATATTAAACAAATTGGCAGGACTGCCTTCTTCCATTTGTGCAATTTCTCTAAAATTAGAAACATCCTGTCTCAGTGTGATGCTGAAAAATTAGTTCATGCATTTATTACTTCTAGGCTGGACTACTGTAATTAATTGTTATTAGGATGTCCTAAAAACATCCTGACAAGCTTTCAGTTGATCCAAAATGCTGAAAGGGACTAGAAAGAAAGAGCATATTTTCAAACCCTCCCTTAGTTCTGATGGAGATTAAAAGAGAGTTTTCTGCACTGTTTAGAGTTTACTTGCTCCTGGCTGGTTATCTGATTGTTAGGTTTTTTTTCTCTATAATGGTAGATAGAATAGTTGCCTCAAAGTGCTTTATATTGTAAAGCACCTTGCGACAACTGTTCTTATGATTTGACACTATATAAATAAAACTGAACTGAACTAAACTGCTGGGAATGAAGTGCTTTATTTCCCTTCTGAACAAAGCACTTCATTCCCAGCAGTTCGGCTGGTAGGAAAACTGTGGGTGCTTCTATACTTCCCCCATTTCAAAAATTATAGATTTTCACTGCTTCAGAATATTTATCTAGCCTTTCCTAGATCTATGCCTCGACACAGTCACAACATCGTCATTTCCCCAGGGGACAGGAAATTCTTTCGACCCATTGATTAGATTTTCCTTCTGACAGTTGATTGTTATTTTATATAAAAGCCCAATAGACTCAAGTGAAGTGTCTCAAAGGCTGAGATCTATCTAATAAACTAAAATACATTTTTTCCTTGTAAATGGGGAGTCTTCGTCAAACACTAAGGTTAATTATGGAGTTCCTCAGGGTTCTGTGCTGCAACTATTTCGATTTATATTATACTATTTATACATACTTCCCCTAGGCAGTATGTGAGTGGGAGAATTCAGCTTCTTCTTTAAAAAAAATCTTACAAATATTATTAAACATTAAAAATAATTCCTTTGCCAGTGTGAGTAGGTTAAAAAAAAGGATGGATTGAATCCTTATTAAGATGTGTTTGGAGCATAGCAAATATGAAAAGCTTTAAAGTTTAAAGACTCTATTCATATTTATTATATCTTTGCACCCCTTGAGTTAACTCAGCCACAGGTGAAAAATTACCTGTTTTTCTATAGTAGTCACAATAAACACAAACAAATACACAGTCTAAGACGATATGTTCTAGAACACATGCAAGCAAAAAGGGCGTACAGTCATTTCCGTATGTATTCACACCCACGTGCAAAATGATCGTACACACAGACAGAAGGTCGCCAGTTTAATTAGCTGTTAATTCCCAGAATGCAGCCCAGTCTGCTTCTTTCCTCTCTCAGCAGTATATGTTTGCTCTGCTATCTGATTTCATGAAGTTAAGGCTGATGGTGACATGAAGCTGCAATTTGCCCACAATTTATTGAGTGAACTGGAGTGGAGAGTATACAGTATTTCACAGCTGGCTGAAACTACAGTCCTAACTAAAACGGCGCTGCTGAACTTGACTGGAGAAATGACTCTTCAGCTCAATATGAATTATGCCATTTTTTAATGTTTTAAGCAATTTCCTGAATTGGATCTAACCTTACCTAAAAAAAGGAAAAAGAAGTTTTATTACTTATTATTATTATTACTTGTAGCAGGTGAAATGATGCTAGTGTTGCAAAGTGGAGTTAGTTAGAGTATTGTATTGTATTGTATTGTATCTTTATTTCAGACATATACAGAAAAAAAACAATATAATATATACACAAGTACACATACTTGCATTTACAAATACGAATATATATGTAAATACACACACGTATGTGCTCAGATAAAACAAAAAAAGAAAATAGAGTTAGTTAGCTTTGAGACAATTGATATATCAATACAGAATACGGAAACTGAGTCAGCCACAGAGAGTATAAAAGACAGACATAGCTACCACAGTCATCTGTTGGTTTCTAAAGTTCTCTTTTCAAACCTCAAAATTAGCATCAGTTTTATCACTATATCCTGTGGGTGCGGGGTGGCGGCTATATAGCTAGCTATAATTCACCTATGCAACATGTACTTTGAGTTGGAGTTACTTTGTCATGTCCAAGACAGCTTTGCCATTATAGTGACATTTGCTTTATACTCAGTCATACAGCATGCTGGTCCCTCCGTTTTGTATACCATATATGACATACAATACATACAACAGAACAACATAATAAAACAGGACAGTCATATTTCATCACTGTTTTGGCTTATGCTAGCTCGTGCTTGCACTCGGCTAATGCTTCACCTATACAGAAACATAGAATACCTCTTAACCTAACAGTGTTGGGTAATTATTACCAACGGTTTTATAAAAGAACATTTTTAAATGTAGAACTGCTATATTTGTATCAAGACTGAGCACCATACTGTGCCTGGTCAAACCATCCGCATGTGAAAATATCTAGATGGGCAAAAACCACTATGCACTATCTTTTCCAAAATTATGAAAAACAGTATTTTACTCAAATGTTTCCTGACATAAATGAGATTTAACAAAATAACTGTACACATGTAAACACATGCATGTTGTTGTGAATATTCAAAATGTCCTGTTATGGAAAAGCTATTTATCTGCAAGTTATGTAATTTACTTACTCATTTAGAATTAAAGGAAAAATGTGAAATTTTGACAGTGTCCTGATTCACTGACTTTTATAAAAACAGGTAGGTCATCTGGGCTACACTAGTACAGATTGGACTGCATTTAGAAAGACAGCACATTGTTTTTACCCACATAAAACATAAGCAAATTATCAAACATAAAGACATTCAGGAAACATGATACACACATACATACATACACACACTGACGTTTAATAATGGTGTCAACAGAAGCTGTGGTGATAGTGATGGATGGGGGTGGGACCTACAAAGGGCAATTGAATAACCTCTAAACCAATGAGAAGAAAGCTAAGTGACCTTTGGACCAATCACAGCACTTCCAGATCAAAGGTGATCTGAGGGTAAGCGCACAGACAATCTGTCCATCTGGGAATGAATAGATGGAGGAGAAATTGTAGGCACGAAGAAAGAAGGAAAAAAATCCTCTTTTTAAGTTAGTAATGTAGCAGTAAATAATGAGTACCAGTTGTGGTTATCTTTGTCATAATTTATACATTTGTTCCAAAGACCTCCAACATCTATACTGTGTTAGATAGAATGTATATAATATGTAACTATTTATATATAAATATAAAAAAAGACATTCGTGTATCAGAAAGCTGCAACTTCACATGAGAGATAGTGGCCACATTGATGCAATCCAATGAAGACTAGCGACCATGTGACACTTCTTAAAGTGAAGAAGAGAGTAACAAGAGAATAAATAAAATGTAAATCATGAGCAGAGCGCACATACCATATTCGCAGGGTATCTATGAGTCATTAATCCAATTCAATTAAGTTTTATTTATTTTTGAATATCAATGGTTATTTGTAGAAAATGTAATTTAATGTATAGGTGGTTACAACAGTTGCCTGAAGGTGCTTTATATTGTAAGGAAAAGACCATACAACAGGCTCAGGGAGGGCAGCAATATGCTGTTTGTGGGGTGAGGACAAGTGTCGTCTGGAATGATCTCGAAAGATATTTTTGAAGATTGTATTTTAGCTGGCATTGCAACAGTTATGAATACATATCTGCATGATTTTTAGATTTCTATTTTCAAGTTTAACTTTATATGGATAAAAGAGGGGCAGAACTGGCATCTGTTGTTAACTACAAAATCCTAAGAATATAGTGACTTTCTTTAACCATCATTCAATGGGTTCTGTCAAACTCTATGTCACCCAATTTCCTTCGGGGTCAACCTTCAGGATCAATAAAGTTTTATTGAATTGAAAATGCCCTTGGTAAGTTTTTCAAACATATTATGCAAGGCATTTAACAAAACTGTGTGAGTTTGTGTGTGTGAGTGTTGAAGGGGTGCACTTCACCATTACAGCCATGTGTTAAACATTACAACCAATCAGAGGGTGTAACACACAAATGCACAAACGCTCATGTGGATCGAGTGGGTAAATCAAGGTATGTGGACTGCAACACAGTCAAATTGATGGATAGGAAATAACACAAACACACACAGTTCGTTTTATTTACAGCTACTGTCAGGTGACTGAGATTGATTATAAATGAACACTGGCTCATGATTAGCTTGAACACGATGGTGCATGTTTGTGTGTGTCTTTGTGTGGGTGTGTAAGCGACGTATATTTCTGTGTTTTGTAGGTTGATTGGCTTCACATTTATGAAGAGAATAATGAATTGCAGTGGTGTGTGTGTGTGTGTGTGTGTGTGTGTGTGTGTGTGTGTGTGTGTGTGTGTGTGTGTGTGTGTGTGTGTGTGTGTGTGTGCGTGTGTGCAAGTGTGTAAAACTGCATGAGATGAGATGCAGACCTCAGCCATTAACAAGTGGTTGTAATTAGCTGTATTACCCACATAAATCACACACACACACACACACACACACACACACACACACACACACACACACACACACACACACACACACACACACACACACACTATTATCATCATCATCATCATCATCATCATTATCATTGTGTGGGCATGCTCAGGTTTCTGTTTCTGTTTCTGTATAGTTTATAATATTCTTACATGTCAAATGTTTTCAAATGTTTTTAATTGTACTTTGTTTGGAAAAGTACTATGTAAATAAAGTTATTATTTTATCTTGATTGTACATCATCATCCTCTTCATCCTTTTGTTATGTCAAGATTACGTGTTAAATTCTGAACAGTCATACGAGTGGATACTGCACAGAGCCCTCATCCTCTCAGGCCTCTGGTAGAAGAGATGAGTTTGGAGAAGAAGACATACACACCACACCAACCCTCAGGATTGTGTATACTTGATTTCCCTCCTCCAACCACCAGTCAAGGTGGCTGGAGGAGGGCAAAAGACAAATTTGAAAAGTTAGACAACCCAATATTATTCTTGCTTGTGAACACAAACAGCTGTGGACATGACTGCATATCAGAGCCAGATTATTTTTCCTCATTCAGCTGGGATCAGTTTGCCCTCCTGAGTAGAAGTATTTATGATGTGGTGTATTTTCAATCAAGTGTACTTTTTATAATTACCCCCTGGAAAATTCATGTAAAATGTTTTCTTCCACGAGTTGTTTAAGAAAGAGTTTCCACCCCTGTCAGACAAAAATCAATACTTAACCTGAGCTTCCCCAGTTAACAGTGTGGCACAGTGAGATAAATGCCACATACTGATTTTGTTTTAACTGAATGACATGCCAAAAAAAGAGTTAACTTAAGTTCTGTGATCAAAGTCAGACATTCAACTATTGTTACAACAGCTTCCAGTTTATGGAACAGTTTCCAACCCTGTTTTTAAACTGTTGTTGTTGTTGTTCCTTGGAGTGCCTTGCATAGTGTGTCTCCTCTATTACCCACATCTGCTAAGTCCATACAGAGAAGGAGGGAACTCTGTTACATTTATTGAGCTCATCAGCAAAGTCGGGGAGTGTGAGATATAATAAAGCTGTGAACGAACTCGTTCTACAGCATCACTGACTGCAAGCTCTAACTTGTAAATGATGCAGTGAATGATGGTAAGGTTAGGGTTGATCTCTCAGTAAGCACTGTTCCTGTCTCTCCAACCCATTACAGCAGCTGCACCATCAGGATATCTTGGGAAATCCCCCAGGAAATCCCCTCCCCCATTCCCCACAACAAATCATACCCCAAAGTGTGCTGATACCTCTTCAACACAGTAGTTAGATAGTTCAGATAAAAAGTCATTGCAATGTTCTTCAAACACACACACACGCACGCACACACGCACGCACACACACACACACACACACACACACACGCACACACACACACACACACACACACACAACTTCACTGTGAGGTAGCACAGCTCCCACAAACACTCCAACACCAAGCTGCCATCACACGTCAGTCAAAGTCTGCCATGACCAATCAGAAAGGCCTGTCACTTCCCTTTTGTCCTGGATACCCTATGGTTATTGTTTAGACAAGCAGAACAGACAGCCATTCACACAACTGTGTGCGTGTGTGTATGTGTGAAAATATGAGTGTGAATGCCACTGTGACAATCATTGAGAAGCTCTGGCAACCACTGGATCAAAGCAGACTGAGGCACCATGTAGCAATGTCATGGTAACAACATCACAAGACTTTTTTACTACTTTTCCATAAAACACTCTTTTCAACACATACAGACACACTGAAATGCTTGTGTAAGGTTATATAGGATTTCAACTTATACTCACAATTATACTTTGCACAGTTCACAGTCTTGCAGTTACCACGTACCAGAACTTTCTTTAGCAGCACACCAAAAGCAAGGCCAAAATTTCAAACCAAACCTCTGTTCACATCTATTCAATCATTTCTTTTGTCATCTGACATAAGATTTATTTATTTTTTTATAATTAACTCTGCATTTTCACACAGTGGAACAAACAGTCTTGCTACCTCTGGTTTAAATTCAGCAGTCATTTGAATCGGGCCAAATATTTTTAAGATAAAAGGGAGGTTTGGTTTCCAAGCGTTTCTTCAGCTTCCATGGCAACATGATCTAATTAACCAACCCCTCCCAATGAATGACAAACTTGAGCTGATAGCTGTTTACTTTCTGGGTCCTGCTGAAGCCTTGACAGGTAGCTTTCACCATCGTTTCTCCAGACAGATCTCTTTTCTTTTTTCTTTTAGTGAGTTCTGGCGTCTGGCATTTCTCCACACAAGGAAATGTTCCAACCCCCCTCCTCCCGGTCACAATTTTTGTTTATCCTTCGTACTAGTAACTGCAACCTTTGACGTGTACAATTTGTGTATTTTCTATAGAATTTACTAATGGAGCAAAATAAATAAATAAATCAGCTATTTTGTGTATTCATGTCCAGGGCATAAGGCACAAGGCTAAGCCTTACAGGGCACAATTTTGGAAGCTCTGCTTACCTAATGGTGAGACGCAGAGCTGTGCTTTGGTGTGACTTTACTATTCTAATCCAAATTTCACACAATTAATATGCTATTAATATGCTTATTACACAGACTTCATACAATAGAGAGAAATGGCACCTTTCACCATCGTTTCTCCAGACAGGATCCTGAAATTAATTATTTTTTTTAAGCCAAGTATGACTTATAGCGGAGTGCCCAAGTAAGTGTCTGGAGTAATTTTAAGAGTGGTAAGACTCATTTTTGGAAGCCCAATACTTATAGAAAAGAACACTGAATAACGTACTGTTAATGTCTGGCCTGGGAAATGTCATTTATTTGTCTTTAGGTTTTTGCATCACCTAGTGGTTAAATAAGTGAATAGCAAAAATATAACAAAAAAAACTAGCATACTAATTCCTTGTAATATTTATAATTTAAACTGTGAAAATTAGATTTTAAAACAATGTAATATTTATGGTCAGCAAAAAAAACAAACAAACACCTGGACTCAACTATGGTTTTAGACCAAATAATAAATAAATAAATAAATATGAAAAAATTAAATTAGATGGCACTGTAGGCCTTTTACTTGTTTTTTTTGTGAAACTGAAAAACAAAAACAAACAAACACATATGTACACACATGCTTACACACATATATAACCAAAGATTCTTCGGTTTATTTAATTCAGATCATTTTTCTGCTTCCTGGCTCTTTCACCTCCAACCCTTCTTCTCATTCCCGCTCCCTCTATTTATCAGCAGCCTGTCTCTATATGTTTACATTCACACTGGGATAAATGGTTTTTCTGTTGCTAATTGCGGCTGTGTGTTTTTCTGTTGGCTGGTTTTGTGTTTCTCCAATCAGAGCTCTGAGATCCTGCATGGAACCTGCTTGTTTTTTCAAGCACAGGGGCATCATTTATATTGTGTGTGAATGTGTGTGAATGTGTTTGTCTGTGTGACCCAGTTT
>NC_141346.1:79041956-79064532 GCF_057382095.1 Aulonocara sp. 'chitande type north' Nkhata Bay | reverse complement strand
GACCCCAGGTGCAGGCTGTGTAAAGATGCCCCAGAGACAATCCAGCACATAACAGCAGTGTGCAAGATGCTAGCAGGCAAGGCATACATGGAACGCCATAACCAAGTGGCCGGCATAGTGTACAGGAACATCTGTGCCGAGTATAACCTGGAAGTCCCGAGGTCAAAATGGGAGATGTCCCCAAGGGTGGTGGAGAATGACCGAGCTAAGATCCTGTCGGACTTCCAGATACAGACGGACAAAATGGTGGTGGCTAACCAACCGGACATAGTGGTGGTAGACAAACAGAAGAAGACGGCCGTAGTGATCGATGTAGCGGTTCCGAATGACAGCAATATCAGGAAGAAGAAACACGAGAAGCTGGAGAAATACCAAGGGCTCAGAGAAGAGCTCGAGAGGATGTGGAGGGTGAAGGTAACGGTGGTCCCCGTGGTAATCGGAGCACTAGGTGCGGTGACTCCCAAGCTAGGCGAGTGGCTCCAGCAGATCCCGGGAACAACATTGGAGATCTCTGTCCAGAAGAGCGCAGTCCTGGGAACAGCTAAGATACTGCGCAGGACCCTCAAGCTCCCAGGCCTCTGGTAGAGGACCCGAGCTTGAAGGATAAACCGCCCACAGGGGCGTGCTGGGTGGGTTTTTTTTTTTTCGGTTTTTTTTTCTTTTTTTCGTTTCATGGGACCGGTCCCATCCAACTACCGACCAATAACCTGCCTCAGCACCACATGGAAGCTAAGGCTAAGATGAACAGGCACATGGGTCAATACATGACACAGAAAGGGATTGGCAAGAATACCAGAGGCGCAAAACACCAGCTACTGGTAGACCGAGCAGTCAGCCGAGACTGCAGTACCAGACTGACCAACCTGTGCACTGCCTGGATTGATTACAAGAAGGCCTATGACTCAATGCCCCACACCTGGATCCTGGAATGCCTAGACCTATACAAGATCAACAGGACCCTAAGAGCCTTCATCAGGAACTCAATGGGGATGTGGCGTACAACACTAGAGGCCAACCTGAAGCCCATAGCACAAGTTACCATCAAGTGCGGGATCTACCAAGGAGATGCTCTGTCCCCACTGCTGTTCTGCATAGGCCTGAACCCCCTCAGTGAGATCATTAACAAGACTGGCTACGGATACCGACTACGGAACGGAGCAGTTGTCAGCCACCTCCTGTACATGGATGACATCAAGCTGTATGCCAAGAGTGAACGAGACATCGGTTCACTGATCCACGCTACCAGGCTATACAGCAATGACATTGGAATGTCGTTCGGACTGGAGAAGTGTAGTCGAATGGTAACAAAGAGAGGGAAGCACCACAGTCCAGGATGAGACAACGAACATCCAAGAATACATCACGAAGATGGCCCCAACTGACAGCGTGCTCAGTGAGTACCTCAGGCATCAGAAACCCAAGAAAGAGGAGGGAGGCGTTCACTTTACTGTCAAATACACTTAATAACTTTAAACAGCTGCAGTTATCAAGTGAAAACAGCAAAGATGTCAGGGCTGGGCTGAGCCCCAGTGTTTCTACATCCTAGTAATACCTCAGACAGTCACAACTCATCAAAGCTTCTCGTTATCATTAGGACACATTTAGTTCAATATCATTTCACATTTCTGTGTCATCATCCATCAAATGTTGACACATAGTGAGTTTGTCATTCTCTCAGCTGACACTGAGATGAAGCAGAAAGAAGCAGCTGATATTTGGACAGCACGCATGATGGAAAGAGAGGGAGAGTGTAACCCGTGCTTATTTTATTGCCACTGATATTTTTATTTTATTATAAATGTTACTTTTTGTAGAGTGTTGAGTTTTCCCATGTTTCTGTCCTTAACTTGTTGAGCCCCAAAGTTCACGTATTCTGTGAAGAATTTCTTATTTAATTTTGTACAAATGGGATACAGAAACAATTTGTTAGTAGAAATATGTGTTTTATTTTACAAGTGAAGTGATTGCTCTGCACATTTATTTACAGGCTGAGCTTTATGTGCCACTATGAAATCTTATGTGAAATTTTATGTGAAATGCGCAAGTTATCTGATGCCACTGGAGATGTTTGCAAAGGACGCTCTCAATCTGAAGGCCACCTGTAACACAAGGACTGTAGACATGCAGGAGCTGCACAAGCCAATAAGCAGTCAGCAGAACTCCCATCCTGATGCAGTGCACATTATAGCTGGGGACTTCAACCATGCTGACCACATATTTGAACAGCATATTAAATGTGCAACAAGGGGGGAAAACACATTGGATAAAACCTACAGCAGACCAGCTGGCTGAGGTCTTCACTAGGATCTTCAACACTTCACTGTCCAAGTCCTGCATCCCTCCAGTCAGCCATCGTTGTCCCATTGCCAAAGCGCACCAACATTAGCAGCCTCAATGACTACCGATCAGCTGCTCTAACCCCTGTTATAATGAAGTGCTTCGTGCGATGTCTCATCATGTCCTGCCTGCCACCCTCACTCGCTCCAGTTTGCATACAGAGCTAACAGATCAACTGAAGATTTTACAACGCTCCACAACACCATCTGTCACCTGGAACAACAGGGGTGTTATGCCAGGCTGATCTTTGTTGACTTTAGCTGCATATGTGTATGGTTGTCCAGCTGCACCATGGCACACAAAAAGGCACTTCAGGGTTCAGTTGACCTGATTGGCTACCTCCCTGGACGTTTTGGGGGGTAACAGCAACATCAACAATGTCCACATGCACTCATTCTTTTGCTTATACCTTTCTTGGACTTAAAAAAATCCACTTTAAGTTACTGTGTTGTGTTTAGTTGTGCGTAGTGCCGACGTGGGACAGTTTCCAGTTTCGTTGTACTATTGAACTAGATATGACTGTGCAATAAAGAGTTATCGCTTATCTCTAGAGTATAAATTCTTTTTCTTATAGATTTCAGTAACTGTGAAGTTTTCAGTTAGATTTTTGTGTTTTATGTTTGCTTTTTTGAACTCTGGTCATCTGACAAAATAAACACAGTGACACTTATGACACTCATTACTGATTCAGTATCATTTGAGGTGCGATAGTTTTCCCATCACAGTAAAAAATAATTTCTTATAAATAATTGAGATGTAGAGATGTAATCTGCTAAAGAAGTAGATAGAACATGTGATGAGACTCACTGTCTGAGTCACGTTCTCATGATTTACAGATCAAAGATGGAGAAGCCCTCACCAGTGCAGCTCCTGGAAATGTTGCGAAATTTGGGAGAAGAGGAGCTGAAGGTTTTCCACTTTTACCTGCAGCATGAACCTGGAGGTGACTTCACCAAAATCTATAAGTGCCAGCTGGAGAACGCAGACAGACTGAAAACAGTAGATGTGATGGTGCAGGTGTATTCAGACCGTGTGATGGAGGTAGCCCAGTCGATTTTAGGGAGAATGAATAAAGGTCAGTCAGAGGAAAAAGAAACACGAAACACTCCGTGTGATATGCAGACACCACATTGTCACAATTTATTGTATGAAATGTATTAAACTGAGACTTTCTAAATTTTTCTTTTCTTTTCAATGTATGTTTGAGTACAAATATTATTAATACATTATTTTGAAACTATAGAGGTTTTCATTATCAAAGAGACCAACTGGTGATTCAAGCTGCACTTTCTTCCAACAGGAAGTCCCTCAGCTCAGGAGGCTTCATCGCGTTTGTCAGAAGGTACGAATTCATTTGTTTGTCTCTAAAAACATCAATAAGGCAGAAACAGATCTGAGCTGACCAATTAGAGCTCTGGTTGTTTCCATGTAGTAGCTCTGCTGTATGACTAAAGTCAGAGCTCCAATAAATGAAAGGTTGTTTGGTTTAATAATGTCTAACTTTACTTCGCCGCATGTAACAGCAAACAACATTAAAACAGAGGACAGAGGTTACAGAGCTTTAGATGAGATGTGACTATGGTTCATTGCAGATGACAAGAAATCTAGAAAAACATCTAACATGTTTGGACTCAGAAATAGTCATACATGACATGCTTTAAGGCCTTATGATACATTTAGACCTTCACTCTTCATGGTTTAAATTTTAAACCAGAGTTTTTAGAAATGTATTCACATTTTATTAAGTAAAGTGATATGTCTCTAGCCTCAGCTCTGCAGTACGAGTAAAGTCTGAGCTCTAATGAATGAATATCTCTTTGGTTTAATATTTCTAACTTATTTCACTGGATCTAACAGCAGATACCTAATATTTATGCCCTGGACTTAACTTTTAATGTTTTTAATTAATTAATTACAATTACAATTTTTAATTAAGTTCATCAAGTTAAAAGAGAAGCCAAAGTTTCAGAGCTTTAGGTAACGTTGGAGGACGAACTGGATTATGCAGATTTCTAAAAAATGTATTACAACATGAACTTTATCTTTATTTTTGTCTACAGACTTGAGAAGATTTAAAATTTTTAATTACTTTTGAACAAATTTTTAAGTAGCCAATACTCTATTCTTCAATGTATCACTCCAAAATTACAGTTCCTGCGTCAATTTTATATCAGCATAAAACTTCTGGGTTTTATTTTTTAATAGTATTTGTTTCCAAAAATGGTCTCTACTTTTATTGTGGAAAAATACCTGCTGGAAGTCAATGGACCATTTTTCAAAAAACCTTAACAAATATCTGCTTTTTTAATTCAGATGTTCTTCATAAGTGTCATCGTAAACTTAAACCTGCACTGAAGAAGAAGTTCCAGTGTGTGTTTGAGGGCATCGCTAAAGCAGGAAACCCAACCCTCCTTAATCAGATCTACACAGAGCTCTACATCACAGAGGGAGGGACTGCAGAGGTCAATGATGAACATGAGGTCAGACAGATTGAAACAGCATCCAGGAAACCACACAGACCAGAAACAACCATCAGACAAGAAGACATCTTTAAAGACACACCTGGAAGAGATGAACCAATCAGAACAGTGCTTACAAAGGGAGTGGCTGGCATTGGGAAAACAGTCTTAACACAGAAATACAGCCTGGACTGGGCTGAAGACAAAGCCAACCAGGACATCCAGTTCATATTTCCATTCACTTTCAGAGAGCTGAATGTGCTGAAAGAGGAAAAGTTCAGCTTGGTGGGACTTGTTCATCACTTCTTTACTGAAACCAAAGAAGCAGGAATCTGCAGCTTTGAAGACTTCCAGGTTGTGTTCATCTTTGATGGTCTGGATGAGTGTCGACTTCCTCTGGACTTCCACAAAACTACAATCCTAACTGACCCTAGAAAGTCCACCTCAGTGGATGTGCTGCTGATAAACCTCATCAGGGGGAAACTGCTTCCCTCTGCTCGCCTCTGGATAACCACACGACCTGCAGCAGCCAATCAGATCCCTCCTGACTGTGTTGGCATGGTGACAGAGGTCAGAGGGTTCACTGACCCACAGAAGGAGGAGTACTTCAGGAAGAGATTCAGAGATGAGGAGCAGGCCAGCAGGATCATCTCCCACATCAAGACATCACGAAGCCTCCACATCATGTGCCACATCCCAGTCTTCTGCTGGATCACTGCTACAGTTCTGGAGGATGTGCTGGAAACCAGAGAGGGAGGACAGCTGCCCAAGACCCTGACTGAGATGTACATCCACTTCCTGGTGGTTCAGGCCAAAGTGAAGAAGGTCAAGTATGATGGAGGAGCTGAGACAGATCCACACTGGAGTCCAGAGAGCAGGAAGATGATGGAGTCTCTGGGAAAACTGGCTTTTGATCAGCTGCAGAAAGGAAACCTGATCTTCTATGAATCAGACCTGACAGAGTGTGGCATCGATATCAGAGCAGCCTCAGTGTACTCAGGAGTGTTCACACAGATCTTTAAAGAGGAGAGCGGACTGTACCAGTACAAGGTGTTCTGCTTCATCCATCTGAGTGTTCAGGAGTTTCTGGCTGCTCTTCATGTCCATCTGACCTTCAGCAACTCTGGACTCAATCTGCTGGAACAACAACAAACAACCTCCCAGAAGTCTGAAACAGGAGAATCTGCAAAGAAACACTTCTACCAGAGTGCTGTGGACAAGGCCTTACAGAGTCCAAATGGACACCTGGACTTGTTCCTCCGCTTCCTCCTGGGTCTTTCACTGCAGACCAATCAGACTCTCCTACGAGGTCTGATGACACAGACAGGAAGTAGCTCACAGACCAATCAGGAAACAGTCCAGTACATCAAGAAGAAGCTCAGTGAGGATCTGTCTGCAGAGAAAAGCATCAATCTGATCCACTGTCTGAATGAACTGAATGATCGTTCTCTAGTGGAGGAGATCCAACAATACAGGACTTCAGGAAGTCTCTCCACAGGTAAACTGTCTCCTGCTCAGTGCTCAGCTCTGACCTTCATCTTACTGTCATCAGAAGAAGATCTGGATGAGTTTGACTTCAAGAAATACTCTGCTTCAGAGGAGGCTCTTCTGAGAATGCTGCCAGTGGTCAAAGCCTCCAACAAAGCTCTGTGAGTAAACATGTTGTCATCGCTTCATTGTTAAAATCATGGGAAATAAATCAGAAATGCTGAGTTCAAAGAGCACTGTAACATTTTTTTAAAATAGTGAATTAAATGATCATCAGTCACTCAGTAAATATATGGTAGTTTTAATGTTTCACTCCAGCATTTCTAAAACACACTTTGTTCTGTAACTCTTATCAAAGGACAATCCAGACTCAGCCTATAAGAACATGAGCTCTGATGCTTCAGCCCCTCTGACAGGTTTATTATCCTCAGCTTGTTCATTTGTCTCCAACTCCAGGAGTTTGGTTGTTTTATTCTAATGCACAAACTTCACCTGCCAGACTTCACCTACATCTTTTTCTGATGTTCATAATTTAAGTTCAAGTTTGTATCTCACTTTCAGTGCACACTCTCCCTTTTTAAATATAAATCTCTGCTGTGCTGTCATGTTTTCATCCTGTATGGAGGGAGAAACTCGGTCTTCATTACTGAAATTGCCTCTAAGGTCGTGTTTCTTGTCAGTAACCATATGTAACTGTAAGGCTTCCATAACCAGTGTTATCACAGAATTACAGTGGGTTCACTCTGGGTCCTCTACAGTTTCTTCCCACTGTCCACAGACATGCAGTTAGGTTACCTGGTGATCTAAACTTCATGCAGGTGTGAGTGAGAGTGGTTGTCTGTCCCTCTGTGGGCTTAGTGGAAGAGACTGGATGGATCTCTGCTTTGTCTTTGATATATGCTGACAGCAAACATTCTCCATGAAGTCTGCATTTCAGCTCATCTCCTTTATACACACCTTTAACAGGAAGAGTTTTATACAGCTAGTGTTTAAAATCCAGTGTTATTCACAATACACAGGTAATGAGCATGATTATTGAATTACTAAAATTTTCTAAAATAATTGTTTTAGTTAATATTGTATGATAGTGTACACAGAATTATTAGCTCAGTAGGCAGAGTGGTCGCCCCATGATCATAAGGTCAGGGGTCGAATCCACCGAATAGTTACCTTGTGGTACCCCTGAGCAAGGTACCATCAAGGTACCAATCATGTGCACTGGACTGGTAGCACTCATAGTCTCATAGGTTTAAATAAATTAAAAAAAAAAAAGGGTTCAACATATAAACAAATTTAATTTGATCACATATATTGTTTGTTTTTTTTTGTTTTTGTTTTTTTCCTTTCTCTCACAGACTGAGCAGCTGTAACGTCTCAGAGAAAGGCTGTGAAAATTTGTTGTCAGTGGTCAGCTCCCAGTCCTGTAGTCTGAGAGAGCTGGACCTGAGTACCGACAGCCTGAAGGCTTCAGCAGTAAAGCTTCTGTCTGCTGCAGTGGAGAGTCCACATGCCAAACTGAATGTTCTGAGGTCAGATCAATTTGTATTATGTTTAGTTCTGTTTGTTTATGTGTTTGATGTTTGTTTTTGTTTATGTCTTTATCCAGTTATCCTTGTTTCATAGCATTTTTATTCATTTCAAAGTTAAACAGAAGTTTTACTAACCTGCTCAGCACAAGACAATAAGCTATTGCACCTTGATTACACTTTAACAACAATCTTTATTCATGTTTTTATCTTCAGACTTAACATCTGTGAACTCTCAGAGGAAAACTGTGAAGCTCTGTCCTCAGTTCTCAGCTCGCAGTCCTCTAGTCTGACAGAGCTGGACCTGAGTATCAGAAAGCTACAGGATTCAGGAGTGAAGCTTCTGTCTGCTGGACTACAACGTTTAAACTGTAAACTGAATACTCTGAGGTCAGATCAGAAAACATTTAGTTTTTAGAATTATTAATTAAAGTTCATACATATGATGTTGTATCTTAGTATGTTTATGTTTCCTTTAAAAATAGAAAGTCAACATTTAATGTTGTGAAATGTATTAACAAACTCTACATGAGTACTTGTTTTATAGATTGTCTTTTATTTTTCAGACTGAGTGGCTGTAACCTGTCAGAGAGAAGCTGTGAAGCTCTGTCCTCAGTCCTCAGCTCCCAGTCCTCCAGTCTGAGAGAGCTGGACCTGAGTAACTCTGACCTGCAGGATTCAGGAGTGAAGCTTCTGTCCGCTGGACTAAAGAGTTCACAGTGTGCAGTGGAAACTCTCAGGTCAGGATTCAAACTTTTCCACAGATGATCATTTGAAATGTGATTTATATTATTGTATAAACAGGTAACTTTTACAGCTGTCAAGTGAACTTTTATTTACATTTGAGTGGATAATTGGACTCTGAATTACTAAAAGTTGTTATAGTCATGTCTCTGTTTATTTAAAAAAATACTTCATGCACTGCCTAATTTAAAGATTTAGGCTCCTTTGGGCCCATAATATATATATTTGATTTCTTTGTGAATGAAATTAGGAGGATATTGGCGACTGCTGATTGGCTCGCTGTTTGTTTTTTATTCACAGTACTTAATTTTAAAGGCTGATTTCTCAAAATGCGATGTTTATCTTTTCTTCTACAACACGTGGAGCCACCAAATCTTCTTGCTTGATTTATTCATTACAGTTTGATTTAAAGAATATTAGACTCGTAACATAATAAATATATTTATTTCACTTCTTCTTGAGAGAAAGAAAGGGATGACTGGGTGAGCTCCAGTGGTTCATCCCAGCAGAGAGAGCGGCACACTGGGCTGCAAATGATCACAGTAGTAATGGCCATAGTTTGATAAAACAGGCAGTCTTACCCTGTAGATAATACAGGGTTCTGGTGCCGATGTGGGGGAGGGGAGTCGCCCGGTACTAACTACATACTACTAACTACCTCATCCAGATGTCTTCCCTACTAAACCTGATAAGAAGTAACTGCAGTAGCCTTATAGGTCAAATCAGTTTCACCTGTTAAAGTTAGCTCCACTATTAATTAGGGGTGGGGGAAAAAATCGATACTGTGTAGTATCGTGATATTTTGTTTGCTAATAATGTATCGATACAGGGACAGCAGAAATCGATATTTTGTTACAAACAATTTTTTCTCTGAAGTCAACATGCTCTGGAGTCAGAGCATGTTGACTTCAGAGCATGTTGATCCTTTTTCTGAGCAACAATCCTGACATTCCTTCACTGTCCAAATGTGTTTAACTTTTTTTTTGGCAGCAATAAACATGACAGTTCACTTATTTTAATTTAAGACATGTTTAATTTTAATTAAGTTTGAAACTTTTTTATTTAATGTAAAATTTTATTTTTTTTAAATTTACTTTCAAATTCTTCAGTTGCTGAAGGGGCTGCATAGTTTTCATAAATTGCATAGTTCAGAATAGCTATAATTGTACCAGATGGTTGCATTCAGTTAAGTTGGACTAGACTGTAATACAAACCGTTCAGTTTGTCAACAATAAAACTGACTGAAATGAGAGAAAGACTGAGTGTGAGACTTTGATATTAGATAAAATGAATATTGATAAAGTTTACCTTTATGTGCAGAATTTAAATATCGCAAAATATTTTAAAAAATCGCAATAATATCGTATCGTGCGTTAAGTATTGTGATAATATCGTATCGCGAGTTGTATGGTGATTCCCACCTCTACTATTAATGGTGTCACTTGTTATTTCTGGGATGAGTTTAGTAGCCTGAACAGCTGCTTAAAGGAAAGTAATTAAATAATAAAAATAACCTAAGTCCGGGGGAACCTGCAAGAGCTGTTTGCACAAAGAATAATGCTCAGACTTTGAGGTTTTATCGTTTTACACAAGGTTTAAAAATGAATGTCCACAATTGAATTGCAGAAATTGTTATTGAGCTAATACTGATGTAGTTGTTATCTTTGGTAAGGAGAGGTTGGAGGAAGGATGAGCACAGTCAGGCCTAAAGATGCTCTTAATAATAATAATGGATTGCATTTATATAGCGCTTTTCGAGACCCTCAAAGACCCTTTACAATCCCACTACAGGGAGTGCAGAATTATTAGGCAAGTTGTATTTTTGAGGAATAATTTTATTATTGAACAACAACCATGTTCTCAATGAACCCAAAAAACTCATTAATATCAAAGCTGAATGTTTTTGGAAGTAGTTTTTAGTTTGTTTTTAGTTTTAGCTATTTTAGGGGGATATCTGTGTGTGCAGGTGACTATTACTGTGCATAATTATTAGGCAACTTAACAAAAAACAAATATATACCCATTTCATTTATTTATTTTTACCAGTGACACCAATATAACATCTCCACATTCACAAATATACATTTCTGACATTCAAAAACAAAACAAAAACAAATCAGCGACCAATATAGCCACCTTTCTTTGCAAGGACACTCAAAAGCCTGCCATCCATGGATTCTGTCAGTGTTTTGATCTGTTCACCATCAACATTGCGTGCAGCAGCAACCACAGCCTCCCAGACACTGTTCAGAGAGGTGTACTGTTTTCCCTCCTTGTAAATCTCACATTTGATGATGGACCACAGGTTCTCAATGGGGTTCAGATCAGGTGAACAAGGAGGCCATGTCATTAGTTTTTCTTCTTTTATACCCTTTCTTGCCAGCCACGCTGTGGAGTACTTGGACGCGTGTGATGGAGCATTGTCCTGCATGAAAATCATGTTTTTCTTGAAGGATGCAGACTTCTTCCTGTACCACTGCTTGAAGAAGGTGTCTTCCAGAAACTGGCAGTAGGACTGGGAGTTGAGCTTGACTCCATCCTCAACCCGAAAAGGCCCCACAAGCTCATCTTTGATGATACCAGCCCAAACCAGTACTCCACCTCCACCTTGCTGGCGTCTGAGTGGGACTGGAGCTCTCTGCCCTTTACCAATCCAGCCACGGGCCCATCCATCTGGCCCATCAAGACTCACTCTCATTTCATCAGTCCATAAAACCTTAGAAAAACCAGTCTTGAGATATTTCTTGGCCCAGTCTTGACGTTTCAGCTTGTGTGTCTTGTTCAGTGGTGGTCGTCTTTCAGCCTTTCTTACCTTGGCCATGTCTCTGAGTATTGCACACCTTGTGCTCTTGGGCACTCCAGTGATGTTGCAGCTCCAAAATATGGCCAAACTGGTGGCAAGTGGCATCTTGGCAGCTGCACGCTTGACTTTTCTCAGTTCATGGGCAGTTATTTGGCGCCTTGGTTTTTCCACACGCTTCTTGCGACCCTGTTGACTATTTTGAATGAAACGCTTGATTGTTCGATGATCACGCTTCAGAAGCTTTGCAATTTTGAGACTGCTGCATCCCTCTGCAAGATATCTCACTATTTTTGACTTTTCTGAGCCTGTCAAGTCCTTCTTTTGACCCATTTTGCCAAAGGAAAGGACGTTACCTAATAATTATGCACACCTGATATAGGGTGTTGATGTCATTAGACCACACCCCTTCTCATTACAGAGATGCACATCACCTAATATGCTTAATTGGTAGTAGGCTTTCGAGCCTATACAGCTTGGAGTAAGACAACATGCATGAAGAGGATGATGTGGACAAAATACTCATTTGCCTAATAATTCTGCACTCCCTGTATTCATTCACTCTCACATTCACACACTGGTGGAGGTAAGCTACAGTTGTAGTGGTAGGTTAGGTTTTGCCCAAGGACAAAATGACCAAGACAGAGAGAGCTGGCTCATCAGACAGACAAGCTCATCTTGTAACCTACTGGTTCGCTGGTCAGCACACCAGCTGACTAGCGAACCGGCTAACTAGCACACTGGCTAACTAGCACACCGGCTAAATAGCAAATCAGCTAACTAGCAGACCAGCTAACGGCAGCCACAAGCTGAAGGACGATTAAATGTAGTGGAGATATCAGAGATGACACTGGTGTGTCCGATTCACTCTTTAGCACTCTGGTCACTCCGGTGTGTCAGCCAGAACACCACTGAAGGCCAAATGATCCCAGCATGTGGAATAAAGAGCTTAAGGTTTGGTTTGAGACACTTTATTCTTTCACTGATTGATTCTTGCGGCTGTGATCATGTGTGTGGTTTCTTACAAAAAGGAAGTACACAATACAAATACATGACAAATAAGATGAATAGATAAGATACATATCCAGTTATATGCATACGTCGGTATAGCTAACATAACCATTGATAAGGTCCAAGATCACAGCACTATAATGCAGTAATGTTAAACACAAAGGTGTATATCTACATAAATCTGTCCTATCAGTGATCAGGGTACTGTAGTATACTTCCACTACATAAACTATAGAAACTAAACGACATTAGTGTGACTTTAAGTTACCATCAGTACAGACGAACTGATGGTAGTTGTACAAAATAAAGGCATTGCAATTATTGTGAAGGGCTTCCGGTTAAACTAAGATCAGCTGATTACCTCATAACAAATTGTTTGCTATAGAACGCAGCTCCCACTCTTCATTAATATCATGTACTGTAACTCCCAAGTAACCATGGTTACCCAGCCACGCCCAGTAGTCTCCAGAGAGACCAACAGCTGGTGCACGTTGTAACGCCGTGGCTTTCATAGTCTCTCCTTTTTCTACAGCTCATGTGTTCTTCTTGTGATGGTGCGTCTTGAGGGAGGCTCATACATGCGGTCATTTGTTGATCCTAAGAACGTTCCTCAGACCGACTTCTTCAACAACACTAATCGGCCTGCAGTTTGTAGCTACTCACTTCACTGTGGTGTTTGTTAGCTTGTCTTTCTTTGGTTTTATCCTGACTCCTCCCACAAGCTGATCCTACGTAGTCTGCCCAAGCCTCCCACCTCTGTTTGTTTGGGTGGTTTGTTTGCTGCCATCAACAGCGTGTAATGCATTTAAATGATACTTCAGACTTGAAGTACTCCGACAATAAAAAACTCAACTTTGCTTAAAAATAACTTTAGTTGTATCAACACTGCCCTCTGGAATAATTAGACTTTGGTGACAAACTGATGTGATCTCCATGTTTCCTTTGTTGGACTGTGGGCGAGTGTCAGAACTGAATGTACTGAGTAACATGTGGAGTTTAAATATGTGTCAGTTCCAGTTTTAGAGCTCTAAAGTGCAGCTATCATGTTAGGAATATGTTAGGAATAGACAGGAACACTGAGCACACTGAGGTCAAATCTTTATTTATCCAGTTCATCTGTAGGCTGAGCTCAGTCCATCCATTTAGTGAAATGATGTTTAAAGGTCTCCTTGTTCTGTGAGCGTGCACAGATCCTGAAGCAGAAAGCCTGGGTTAACAGAGAAATGATCATCACTGTGATGATGCTCACCATCTCTGACTGGGATTTGAGGTTTTATCAAAGCAGCAAACACAAAGAAAGCCTGGCTATGTTGGACTGGGTGTGGAAGCAGCTCCCAGTTTGAGTTCAGGAGACAGACACCCTCTCTACTTTGAAGATCAGCTTCAAACTTTCCTTTTTGATAAAGCTTCGAGCTGGATCAGGTGACCCTGAACCATCCCTTAGTTATGCTGCTATAGAGATGGATAACAGATGGATTGTTGTTTTGTGTGTCTGCAGTCTGTCAGGCTGTCTGATCACAGAGGAAGGCTGTACTTCTCTGGCCTCAGCTCTGAGCTCCAACCCCTCCCTTCTGAGAGAGCTGGATCTGAGCTACAATCATCCAGGTCTCTCAGGAATGAAGCTTCTGTCGGCTGGACTGAAGGATCCAGGCTGGAGACTGGACACTCTCAGGTATGGAGAGAATGTCTGATATAGGAGGAAGAGCTGGAAACATTTCCTGTGTCCTTTACTCACTTCCTGTTTGTTTCCTGCAGATGAGACATGAACAATCACACATGCAGGAATATTTTCAGGGACAGACACACTAGTCTAGCTGGATAGTACATGGATATTTATGTAGGGGGTCTTCAAGGAGTCTGTTTGCAGGAACATTAATGATAACTGATAAGTCATGTTGAGAGTTTCATTAAAAGTAGACTTACAGTTAGGTAATATTTGGACAGAGACAACATTTTGTAACTTTAGATACAAGTATCAGCCATGTGTGTGTTTCCCATGCTGTATGTCCACAGTCACAGTGACAGTCAGTGACACTGACAGAAGGATGAAACAAGGCTGTGAATCATTTCAGTCTGTGTGTGTGACAAAGAGGCAGACAGGAGCAGCTAACATTTGGAAATGGAAGCTTACTGGAAACACTACATTCACGGCTGAATTCACAATAGATTTGTTCTCAAGTGCACATTTAGCAGCTAATGCTAATACTGTTTTCCCTTTGCTTTCTACAGCAGCTATTGCTAAGTAGGCCACTTTGCTCCGCTAAGGATTTGTGTGACCATGATGGAGACTCTGATAAGCTAATGCTGCTAAGCTAATGCTGTTTATGGGCCCTGTTAGAATCAATATTTCATTCTCATTCTGTTGTTTGAGAACAATATTAACGTTTCACATCATTATAACACAAGAGAAAAGGGTATTGGCATTAGCTACTAGTGCTTATTCACCTCAAATTACCTTTAGCTGCTAATGGCAGCCTACTTAGCATTAACTCCTCACTAATATAATGCTAATTTACATCAAATTAGCATTAACTGCTCATATTGTTATAAGGAAAGAGAAAACGGTATTAGCATTTGCTGCTAATAATTATTCACCCCTAATTAGAATAAGCCGCTAAAAGCAGCCAACTTAGCATTAATTCCTCACTTTGTTGTTACCCAACGGAAAAGAGTATTAGTATTAGCTACTATCATTTTTAATAAGTAAGAGAAAACAGTATTAGCAGTAGCGCATAATGCTAATTCACGTCAACGTAGTATTAGTTAATAATGGCAACCTACTTAGCATTAACTGCTCACTAATATAATGCTAATTCGCATCAAATTAGCATTAGCTGCTCAAGTTGTTATAAGGAAAAAGAGAAAACGGTATTAGTATTAGCTGCTAATAATTATTCACCCCTAATTAGAGTTAGCCCCTAATGGCAGTCTACTTAGCATTAACTCCTGACATTGTTATAATGCAGGGGAAAAGAGTTACCATTATCGGATAATGCTAATTCTCATCAAATTAGCATTAGTTAATAACGGTAGACTTCATATCATTAGCTGCTGTCATTCTTACAAAGCAAACAGTATGAGCATTAGCTGTTAATCCTTTTTCATCTAAAATTAGAATTAGCCACTAATGGCGTATTGTTAAAAAGTAAGAAAAAACATTGTTAGCATAAGCGGATAATGCTAATTCATCTCAAATTAGTATTAGCTAATAATGGCACCTGCTTAGCATTAGCTGGTCACATTGTTATAAGGCAAGAAAATATGGTATGAGCATTAGCGGCCAATTTCTATTTACCTAAAATTAGCATTAGCGACTAATGGCAATCTACTTAACATTACCTCCTCACTAATACAATGCTAATTCACATCAAATTAGCATTAGCTGCTAACATCAGCCTACTTAGCACTAGTTGCTCACATTATTAAAAGGGAAGGGAAAAGTGTTAGCATTATCGGGTAATGCTAACTCGCATCAAATTAGCATTACCTAATAACCAGCGTTCTTAGCAGTAGCTGCTCACATTATTCACCTAAAATTAGCATTAGCCACTAATGGTAGCCTATAGCAAAAACTTCTTAATGCTAAATGAAGTTAATTAATGCTAAGTAGGTTTAACTGAAATTAAAGTAGTGTTAGCATTAGCTGCTGATATTGTTAAAAGGTAAGATAAAACATTGCTAGCAGCAGCGGATAATGCTAACACACATAATAATTAGCATTACCTAATAATGGCAGCCTTCTTAGTATTAGCTGCTCATATTGTTATAATGCAAGGGAAAAGAGTTGGCAAAAACAGTGTTAGCATTAGTGGATAATGCTAATTCACCTAAATTAGCATTAGCTAATAATGGCTACGTACTTAGCATTACCTACTAATATTGATATAAAGCAAGAAAATATGGTATTAGCATTAGCTTCTAATGCTTTCTCATCTAAAATTAGAATTAGCCACTAATGGCATCCTATTTAGCATTAACTCTTCACATCGCAAGGGAAAAATTAGAATTGAATAAAAAAAAAAGTGTTCACATTAGCTACTTGTATTGTTAAAAAGTAAGAAAAAACATTGTTAGCATAAGGGGATAATGCTAATTCACCTCAAATTAGTATTAGCTAATAACGGCAACCTACATAGCATTAGCTGGTCACATTGTTATAAAGCAAGAAAATATGGTATTAGCATTATCTGCCAATTCCTATTCACCTAAAATTAGCATTACCTGCTAATGGCAGTCTACTTAGCATTAACTCCTCACTAATGTGATGCTAATTCACATTAAATTAGCTTTAGCATTAGCTGCTAGCATCAGCCTACCTAGCACTAGCTGCTCACATTGTTAAAAGGGAAGAGAATATGATATTAGCATTAGCTGGTAATATTTATTCACCCCTAATTAGAATTAGCCACTAATGGCAGCATACTTAGCGTTAATTCCTCACATCGTTGTAATGCAAATGAGGCTAACTTGCATTAAATTAGACTGCTGTTATTAGCTAATGCTATTTAGCAGTAGCTGCTCATATTGTTATAAAGCAAAGGAAAACGATATGAGCATTAGGGTCTAATGCGTATTTGCCTTAAATTAGACGTAGGTGCTAATGGCAGCCTACTTAGCATTAGCAGCTCAGATGTTGTAATGCTAGGAAAAAGAGTGTTAGCATTAGCCGTTCACATTGTTATAAAGTTAAGGGAAATAGTGTTAGCATTAGCTACTCACATTGTTAAAAAAAGTAAGTGTTAGCTAATTCATGTCAAATTAGCATTAGTTAATAACGGCAGCCTATTTAGCATTAGCAGATAATGTTGACCTTGGCCCACTGGAAAAGTTCAGAACTAAAGATTTAGGAGTGTTTCTCGATAGCTCTTTCTCGTTTGAGAAACAAATGAATTCTGTTATTAAAACCAGCTGTAAGGTTTATATTGTTGATTGTCATTTATGCTTAGAAATATTTACTCATATATGCTTAGAGTTGTATAATCGATTGCATGATGATAGAGGTTTGATCCTGAGTAGTCTGTAAAGACTCTGTGTGCCTTCCAGAGTGCTCTGGCATGCACACACCACTTGGGGCCATGAGAGAGGTCGTACCCTCTCTTACTGATTTATGGTGTAGGACAGAGGTCTCAAACTCAATTTAGCTGGGGGCCGCTGCAGGCAGAGTCTGGGTGAGGCTGGGCCGCATTAGGTTTTCCACAAGAAAGGCATGGTTAAAAAATTCCAATCTTCTCAAATCTCTTTATTTTTATTTTTTAACACAAAATATGAAAAATGAATAAACAAATTAAGAATTAACACTGGAATTCCCAGCTTCTACCGTTCTACCTTTAAAAGCCGGAGAGCAGTCAAGTCAAGAAGGCTTCTACCTGAGACCCCCGCGGAGTCATCATTTTGCGT
The DNA here is from genome assembly GCF_057382095.1 of Aulonocara sp. 'chitande type north' Nkhata Bay. Lineage (NCBI taxonomy): Eukaryota > Metazoa > Chordata > Actinopteri > Cichliformes > Cichlidae > Aulonocara > Aulonocara sp. 'chitande type north' Nkhata Bay. Next base: position 79,046,770 of record NC_141346.1, on the reverse strand, counting down.
TTCTACCTTTAAAAGCCGGAGAGCAGTCAAATGCTGGAAGTGGAAGCTAAATTGGCTAGTCATTCATATGTATATTGGGTCGTTACCTAGGAATTCTGGAGGGAGGGGATTGGGGGAGAAATCAACACACATGAGTCTAGGTCCTCCTTTGTTGCTGACATTTATTGATAAAAACAGTAGTTTCATTTCATGTTATTTCCTTTTTCATTTCAAGCAAGGAAGTGGATGTAGTTAGTAAGTAAGATATTTCAGACATTATTCTGACACAGAGGAGGAGATACTGGAATTATAATTAGTATCTATGCATGCATTTGTGATTTTGTTTGACCTTCCCATTGCTTACAGTACAAAAAACCAACCATTTGTACACATATGTACTAATAATAATAAAAAGTGAGTGCAACACTGCAACCCATCACCCCGTCGTTCAGTGGTCGTTGATCAGTGGTCCATTGTGGCACCATTCAGAGCACTGGTACAATAGTACCAGCAAGATATGGGAAGACATTGCAAATGTACTTGGATTTTAGGTTGCAAGCCACCCAAAACTTGATCCCAAACTTGTCAGGTTTACTTGCAATATACTGCAGGAAACCCGTCACCCCGTCGTTCTGTGGTCCATTGTGGCACCACTGATCAACGACCACTGAACGACGGGGGTGTGACCCCGCTGATCAGTGTGACCTGACCCCACTGATCAATTGTGATCAAGGGTATATATATGATACAATCTCACTGCACTTAGCCTAACCCTTCATTGCCCTGAAGAATCCTGTGGTGTACGGACCTCCTCTCCAAGGAAAGAAAATGCAGAGAAGACTCACCACCCAGCAGGCGTTGGAAATGATCCTGGCGGAAGTCGACCCTTGTGACTCGGATGGAGAAGACCTAGAAGTTCAGCCGGATTCGGACTCAGAGCTGTCTGATCAGTCTTCCGGTTAGTTTCATTTCATGTTATTTCCTTTTTCATTTCAAGCAAGGAAGTGGATGTAGTTAGTAAGTAAGATATTTCAGACATTATTCTGACACAGAGGAGGAGATACTGGAATTATAATTAGTATCTATGCATGCATTTGTGATTTTGTTTGACCTTCCCATTGCTCACAATTTGAATTTGTTCACACTGCAGATGAGGAGACTGCTTCTCCACCGAAAAAGAGAGCTTGTTTGGGGACTGAGACAGCGAAAGATGGCACAGTGTGGCGTGAAGAACATGTGGGGACCCGTCTCCCTTTCACCCCTATAGAACCGTACGCTGCAGATGGAGAGCCAACGGCTAAGGCCAGGAGAAGTATCTTGAGTCGCCTTCAGAGCTTCCTGTGTTTCATCACTCTTGACATGCTTCGTAGCATTCAAGAATGGACTATTCAACATGCACAGCAAACGGAGCATGTTTGTTGGTTCATGGACCTCCCTGAACTAATGGCATTTATTGCTATTGTCATCTTGCGGGGGGTTTACAGGGTTCCATCTGTAAATGACTGCTGGTCAGCAAACCTGGGAAACCCACAGATAATTGGAACTATGGCACGAAACCGCTTCCAAGACATCATGCAACACCTACGCTTTGATGACAAGTCCACCCGCTGTGATCGAGCAAAGACTGATAAGTTCGCAGCAATTTCCAGTGTGTGGGGATCATTTGTCACCAACTGCATCACGTGCTACAACCCTGGTCTACATATCACCGTTGATGAACAGCTTTTCCCATCAAAAACTCGGTGCAGTTTCCTGCAGTATATTGCCAGTAAACCGGACAAGTTTGGGATCAAGTTTTGGGTGGCTTGCGACCTAAAATCCAAGTACATTTGCAATGTCTTCCCATATCTTGGCAAGGACCCCAATCGTCCCACTGGGGAGAGACTTTCCGAAAATGTAGTTATGAGGCTGATGGAACCATTCCTGGACAAGGGCAGAAATGTTACCACTGACAATTTTTTCACATCGCTTTCACTTGCGCAAAAACTTCTTAGACGGAAAACCACCATCCTCGGCACAGTCAACAAGATTCGCAGGGAAATTCCTCAATCCACTAGACAGACAGATCGCAATGAATTCACCACTCAGGTATGTTGCAGGTCTTTTGTGGTTCTATGTTTATGTGTTTCATTGTGTGTAAAAGGGCTATGGAATTAACAATTTATCTTATTTCTTAGGTGTTTTCAACCTCTGCTGCCACGCTGACGGCGTATGCGGCCAAACGGAAGAAGACAGTATATATTCTTAGCAGCATGCACAGCGTGGTTCAGACCGAAAACACTACCAAAAGGAAGCCAAACACTGTCACCCTTTACAACAAGACAAAGTGTGGCGTGGATGTGATGGACCAGATGGTTCGGGAGTACACTGTCCGCAAAGGAACACGGCGCTGGCCAGTTGCCGTGTTTTATAACATGATTGACATGGCAGCACTGAATGCACATGTGCTGTATCAAGAATGCACCGGGACGAAGGAAAGACGGGTGGACTTCCTGGTAGCCCTTGCAACCGAATTGGCTCACTCTCATGTAGCTGCGAAGAAGGAAAGAAAAGAACAGTTGCTTCGGACACAACCCTCCACACCGAGCCCTGGAAAAAGGGCCACGTGTCAGGTCAAACACAGATGCAAAAAAAATCAGGCCACTGTGCGATGTGTTCACTGCTACAGGTACACATGTGGTAAATGCAGGCGACAGATACCGTGGCAGTGCCAGGATTGTGAGTGATTGCTGAAAATGTTGTAATGTACTCACTCAATTTTTGTTATTATTTGTAAACATGTGTACAAACGGTTGGTTTTTTTTCTATTTTCATCAATAAATGTCAGCAACAAAGGACCTACATGTGTGTTGAGTTCTCCCTAAGATGGCATACTGAAACACTCCAAGTGTTTGCAAGTAAACCTGACAAGTTTGGGATCAAGTTTTGGGTGGCTTGCAACCTAAAATCCAAGTACATTTGCAATGTCTTCCCATATCTTGCTGGTACTATTGTACCAGTGCTCTGAATGGTGCCACAATGGACCACTGATCAACGACCACTGAACGACGGGGTGACGGGTTGCAGTGTTGCACTCACTTTTTATTATTATTAGTACATATGTGTACAAATGGTTGGTTTTTTGTACTGTAAGCAATGGGAAGGTCAAACAAAATCACAAATGCATGCATAGATACTAATTATAATTCCAGTATCTCCTCCTCTGTGTCAGAATAATGTCTGAAATATCTTACTTACTAACTACATCCACTTCCTTGCTTGAAATGAAAAAGGAAATAACATGAAATGAAACTACTGTTTTTATCAATAAATGTCAGCAACAAAGGAGGACCTAGACTCATGTGTGTTGATTTCTCCCCCAATCCCCTCCCTCCAGAATTCCTAGGTAACGACCCAATATACATATGAATGACTAGCCAATTTAGCTTCCACTTCCAGCATTTGACTGCTCTCCGGCTTTTAAAGGTAGAAACGCAAAATGATGACTCCGCGGGGGTCTAAGGTACTACCCCGAAATGACTGCTCTCCGGGGGTGTAAGTGTTAATAAGAAAAAAAATCAATCTGTAATACATAAATAAAATAATAATAAGATATTTTTAGTCAGTGAACTTATGTGTTTCTTTCAGTCTTCTATATCTGCTGTATTTAGATTGAAATGTCTGTATTAACAGTTCTATAACCTTCTTCTGAACATGAATGGAACACTGTAGAAAATGAACTGTTCTTCTGAACATGGCTTCTCTTGCCTACTCCTTGCTGCTAGAGACCTGGCAGCGTTTCCTCTCGCATAGCCGAGCCAGATTTGGCCTGAGGGAGGAAGCAGTTGCGACCCTCAGTATGTCTTGAAGATGATCATCCGTAAGTCTGGACCTGTACTTGGACTTATTGAAGTTCAAAGTGGAGAAGAGCTTTTGGCACAAGTATGTGCTACCAAAAAGGCACATGGTCCGCTTGAACATTCGGGAAAGCCGAGGGAAACTAGGGCTCAAGTCTCTCAAAAATTGTCCAAGCTTGTCTGCTTTTCCACTCACCTCCCTGAACTTTGCTTTGAGTTCAGAGTTGCACTGCAGCTCAATGAGCTCCATTTGAAGCACAGAAGGGGCATCTTGCACATCAAAGGAGAAGGGGTCCGCAAAAATGTGAAAGGTGGCTCTGTGTGTCTTGAAGTCAGCAAATCTGTGATCAAATTCCTCCTGTAGCCTCAAAATGACATCAACATACTCGTCAGCACTGAATGGTGTGCCTGCATCCACGAGTGCCTTGCATGCTGGGAAATGGCAAAGGTTTGTCTGAGAGAGCTGAGCTTTCCAGAGCGCCAGTTTTGTGGAGAATGCTCTCACGTTGTCATAGGCAGCACTGACAAGTTGCCCCTGGCCTTGTAACGTCTTGTTCAGTACATTAAGCTCATGTGTCATATCAACAAGAAAAGCTGAGTCCATGAGCCATTTGGGATCAGTTAGCACAGGAACACTAACTCCATCCTTCTCCATGAAGGCTTCACTTCTGCTCTCAACTCAAAAAGTCTCTTTAATACATTTCCCCTGCTGAGCCAACGTACCTCAGTGAAGTCGAGCACATCCCCATATTCTGACTCCATTTCCTCTAAAAAAGCACAGAACCTTCGGTGCTTTAAGCCCCTGGATCTGATTTGGTTGATGCATTTCACAACAATAGACATCACATTGTCAAACTTCAGGCATTTGCTGCAAAGGACCTGCTGATGGATGATGCAGTGCAGAGCAATGGCCTCCTCCACGCCTTCCTCTTCCAGTTTGTTTTGTGCCACCAGTCCATTTTTCCTCCCTGTCATTGATGGCGCTCCATCTGTTGTTAT